>NC_073306.1:116560487-116860487 GCF_027595985.1 Sorex araneus | reverse complement strand
CTGGAGTGGAAGGGGCCTTGCTATAAGCCCAGAATGTGGGGCTGGAGCAACGGCACAGCGGGTAGGGTATTTGCCTTGCACAAGGCTGACCCGGCTTCGATTCTCAGCATCCCATAGGGTCCCCCGAGCACCGCCAGGGGTAATTCCTGAGTGCATGAGCCAGGAGTGACCCCTGGGCATTGCCAGGTGTGACCCAAGAAGCTAAAAAAAAAAAAAAGCCCAGAATGTTCCTTCCTACTCTCTGCTGCCGAGAGGCCCCTGCTGACCGACTCCCTGGGGCTCCTCCATCAGGTTTCCAGAGCAGCAGCCCCTTCGGTTTCCTGCGGCCGCTCACCAGGCTCGACGGTCATAAATGAAGTGACCTGCTGCTTGGCGTCCGCCTCCGGTTCCCCGTGGGTCGGGGTGCCAGAGACCCCGGGTTCGTGGTTCCGTCACCACCCTTCCCTCAGCCCAGCACCAGCCCATGCTGATGCTGACTGCAAGAACAAATGAGCTGCCACCACCGAGAGAGCCCCCGATCCCCTCCGGTCCCGGGGTCCCTCCGCCAGCGAGCCGGGGAGACGGCCGCGCCGACCCCCACCACACTCACATGAAACTGTTGATTCTCTTGCTCCAGCCCGCCACGTAGAACACTTTGTTCAAGTGGATGATTCCACTGATCTGTTGGGGAGCAGAGAGGAGCGTGGGGAGAAGGCTCTGGGCTCCGCCTTCCTAAGGCAGCAAGCTAGAGGCACGAGTCGGCCTGGGGTGGGACCCCCCCAGACGGCACCAGCAGACAAGTCTCCGAGGCTTCTCTGGAGGAGATTTCTCGGGTAGAGAATTTCCCAGAGAGCAAAGCCTCCGTTTGTTCGAGTTGTCGGGTCAAGGGGGCCAGCAGAGAGACCTGGGCTGGGGGAGGCCGGGTGCGGGCTCGGAGACCCTCTTCTCCTTCATGCTTAGATGCCCCACTGTAGCCACTAGGGAGTAAGACACACTATTGCCTTCGCAGACAATCGTCCTGGGAACCTGGAGAGCCAGGTGGGGAGTGAGGGACAGGGCAGGGTGGGTAGGGACCCACCAGTGTGGAGTTGTGGGGGTGGGGGGTCGGGCGGGGGGCCAGCACAGGGTGGGGAGTGTATCTGTACAGTGTGGCCAGCACAGGGCTCGTTAGGTCCCAGGACTGAGCAGCTTTAAGAGGGCAGCGTGGGCCGGAGTGACAGCACAGCAGGTAGGGCGTTTGCCTGGCATGCGGCCAACCCGGGTTCGATCCCCGGCATCCCATAGGGTTCTCCGAGCACCACTGGGAGTAAATCCTGAGTGCAGAGCCAGGAGTAACCCCTGAGCATCGCCAGGTGTGACCCAAAAAAATGCAAAAAAAAAAAAAAGAGGGCAGCTTGTGGGACAGAGCAGAGGGCATTTCTGGGGTGTTGTTAAACTGACTGTTTCCACGAGACTTCCACACAAACCTGGGGGCCCTAGAGACCAGGAATTATCCCCCAGGGATGGGCCTGACTGCTCCCTTCTCCCCTTCCGTGATCTTGCCAGCCTGTCGCCCCTAAACGCGCTCTGAGATATCCTCTTACCCCGCTGTCTCGCTGAGGCAGGTACCCAGGGGCGTGACCGGTGGGGAGCGGGGAGGCTTGGCAGCGACGGCAGCTGCCCCTTCCTCAGTCCCGGGCCCCGGGGCCCAGGGCTGCTTCTGAGCTGGTTAAAGGGCTGGGTCTTGGGACCGGGGAGAGGCCTCGGTCTCGAGGTGGGGGGCTCTGGTTTGGCTCCGTGCCCCGTTGTCCCGAGGGCCTGCCTGGCATCCCCCCAGCAGGGATGAGCCCCGTTTGCTCGCCATCTGACCCAGCGTGGCAACCGAAGCAGGACAAAGCTCAGAGCCTCTTGTGGGTAACGGTGAGTGCGCGAGTAGCTGGGGGTGCCCGGGGAGGAGTGGACAGGCGGCCCAGACTGACCTCCATGTGGTCGGGATTGGGCAAGGTGACCAGACACTCGCCGTTGTTGTAGTTCCACAGCTTCACGCTGCCGTCCCGCAGGCCCGTGATCAGGCAGCGTTCTGGCTCGTCCAGGGCCATGGCCGTCAGCTCCTCGTGCTCGTCCCCCGACACCGAGAACATGGCCATCTTCCTGCCCGTCATCAGCTCCCACACCATCACTGTGCCACTCACGCAGCCGCTCACCACCTGCGGGGGGCCCCCGGAGGAGAGCCCCAGCCAAGGGGACAGCGTCCAGCCCCCGCACACAACACGAGCCTTCCTCTGCCCCCAGCAATGACCCCTCCGCAGGAAGCAGGGGTTGGGGCCGGAACAACAGTACAGCAGGAAGGGCACTTGCCTGACACACAGCCGACCACATGGGTTTGGTCCCCGGCATCCCATGTGGTCCCCTGAACCCCACCAGGAGTGATCCCTGGGTGCAGAGTCAGGCATAAGCCCTGATCATCACCGGGTGTGGCACAAAAACAAGGGAGAAGGGGAGGGAGAAGTGTGGGAGGAGGAGGAGGAGGAAGAAGAGGAGGAGGAAAAAAAGGAAGAGGATGAGGAAAAGGAGGAGGAGGAGGAAGAGGAAGAGGAAGAGAAGGAGGAGGAAGAAGAGGAGGAGAAGAAGGAAGAGGAGGAGGAAGAAGAGAAGGAAGAGGAAGAGAAGGAGGAGGAGTGGGAGGAGAAGGAAGAGGAGGAGGAGGAGGAAGGGGAAGTGAAGGAGGAGGAGGAGGAGGAAGAGGAAGAAAAAAAGAAGAAATAGAGGAGGAGGAAGGCAGGAGGAGGAGGAGATGGAAAAGGTAGAGGGGGACAATGAGGAAGAGGGGAGGAGAAGGAAGAAGAGGAGGAGGAGGAGGAACAGAGGGAAGGCCCCTCCAATTCAGCACCAGCTGAATGGAGACTCATTCACCATGGAAGGGACCTGGGGGTACCAGAAATCCATGACCAGGGGCTGGAGCAATAGAAGGGCGTTTGCCTTGCACGTGGCTGATCTGGGTTCGATTCCCGGCACCCCATAGGATCCCCCAAGTGTCACCAGGAGTAATTCCTGAGTGCAGAGCCAGGAGTGACCCCTGAGCATCACTAGGTGTGACCCAAAAAATCAAAACAACCACAAAAAAAACGATATTCCTGACCACCCCGAGGAAGGAACCATGGAGAGAGGAGGGGGCCCTCCCTGGGGCAACACCTGCAGCCACAACTCAGGGTGCGACAGAAGGGCCTTGGAAGGCTCTTTCAGGCCAAGCCTCCTGGGAGAGGTGGAATGCAGCTGTGGGGTGGGGGGTGGGGGCGGCGCTGTCTCTGGCCCTGGGGACACCTAAGGGGAGAGGGGTGGTGAGGTGCCAAGAGCATGGCCACCTTCCCCCCCGTCGTCAGCTCCCACCCCACCAGGCCGCTCACGCAGCTGCTCACCACCTGCGGGGGACGAGGCGGAGAGGGCGCAGGGCCAGGGAGAGCTCGAGGGACAACCGTGGACCTGGTAAGACCCTGGGCACCACCTGGAGCGACCACCATGCACTGCTGGGGGTGGCCCCTGGGTACCGCTGGGTATAAGCACCCCCCAAAAGTGGGGGAGGCCAAGCAGGTGAGCTCTGTCCTCCTGGGGCCTACGGCCGCCTGCAGCTGCAGACCCCGCCCCGGAGTCAGCCAGGAGCCTCGAGCCCTGGACCCAGTGGGCCCGCCCAGCCCTGAGCTGGGCTCTGGAACCACAGGCTCGGCCGGGGGTGCAGAGGCCGAGACTGTGGCCCCGGGTCCTGGCTCTGAGCGCTCCGGCCCTGCCAGCTCCTGGGAGAGCAGCGAGGGGGCCACTGAGACCCCCACTCGGCCCCGCGCCCTGCCGGCTGCCCGCTCACCTGCTGCATGGGCGAGCTGTACAGGGCGCCGCAGAGTGGCATGTTGTGCGTGCTGGTCTTCTCCACCTCCAGGTCGGCCTGCTGCGACTCCAGGCTGCCCTGCAGGACCCCGATCTGGGAGGAGGAGACAGCGGCCGTCACCCGGTGGGCCCCGGGAGGTGCTCAGAGGAACGGGGATGTCAGACTCATGGCACCCGGGCCTCTGCCCATTCAAGGTCATGCCCACCGATTATCTCCCTCCGCGACCCCATGGCCTCCCCTCCCGGAGATTGGGGCTCCCACCTCCTCGAATCCCTAGTTAACCACCAACTTCAACTTCTGAGGCTTCAATCCTCAGTGTGGTGTCCTCTCCTCCAGGAAGCTTTCCCTGACTCCCCCCTGCCTGCTGCAAGGGAGGGGTAAGGCTCCTTTCTCTGTGCTCCTTTGAAGCACCTAGCACTCCCCGCTCTGCATCTTCTATCAGAGGATCCTTCTTCCTGCACTGTCGACTCCCGGTGGGAGGGGCTGGTGTCTAAGGAATACACTCTCCACTCCCGACAAGGAGCCACGAGTACCAGGGGTGCAGGGGCAGGCGGGGAGCCCAGCAGCCTCCAGGATGCCCCAGAGCTAGGAGCAGGGAGGCAGGGGCCTCCCTGAGCTGCTCTGCGTCCCATCCGGGAGCAGGCGGGGCTGAGCCGGGCCCAGGGGCTCACCGAGAAGGTGCAGCAGACAAGCGCGTTGTCCTCCTTGTGGAAGTAGGCACTGGTGATGGGGCAGTTCCCCAGGGCCAGCAGCCGGCCGCAGAAGGACTGGAGGCAGATGTAGTCGAGCATGTCCCACACTCGGATATTCTGGGGTGAAGGACAGGCGGGAGTGGGGTGGTGGTGGTGGTAGGGACCCTGAGGCCTCCCCGGGACCCCTGGCCCATGGTGCTTGCACTGACGAGGATGAACACTGGCGGCAGCCCCCGGCCCCAGCCACCTCACATTCCCGCCCCCGCCAACCATGAACTTGGAGCTTGTGCCTAAGACACTCCACGGCGCCCCTCCAGGACCCAGGGATCGGGAAGCGGGGAAGGACACGGACATCTGGCTGACCACCTGCTAGCCTACGTGCAGGCCCAGCCATGAGCCCCTCCCTCAGCCCCCACCCAGCCCAGCCGCCTGGAAGATTCCAGACTGCAGCAGGCATGAGTGAGTGATGGAGCACGGGGGAGGGCCAGGGCTCCTGGGAGACACAGAGCCTGTGGCCAGAGCACAGGGGCCTGGACACGGGTGCCGGGAAACGTACTCTGGTGGAGGGACGGGTGCTGGAACATGACCGGAACCCAATCATGGACAGCTCTGTAATGCTCTATCTCACAGTGATTCAATTAAAACAGAAAAATTGGCAGGGTGGGGGGGCGGGGGGGGCGGAGCAATAGTACACCAGGCAGGGCCTTGCATGCAGTTGACCCGGGTTCGATCCCCCGGCATCCCATATGGTCCCCTGAGCACTGTCAGGAGTAATTCCTGAGTGCAGAGCCAGGAGTAACCTCTGAGCATCGCTGGGTGTGACCCAAAAAATAATAATAATAAAAGGGAGACCTCCCAGGGGGCGGAACAAAGTGACCTCGGCTCTGGGCAGGGCCCTGAGCATGCCACACACCCAGCTACAAATGTCCCCCTCTGGGATTGGAGACCCGGAAGTGTCACCACCTCCGTGTCCCCCACATAGCGCTGACCCTCTCCACCTCGAGCAGCCCTTCTGGGAGGAGGGAGATGTGGGATCGGGGAAAGAAAGGGCCTCAGCCGGGACCCCTGAAGCCCAAAGACAGCCTGGGCGCCCCCACCTTGGAATCAGCCCTGTGGCAGCTCAGAGCTGGACGCCTAGTGACCAGGACCTGTGGGTGCTCCTGCCCAGTGCTCACATCCAGGGGATCCTGCCCTCTGCCGCCCCTGTCCCTGCTCCCCAGACGCACCTTGTCCTTGGAGATGCTGAAGAGGATGCTGCTGTCCTTGCTGCTGATGAGGATGTGCGTCACCGAGGCCCGGTGGCCCTTCATCTGCCACACGGGCTTTCTGGATAAGAAGGGGTTCCACAGGCGGATGAGGGGGTCGTAGCCACCGGTCACTGCAGTGGGAAGGGGTGTCAGCCAGAGGGGGCCCTGCTGGGCCTCCTTCCGGTCTGCACATCCATCCCCAGGCAGGCCTGGCAGATGGGGCACGTCTGCTCCTCCAAAGCCGCTGCCGTCACCCACCCCCAGATGCCCCACAAGGGACCAGGGGGACAGCAGAGGAGGCAGACAGCGCCTGGGTGGGTGGCCGAGCCTGCTCCTCAGCTGCGCGCACGCGCGCGCGCACACACACACACACACACACACACACACACACACACACACACACACACCGCGGCGGCCCCCGTGCAGCCAGTGGACGGCTCACCGAGGAAGTTCTTGTCCACGCAGTAATCAAAGCAAAGAATCCCCTTCCTTAGTCCCAGCACGGAAAACCTGTGAGAGCAAGGGTGGCGCTGCAGCCCGGAGCGGACGGCCTCTGGCCACACGGCAGCTGGCCGGCGGGAGCAGCCCCGATACCCCCGCAGCCCCCAGCCGCCCAGGGAATGTGGGCTCCCCACTCCCGGGTGTCTGAGGGCAGCCCCAAGACCAGCACCCTCCAGGAGTCGGCTGAACTGGGTCCTCACCTCCCCTCTGCGGGCACAGGCTCCCTGCCCCATGACACGGTACAAAAGGGGCTGGGGGCTCCAAAGGCAAGGGAGAAGGGAGGGGAGACGCCAGGTGCCCGGCGGGGGCCAGGTCGTGCATGCACACACCTGCACCCCTCACAGCGCCCCAAAGGGTACTCGGCCGTGTGCCCCCAAGACAGCGCCAGGGAGATGAGGCTCTGCCCTCTGGCCACACAGCTATAGGGGTGGGGATTCAGGGTGTGGAGGGGGCCCCCGGCAGTAGGCTCTGTAGAGCGGCACCCGGGAAAGAAAGGAGCGACAGAGCTAGAGAGGCAGAGGGACCAGCAGGGCTCCTGGGCAGGCAGCCAGAGGACACAGGGGGCAAGGGTAAAAAGGTCACTGCAGCAGTTCAGCTCGAGGTGGCCAGCCAGGAGGTGGTGGCCGAGAGCAGAGCAGAAAGAGCAAAGCAGGGTGAGTCAGACCTGGGGCTCCTGTGTCGGATTCACCACTGGCTCCAACAAGCTGCCAGGGTGCCCCGTCTTCAGGCCACGGAGTCTGACCCCAAGGCTGACCACAGACACACACAGCTGGGCTCTGACTCCCACAGGGCCAGGGACCAGACCACCAGCAAGCAACAGCACCACCTTCTGGCCAGTGTGTGAACTGCATCCTAGAAGGCCAGTCTGGCGGGGTGGGGTTGAGTGCATCCAGGTATAAAGGTAAATTCTCCAACCTACCCCCCAGACACACACACACACACTCCAGTGCACCCAAATCGTCCCACGGCCTGAGTCCGGGCCATCATCACATCCTGAATTAATGCAATGGCCTCCTCACTGGAACCCCCCATATCCACTCTAACAGAGGAGGCCTGCACCCCAAAGCCAAACCCCATCATGTCTGCCAGAAGCAATCCAGATCTGGACTCCCCACCAGTGCAAGGAAAGACTGACCTGGACATGCTTCTCATGATACTAAAGCCCTCCATCTTCTCCATTTTTGTACAGGTTTGAAATCCTTCCCCATAAAAACATTTAAAAAAGAAACAAGAAGAAACCAGAGGGGCTGGAGCAATAGCACAGTGGGTGGGCATTTGCCCTCCACGCAGCTGACCCAGGTGCAATCCCTGGCAGCCCATATGATCCCCTGAGCACCGCCAGGAGTAATTCCTGAGTGCAGAGCCAGGAGTAACCCTTGAGCATCATCGGGTGTGACCCAAAAAGGAAAGAAGAAGAAGAAGCCAGAGCATGCCAGGCAGACAGAAGCAACAGCACACACAAAGCCATGATGCTACCTGTGTGGTGGGGGCAGGGAGGAGGTGGAATCGGGACACATCATGGGGACCCATGTGGCCCGCCAAGGTGGAAATACCACACCAACCAAGCAGTGATGACCCTCTCGGCCACCCAGCGCCAGCCCCGGCACTCCACCCGCTGACCCCTGAGCTGGGACTGCCGCTTCCCCGCCACATCCCAGTTCCTCTCCTCCCACCTGCAGTCGGCTCCCGGGTGGGGATGAGAAGAGCCGAACATTCTGTGGCCCAGAGAGTAGTCACTGCACACGTCCCAGCAGTTCCACGTCTAGGTGGAGACCCAAGAGAAGTGAGAGCCGGGTCCGAGAGAGAGGCGCGTGGGCTCGGATTCATGGTAGTGAGTTGTTAGCGAGAGCACAAAGAGGGAGCTGGGCAGGTCACTGACAGATGGGAGGGTACACGAAACCTGCACTCTACCTACCGTGGGAGGAAGAAGTGTTGCACCAGATTGCAACAGGGATGAATTCTGAGGCTATGATTCAGGAGGCAATAAGGCGGTCACAAAAAGCCAAAATCCCTATGATGAGCCAGAGTGATAGCACAGCGGGGAGGGCGTTTGCCTTACACACAGCCGACCCAAGTTCAGTCCCCGGCATCCCATAGGAGACCCCAGCCAAGGGGACGGTGTCTGGCCCCCACACACACCGTGAGCCTTCCTCTGCCCCCAGCAATGACCCCTCATCAGGAAGCAAGGGTTGGGGCCGTAACAACAGTACAGCAGGAAGGGCACTTGCCTGACACACAGCCGACCACACGGGTTTGGTCCCCGGCATCCCATAGGGCCCCCCCGAGCACCGCCAGGAGTAATTCCTGAGTGCAGAGCCAGGTGTAACCCCTGAGCATCGCCAGATCTGACCCAAAAAGCCAAGGGAAAAAAATCCTTATGGATGCGCTCGCACGCAGGGCCTAAAGTAGCCGTATTCACAGAGGCAATGCGCAAGGCAGGGGAGGAGACCGTGGGAGTCCTGGTGACTCTCCAAAGTGTGGGTTTCAGCGTCACAGGATCATGAGCAACAGGGACAGCCAGCGGTGCTGATTCTATGACAGTGTCAGTGCATGGAAACACCACTGAATGGAAGACGTGAAAAATGGTCACGATGGGGCGCAGGGATGTGGCCCAGCGACAGGCCGCTGCCCGGCATGCCTAAGGCCAGGACTTCTGTCCCTATTGCTGCCCTTCCTCATGGGAGCACCACAGCCCCTGTGCTCTCTCTTTCTCTGGGGGAGGGGGTGGTAAGGGGCCCTAAATGATGCTCAGGAGGCCCACAGATTTGTGCCAGTGACTCTCAGCCAAGCAGGCCAGTGCTCCAGTGCAAAGGTCTGAGGCTGCAGCGATGCTGGGGGCCGCAGTGCAGTGCCCGGGATTCCAGGCCCCCCGACGGTGCGTGAGAGCCCATCAGAGCCGCTCTTGGTGGAGTTCCGGGAACCTTGGGGTCCCAGGATGGAGCCGGAGTCACTGCAGGCAAGCCAAGCTCCGCAACCCGGAACTACCTCTCGAGCGCCCCATGCTGGGCTGGAAAGAGGGTCGCCGTACCTGGGGTTCTCCGAGTCTTTGTCCGGCAGCATGGTCAGCACCAGCGAGGCCTTCTCGATAGCCGCACAGGAGGCCACCAGGTTCATCTCAGGGATGAACTTGACCTGCTGACACCAGGTGGGGTGGAGAGCCTGGGAAGAAAGCAGGGACCCTGGGAGACCCACCACAAGAATGGACATCCCCCAGCAGCCAAAAACCTCCAAAACCCAATACCACCTGCTCACGATCCATCTCTACAGGCTCGGGACAAGCCTCATCCCTGAATCTGTCGAAAAACTCAAGGATGGGGCTGGAGTGATAGCACAGCAGGTGGGGTGTTTGCCTTGCACTCGGCCAACCCGGGTTCAGTTCCCAGCATCCCATAGGGTCCCCTGAGCACCGCCCTGAGTGATTCCTGAGTGCAGAGTCAGGAGTAACCCCTGTGCATCGCCAGATGTGACCCAAAAATAAAAATTTTAAAAATAATAATAATAATAATTTTAAAAACTCAGGGATGCGGGTTTTGTGACAGAAATCTCCAGGCTCTCATGGAATTGGGGATGGGCAACCTACCCCCATCCTCATTCTTCTGGGAGCCTGCCAGTCACGCCCCAGAAACTTCCTCTGCATCATATAAGCTCATTAACGGCCACAATCCAGAGACTCACAAATAAATCTCAGAAGAGATCAACAAGCTGCAGAGATGCCTCAGAAACCCAAAGTCACCATCCAGTTACAATTTGAACTCCAGCTATATCACCCTATTTAAAATCTCAGAATTCCTGGAGCATGCGACATCTCGCACTCTATGCCACTGATGTACCAGGAGTAGCACACCACACTGCGTGGGATGTAAAGTAGAAGACCACCAATGTCGATGAAAAAAAATATTAGCACGCAAGACTCAACTTGTAACAACATGTTAGTAATCTCTTATTCCAGGGCTTAATGGCTCCGGGATGAGATACAACAATTTTCACACTCTTTCTTCTAAGGAAATCCTTCCTGATTATTTTTAGTGACGTGTTCATGACAAGCAATGCAAAATAAATTTTGAGAGCCTGGGTCGTGGTTGGGAAAATTTGAAATAATGGTAGTGGGGAGGTGTAATAGTGGTGGGATTGGGGTTGGAATATTAAATACAATAAATTGTGGTGAACAACCTTATAAACATAAAATTAAATTTAATTTTAAAAAGAACAGTGGCCTTCTAGACCCAACCCCGGAGACCTAGTGGGTATTAGGTCTGCGGGACGCTGGGGGGTCAGGGATCACGATGCCCTTGCAGTGGCCATAGCTCTGACAGGCCCCCTTGGCTGTACGTGACAAGGGGGTGCAACACTCAAGCTTGCTGCTACCGAATGCCTGCTTCAAAGCTCAGGACACTGTCTGCCGTGCCCACCCAAGGCAGGGTAAGGACAGCCATGAGTTAGCTCATGCATAAACCCCACAGACTCCCCACAGACAAGGCTCACCTCCTGGCCCCACTGCTGCGCCCCATGGGGTCAGGCCGCCATGCACCTGCTGGCAGCCCAGGGCAGGGGGTGGGAGGTGGGGGGTTGAGGGGAGAGCCTGGCAGGAGGCTCGGAAGTCTCCCGTGGCAGCTCTGAGCTGGGGCGCAGGACCAAGTCAAGGACAGAGGAGGTGACTGGAGAGGTCCTCAGGCCCTGGGCCGGTTCCCCTGTCCCATCTGACCCAGCTCTGCTCACAGCAAAGACACGGACCCCAAGGGACGGCAGGAAGGAGGCAGGACTTGGAGGGACCTCTCCGCCTGTCATTCATTTGTGCTGATTTGTACAGACAATGGCACACTGGGAGTCCAGCCCAGCACCCCCCACCGTCCCCGCACTGGAGACAGGACCCAGCACAGCCCCCTGGGAGCCTGTCCTTGAGTGCTGCCAAGGAAACAGGGGTGCAGATGGGGAGGGGAACACCAGCCATGAAGCACGCAGCGTCCCCCTCCTCCCCGCCTGCATAAGAAACTCTTTGTTTTGGAACCTCACCAGAGGCTCAGTGCTGGGGGAGAGGGGCCGAGGAAGTGGGGGGAGTCCCTTCGGGTGGAGCTCTGGGGATACCGCGCGGGGCTAGGGCTTTCTCATGCAAAGCCCCCCGCGCCAGCGCCCCGCCTAGCAGAAACCTATATTTGGACCAAACTCCCCAGACCCTTGGGACTTCCTAAGGGCCCAGAGGAGGCAGCAGCTGGTTGCCAGGGTTGCTAACCAGGTGGTGGAAGGGTAGGCGCCTTTGGCCCCACACCCAGTTTCCGGGGAGGGGGGGCTGGGGCGGGGAGGGAGAGGTGACGCGCCTTGCTGGGAACCCCAGATGCAGCGGCTGGGTGTGCCTTCGGGTTGGTGAATGTGCGCAGGCGCGGGGAGGGGCGAGGAGCCCCAGGTGAGCTCCTGGCACCTGGTGGCTCTGATGTCCAGCAGGCCGGCCGGAAGCACGGGTGACCACCCGAACCCGTGCCTGGCGTCCAGAGGAGAGGGAGATCCGCTGGAACCCAAGCAGCCTGGAGCCCCGAGCGCTGTCAGAATGGGGGGGTGGGGGAGGCAGGCTGGGGAAAGCGCCCCGCGGAAGCTGTGAAGCATGCAGCAGAGGCTGTGGGGGTCTGCGCTGGGCACCCAAGGAGGAACAGCGGGGCCGGGCAGGGTTGGGTGCGAGGGACAGCGGGGCTGCCCTGGGCCTCCGTAGCAGGGGGACGAGGAGGAGCACTCGGGAGAGACGCGAGCGCAGCTGGGGGGCTCTGAGCCAGGGGGTGAGATGGGGATCCCTGCAGCTGATGGCCACGGGCGGGGGATGGGGATCCCGTTGCGGGAGAGAGGGCGACACCACACCTGGGACCCGACCCCGGTGGGACCCAGATGCTCCGGGGGTAGAAGGCTAAGTAGGGCACCTTCAGCCGGAAAGTTCTATACAGACTGGACTTCTCCTTCAGGAGCTTCTGCGCAGAGACGGTGGTCCAGTGAGTGCGATCTGACAGGGGAGAGAGCCAAGGTCCCTGTCACTGCACGCCCCTTCGCCAGACAAGCAAACACTGGGCGAGTGGGTTCCCAACTCTGCAGCATCTCCACCCACACACTGGGGTTGGGGCAGGAGAGAGAGGACAGGGGTAGGGCACGTGCCTGGCACATGGCTCACCCAGGGTCCATCCCCAGCACCCCGTAGAGTCTCCCGGGCCCTACCAGGAGTGATCCCTGAGCACAGAGCCAGGAGTAAGTGCTGAGCCCCACCCAGGAGTGGGCCCAAACCCCAAACCACACACAGGGGCCAGAAAGATAGCACAGCAGGTAGCGCTACAATGCACTACTATGTGCCACACACGGCCTTGCACATGGCTGGTCTGGGTTTGATCTCCGGCATCCCCTGGCACCTCCAGGAGTGATTCCTGAGTGCAGAGCCAGGAGGAACTCCTGAACATCACCAGCTGTGGCCTAGAAACAAACCGAAATAAAAACCCACACAAAACCAAAAACACAAACACTTTGGTCAGGCCTCCCTGCACCCTGGTCACCTCAGTGAGGTGAGGCTCATCTCATGCTGAGAAAAGAAACCCAGCTAGGGGCTGGAGCGATAGCACAGCGGGGAGGGCTCATGCATTGCACACAGCCGACCCGGGCTCGATTCCCAGCATCCCCTGGTGGTCCCCCAAGCACCACCAGAAGTAATTCCTGAGTGCAGAGCCAGGAGGAACCCCTGAGCATTGCCGGGTGTGACCCCAAAAATGAAAAAAATAAGAAACCCAGCAGATTCTCTGGCTACCCCACCACCCTCACCCCCTCACCTGCCCCAGCAGAGCTGGAAGCAGATTTGGGGCTCCTCCCTTATCCCTAGCCACTGTAATCCAAACCTTAGCATCTTCAACTGTGGGCCACGACCCCTGTGAGTTATGTCACCGAATGTGGAACAATGAAAAATTTGGCAACAGTGGAAGTGGAACCATAATGCAGCCAGTGGGGTGCTTGCCTTGCATGCCCAATCTGGGTTCGACCCCCCAAGCCCCACTAGGAGTAATCCCTGAGTGCAGAACCAGGAGTAAGTCCTGAGCATCACCAGCTGTAACCCAACAACTATAAAAATAAAAATAAATTTTTAAAACAAAAGATTTTTGGGGGGCTGGAGCTATAACACAGTGGGTAGGGTGTTTGCCTTGCATATGGTCAACCCAGGTTCGATTCCCAGCATCCCATATGCTGGGTGCTCGATTCCCTGAGCACCGCCAGGGGTAATTCGTGAGTGCGTGATCCAGGAGTAACCCCTGAGCATCGCTGGGTGTGACCCAAAAAGCAAAAAAAAATAAAGATGTTCCAAGATCTGGGAAGATCATTCAAAGGGCTGGAGCAGCACGTGGTGCATGTGCTGAGTGAGCCCAGGTGCTGCTTGTACCCACATGGCCAAGCACATGTGTCGCCCGAGCACATGTGGCGCCCGCATCCACCTCTTGAGATGTGTAATGTTCATGCTTCCATATCTAATGCTGGGGTGTGTAGGGCTCTCTCTGCCTTTGGAGAAGCCCGTGTTCTCTATTGAGCACGTTACCCCACTCCCTTCCAAGAATCTCTCTCTCTCCTCTCTCTCTCTCTCTGTCTCTCTCTCACCTCTCTCCTCTCTCTTTTTCTCTCTTTCTTTCTCTCTCTCCTCATTCTCTGTCTCTCTCTCTCTGTCCTCTCTGTCTCTCTGTCACTTTCCTCTCCTCCCCTTCCTTGAACCCTCCAAATAAAATCTGTTTTTACTTAAAAAAAAATAAGGCTGAAGCAAGGCAGCACTAGGCCCTGAGTGTGATCCTGGCATCACTGGGCGAAGCACTTGGTACTGGGTCATGACTTCTGAGCCCCAACTAAGAGTGGGATCTTGGTGTGGGCTCCCAAGCACCAGAGCGAGAGGAACACAACTCTCGGTGTACCCCACGCCGTGCGCGAGCCCTGAGGAGCAGTGCCGTCTGCTACCATGGCAAGGCGAGAGGGAAAGGAAAAGTAACTCTTGCTTCCCAGGCAGCCTGGCAGTGTTGGGGGCTACTCCCAGCTCTGTGTTCCGGTGGCTCCAGACAACACTGGGGA
The DNA here is from genome assembly GCF_027595985.1 of Sorex araneus. Lineage (NCBI taxonomy): Eukaryota > Metazoa > Chordata > Mammalia > Eulipotyphla > Soricidae > Sorex > Sorex araneus. The sequence continues at coordinate 116,846,151 of NC_073306.1, read as the reverse complement.
ACTATGAGGTGCCGGGGATGGCACCTGGGCTGCCCACGTGCAAAGGTGACTCAGCCCTCTGAGCCACACTCTGACACCAATTAACCTTTTTTTTTTTGGCTTTTTGAGTCACACCCAGCAATGCTCAGGGGTCACTCCTGGCTCATGGACTCAGGAATTACCCCTGGTAGTGCTTGGGGGACCATATGGGATGCTGGGAATCGAACCCGAGTTGGCTGTGTGCAAGGCAAACGCCCTACCCGCTGTGCTATTGCTCCAGCCCCAATTAACTTTTCTTTACTCTTGCAAAAATTTTAAAAAGGAGTAAGCCCTGAACACTGTCAGGTGTGGCCTAAAAGAAAAAAAAAAGAATGCTGGGACAAGGGCCAGGAGGACTGGTCCACAGATGGAAGCTTGCCACTAGTGGAAGGGCGGGGTGAGGGCAGTTAGGACAGAGAAGGGCCCACTATGACAATGATAGCTGGAAATGATCACTCTGGACAAGAACTGAGTCCTGAAAGTAAGTAAAGGGATATACATGACAACATGTCAGTACCTATACCTGTGTTGCAAACCATAATGCCCAGAAGTGGGGGTGGGTGAGGAGAGCGAGAGAGAGAGAGGTGTCTGCCACAGAGCCAGGCAGGGGTGGGGGTGATAGGAGGGAAACAGGGAACACTGGTGGTGGGAAATGCACACTGGTGAAGGGGTGGGTGTTGGAACACGGCATGACTGAAACCCAATCGTGAACAACTTTGTATCTGTGTATCTCGTGGTGGTTCAATTAAAAAAAAATTAAAACAAGGAATGCTGGGACAAGGAGGGACCAAGCCCACAGGACCCCACTCCCTTCCAATAAACTGCACCCCCCCAGGCCAGCACCCAGAGGCAGTGCAGCTGAAGGAGCGTCCCACAGCTGCTGGCAGCAGGCCCCCCGCCCCGGCCCCCATCTCAGCTACCCCATTTGGAGGTCTTGGGGAGGATGCAGGGGTTGAACAGCCCGTTCTTCACGTTGTCGGAGGTGAAGACGGCGACGCTGCCCTTGCTGTCGCCGTAGCAGAAGACACCTCTGTGGTAGTCAGACCTGGGGGAGAAGGGGAGCACTGGGGTACCCGAGGCCGCCCTGAGCCCCGCCTCCTGCGCAGGCACCAGTGCAGGCCCCCAGCCCTGCACCTCACCCAGACCCCAAAGCACCAGGCTCTCATAGCTGGAAGACTGCTTCATGAGCAGAGGGGAGAAGGCAGATGGAATAGAGAAGGGATCACTAAGAAGATGATGGCTGGAATAACACCCAAAAGGAGAGAGAGAGAAGAAATTGGAATGCCCTGCCATAGAGGCGGGGTGGAGTGGGAGGGATGGGATTGGGGGGTAGGAGGGATACTGGGTTCATTGGTGGTGGAGAATGGACACTGGTGGAGGGATGGGCTCCCGAACACTGCATGAGGAAAAACAAGCACGAAATGTTTGAATCTGTAACTGTACCCTCATTGTGAATCACTAATTAAAAAATAAAAAAAAATTAAAATTAAAAAAAAAAGAAAATGATGGCTGGAGGAATCAGTTGGGATGGGAGATGCAGGCCGAAAGTAGATAATGAACCAAACATGATGACTTCTCAGTGTTTGTGTTGCAAGCTATAATGCCCAAAAGTAGGGAGAGAGTATGGGGAATATTGTCTGCCATAGAGGCAGAGGGAGGGTGGGAAAGGGGGGTATACCCGGGATATCGGTGGTGGGGAATGTGCACTGGTGGAGGGATGGGTGTTTGATCATTGTGAGATTGTAACCCAAACATGAAAGCTTGTAACTATCTCACGGTGATTCAACAAAATTTTAAAAATTTTAAAAAAAAAGTGGGTCTTTCTTTGTTGTGTTTTGTTTTGTTGTCTTTTTTATTATTATTATTATTGAATCACCATGAGATACAGTTACAAAGTTTTCATGCTTGAGATTCAGCTGGATAAGGATCGAATACCCATCCCTCCACCGGTGCAATTTTCCACCACCAATGTCCCCTGTATCCCCCGCCCCCATCCCAGGTCTCACTCTGCCTCTATGGCAGACCATCTCCCCCATAGAAAGTGAGTCTTTCCGCCACTCTCCGCCCAGATGTGACCCAAGCAGCTGCACATGTGCGGCCCCTCCGTTGCTGAACGCCCATGATCCCAGAGGCCACTAAACAGCGGTACGAGCTTGCATTGATGCAACTTCTGGCAGAAATTTCTCTGGACTTAATTACTAAAATACCAGAAATCCAAAACCGCGCAGCCATAACAGTGGCCAAGCGACCTCATATGCTTTTCATTCTCAACAATGAAAAACAAATTATCAAATGATGCCTTTTCGGTAGGTCTGATTGTCCGGGGGAAATTCCAAATAATAATAGTGAGTTTTCTGTTTACAATAGCCAGAATCTGGAAAAAACCCGAATGCCCCAGAACGGATGACTGGTTGAGGAAACTTTGGTACATCTATACAATGGAATACTATGCAGCTGTTAGAAAAAAGGAGGTCAAGAATTTTGTAGTTAAGTGGATGGGCATGAAAAGTTTCATGCTGAGTGAAATGAGTCAGAAAGAGAGAGACAGACATAGAAAGATTGCACTCATCTATGGTATATAGAATAACAGAGTGGGAGACTAACACCCAAGAACTGTAGAAATAAGTACCAGGAGGTTGACTCCATGGCTTCGAGGCTGGCCTCACGTTCCGGGGAAAGGTCAACTCAGAGAAGCGATCACCAACTACATTGTAGTCGAAGGCCATGTGGGGGAAGGGAGTTGCGGGCTGAATGAGGGCTAGAGACTGAGCACAGCGGCCACTCAACACCTTTATCGCAAACCACAACAGCTAATTAGAGAGAGAAAACAGAAGGGAATGCCTTGCCACAGTGGCAGGGTGGGGTGGGGGGGAGATGGGATTGGGGAGGGTGGGAGGGACACTGGGTTTACGGGTGGTGGAGAATGGGCACTGGTGAAGGGATGGGTTCCCAAACTTTGTATGAGGGAAGTATAAGCACAAAAGTGTATAAATCTGTAACTGTACCCTCACGGTGATTCTCTAATTAAAAATAAATAAATTTTAAAAAAAATAAAAATAAAAAAAATAAAAAAAAACAATAAATAAAAGCACGTTTTTCATGAAAATACTACTATTACTTAGGATACTTTAAAATTCAAAATAAAATGCATTTCATTTAATGTTTAATATACAAAGCATAATGTAATTTTGGGTGATTTACAAGGTTCTTATTAAAATGTTCGTTTGTTTTCCATAAAAAAAAAATAATAATAATAATAGTGAGTTTTCTGGTGAAATACTGAATGTAATCAAAGTAAAGAGAAAGTAAAGTGAAAATCATCAGCCACACAGGCAGGGGTGGGGGTGGGATGGGAGGTATACTGGGGTTCTTGGTGGTGGAACATGTGCACTGGTGAAGGGATGGGTGTTTGATCATTGTATGACAGAGACTTAAACCTAAATGCTTTGTAACTTTTCACTGGTGATTCAATAAAAAAAAATTTTAAAAAATAGAGAGTGAGTCTTTCTAGGGGCTGGAGCAATAGCACAGCAGGTAGGGCATTTGCCTTGCACACAGCTGACCTGGGTTTGATTCCCAGCATCCCATATGGTCCCCTGAGCACCGCCAGGAGTAATTCCTGAGTGAAGAGGCAGGAGTAACCCCTGTGCTCAACCCAGGTGTGACCCAAAAAGAAAAAAAATGGAGAGTCTTCCTAAACACGAATCAAGGAGCACCCAGTCCCCCATCACCCCCCAGCCCCCGCTGACCACCACAGGGGAGAGACTGTGGCCACGTGGTTTTCCTGAGAAAGAGGAGGAAGCACATGCAGTGGGGGAGAGGTCGCAAGCCCCCAAGGCGGGGACCCCCTCCAGTACCGGGACCCCACAGAAGCTGTGGGGACCTCCCCGGGGTCCCCCGACTCACCAGTAGTCCATGACCATCACACAGCTGTCCAGGTCGATGAAGGTGAAGGCCCGGATGCAGTCGAAGTCACTAATATCATAGAACTCTGGGGAGGAGACGAGGGGGAGGCCCAGGGGACCCCAGAGCCACACATCAGGCTTCGGGGCTTCCCAGGAGACCCCACAGGTGGCTGCCAGCCTCCCAAAACACCACCGCACAGTTCCTCCCAGCCTCACCGATCTTCTGCTCAGTGGACGCCACTGCGACCAGGTTCATGTTGTGCAGACACACCATGTCGGTGACCCACATCTGCTGGTGGGGGGACTGCTGGAGCTGGGTCAGCTGCAGAGGAGGGATGGGGGCTCCTGGGAGGCAGGCCATGACCGCCAGGAGCACAGAGTCCCGGGAGCCCTCACCTGGCACCCCCTTAGGGTGCCAAGCTTGGCGCTACCACAAATGTCCCAACCTCCTGAAGTCTATTCCCAGGGCTGTCAAATGGGATAATAAACCCCTATCCTCACAACCCTTCTTTTTTTCAATTTATTTTTCATTATTTTTATTATTATGATTATTATGGGCTGGAGCGATAGCACAGTGGTAGGGCATTTGCCTTGCATGCGGCCGACTCGGGTTCGAATCCTCCACCCCTCTCGGAGAGCCTGGCAAGCTACCAAAAGTATTTCACCCGCACGGCAGAGCCTGGCAAGCTACCCGTGGCGTAATTGATATGCCAAAAAACAGTAACAGCAAGTCTCAAAAAAAAAAAATGGGAGACTGGTGCCCGCTCACATAAGTCAATGAGCAACAGGATGACAGTGCTATAGTGCTATTATAATCACTGTGAGATACAGTTACAAAGCTTTCCTGTTTAAGTTTCAGTCATACAATGATCCATCACCCAACCGTCCACCAGTGCACATTTCCCACCACCAAGAACCCCAGTATCTCCCCCGTCCCACCCCTCCCCCTGTCTCTGTGGCAGACCATCTCCCCATATTCCCTTTTGTATTGCTTGTTATGAATAGCATAAGATGTCGCGCAGCCGAGAGAGCAGCCACATGCTCCTGGAACTCCAAAATTCCAGATATTAGAGTCTGGAGAAACTCACAACTCTTCTTAATTTTATTTTCTTTTTTACTTTTTAGTTTTTGGGTTTTTTTTTAGTTGTTGTTGTTGTTGTTGTTGTTGTTTAGGGGTCATACCCAGTGATGCTCAAGGATTTTTCCGAGCTCTGTGCTTGACCCTCGTGGACTTGGGACACCATAGGGGATATTGGGGGATGGAACCCAGGTCCCACAATCCCTTTTTTAGAGCAGTTTGACAAGCTCATCAAAGTCTTGGACATGCTTGGCATGTGATCCCGGGTCTGCCTCCGAAACGCCTCCATGGCAGTGCCCACCAGGACCCTAGGAGAGCGGGTGGGGGAGGCGGCCACAGCCAGAGAGTCCAGGAGACGGGGCTGAGTCCATGGAGACCCCAACAAAACAAGCCGGGCTGCACGTGTGGCAGAAGGAACCGCCTCTGGATCTGCTTCCAGTGTTTAAAAATGGAGGCTAAGAGGCCAGAGCAATAGTACGCCTTGCACACAGTGACCCAGGCTCGAGCCCTAGCAACACAGGGTCCCAGCCCTGCTAGGAGCAATCCCTGAGCACAGAGCCACCAGGTATGACCCAAAAATAGTAACCAAAAACAGTGGGGGCCAAGGGGAGGGCGGTCAGGGAATATCAGTACGGGCTCTCCACGGAAGAGCGTCCCCCCAAATTGAAGCTGCCTCCGGGGGAGGAAGCTTAAACCCACCCCCACTGTCCATCCATTGGGAGTCTGAATCTCTCCCACCTTGATTTTATTGAGACGTCACAGACACCAAGCGTTGCTCTTGCTTTTGCTGGCTGCCTGACTTGGATTCGTGTTTCTCATCTGCAGGTCTCACCTGGCCACAGAGGCTCGTGAGTGAGGGACCAGCCTCCAGGGGGCGAGAGTGAAGGATCGAAACGCACTGGTGGGCACTCTTGGGGGTTCAGACAGCCCAGGGGCCCTTTCACGCTCCTCTGCCAGTCTTGCCCCCCAACTCTTGGAGCGGGGGCCCTGTGGGAAGGCGGGGGAGTGTTCCAGGAAGGACAGCTGGCCAGCAGAAATGAATGGCTGCGTCGGGCGGGGAGGCAAGGCCAGTTAGACAGGACTCGGCCAGGGTGGACACTGAGTAAAGGGGCAGCTGAGGGCCAGGGACTTTGAACTGAAGCAAGAAGAGGGTAAGAACTGCAGTGAAGGAGGCAAGCTTGGCCTGGAGCCTGGGGTCCAAGTACCTGCTATTCCCACCCCTGGGCTTACAGGCTGCTCCTCTCTGTAGACACTGAGAAGGGCTAGTGAGGGGGCAGAGAGATAGCACAGAGCGTAGGGCCCTTGTCTTGCCCGTAGCTGACCTGGGTTCAATCCCCAGTACCCCATCTAGTCCCCTGAGCACTGCCAGGAATTGATCCCTGAGCATAAATCCAGGAGTAAGCCCTGAGCACTGCCTGGTGAGGACCATTCACCACCACCCAGCACCCAAAAACAAAACAAAGGGATGGCAGGAGTGGACACAGGGCAAGCCAGGCCATCAGAATGAGAGCCCCAGGGAATGTGGCCTGTGCTGTGTCTTGGGCTCCCCCTCGTGGTGGGGACAGTGAGTGCAGGCCAGAGATGGTGAGCCCCACTGAGGATACACAAGGGATCCTAAACCTCCCATGGGAATATGGGAGCCTGGAGGGGTTTTCTGAGACTGTCTGGGGTAGCTGGGGAGCGAAGACCAGGCCCCCCCAGACCCAAAGCTTTCCACAAGCAGGCATGCAGAAAAGGCCCAAGCAGATCCTCCAGGGAGAAAGCCCAGGTCTGTCCGCCGTGGCTCTCCCTGAAGGGACACTGAGGCAACCAGGTAGCAAGGATGAACAGAATCTCAGCTTCAGGGGCCGAGATAGCACCCCTGCGCATCACCGGATGTGACCCGAAAACAAACAAAGGAATCTCGGGTTAAACATGGGTCAGAGGGGCCAGAGAGATAGTGCGGCAGAGAGGGCGTTTGCCTTGCACATGGATGACCCAGATTCGATGGCCCCCAAACAATAAGCAAACAAATAAATGAACGTGGGTCAAAGGGAAAGAGACCTCTGACAGATGAGGAACCCGTGCTTCAGAGCTGGACTCAGCCGGGTAGTCAGGCCCACAGCTCCACCCTCAGAACCTCTAGGGCTCGCAGCCTGGTACAGGCAAGGGTTCCAAAGCAGCAGGGCTTGGTGACAGGCTGGGGCGGCAGGGGAGGGAGAGGAGGCTGGTGATGACGAGGACAGCCACTGAGATGAGCGGCCAGGCTGCGGGCGCCCACGAGGAACAGACACCGGGAGGCACCTTGCTGATGACAGGGACACAGGACATTCTCGGCCCCGGGAGCCGAGACGGTGCAGGCAGGCACCCCCAACGCCTGCGTCCGGGCACCCCACTCACCCTGAAGGAGCTGATCAGTATAAAGCTCTCAGACCAGGTCTCCAGGCAGCCGTCCTTGGTGACGGTGACGAAGCAGCCAAACTTCTTGAGGCGGGGGACGAAGTACTGCACCTTCACGATCTCACAGCGGTGGCTTCTGCGGGAGGGCACAGAGGAGAGCCCTGAGCCAGTGGGAACCGCCGGCGCCGAGGAGCAAGGCTGGCGACAAGATCAGAGCTAGTCCGAGCATACACGCGCACGAGGAATCAGTCCCCAGCACACACACACACAAGGACGGCTCAGTCGCCCCGAGCACATCTGGACACGGAGGCTCAGTCACCCCACGCACGCATGGACACAGACAGCTCAGTCGCCCTAAGCACACGTGCACACAGATGACTTAGTCACCCCGAGCACACATGGAACACAGATGGCTCAGTCGCCCTGAGCATGCGTGCACATAGATGACTCAGTTGCCCTGAACACACATGGACACGGATGACTCAGTCACCCGAACACACATGGACACAGATGGCTCAGTTGCCCTGAGCATGCGTGCACATAGATGACTCAGTTGCCCTGAACACACATGGACACGGATGACTCAGTCACCCGAACACACATGGACACAGATGGCTCAGTTGCCCTGAGCATGCGTACACATAGATGACTCAGTTGCCCTGAAAACACATGGACACGGATGACTCAGTCACCCAAACATACATGGACACAGATGGCTCAGTTGCCCCAAGCACACATGCACACGGATGGTTCAGGTGTCCCAAGCATGCATGGAAACAGACGGCTCAGTAGCCCTGAGCACACATGGACACAGATTGCTCAATCACCCAAGAACGAGTACACACAGATGGCTCAGTCGCCCCAAGCATGCATGGACATGGATGGCTCAGTCGCCCCAAGCATGCATGGACACGGATGGCTCAGTAGCCCCAAGCATGCATGTACATAGACAGCTCAGTTGCCCTGAACACACATGAACACGGATGACTCAGTCACCCCAAGCATGCACGTACATGGACGGCTCAGTGGTCCCAAGCACGCATGGACACAACGGTTCAGTTGCCCTGAGCACGTGTGCACACGGATGGCTCAGTCGCCCTGAACACGCATGGACACAGATGACTCGGTCACCCAAGCACACATGGACATGACGGCTCAGTCGTCCCAAGCATGCATGCACATGGACAGCTCAGTTGCCCCGAGCATGCGTGCACACAGACGGCTCAGTCGTCCTGAGCACATGTGTACACAGAAAGCTCAGTTTCCCTGAACATGTATGGACATGGATGATTCAGTCACCCAAGCACACATGGACATGGGTGGCTCAATCGCCCCAAGCGCGCATGGACATGGACAGCTCAGTCGCCCCAAGCATGTGTGTACACAGAGGACTCAGTCGCCCATGTGTGCTCACTCACAGGGGCAGCCTGAGAAGCCTGGGCTGGCTGTGGGCACTGTGGCCGCTGACCTGGGTCGGGTGCTCCACCAACCGTACTGGCAGCGGCCGACGAAACAAGCCAACGTGGAGCTGCCAGAGGAAGCACTTTCACCACCAAACAGAGTCCACGCCCTCCCGGGAGGATGGTAGGGGGCAATGAGAACTGGGGTCTTTTGCTAACAACCTTCTTTCATTTTCTGTTTTATCAGTCTTCCTTGGCTGCGTGGGAATGGCTCCCAGCCATGCTGAGGGCCCAGGGAATGTCCCCGGAGGCACCAGCAGCCTTCTCTGTGCGGTGGCCCCTCAGGGGCTATTGCCTTTGGGGGGCCTGGCAGAGGCACAGGAAAGGTCACAGAGTGCCTTATGGGGGTGGGGGTGCACGGACACCCAGTCACTCAGGGGGTTACTCCCAGTAGCGCTCAGGGAAGCCATGGGGCCGGAACTCAACCCAGACCTCACACCTGCAAGGCAAGTGCTCACCGGGAGCCGCACCCTGGGCCGAGGGCTGCCAGCTTTGCGAGGTTACCCTTTCCGGGGCTGGAGCAATAGCACAGCGGGGAGGGCATATTGCCTTGCAAGCGGCCGACTCAGGTTCGATTCCCAGCATCCCATATGGTCCCCTGAGCACCGCCAGGGGTAATTCCTGAGTGCAGAGCCAGGAGTAACCCCTGAGCAAAGTTGCCCTTTCCTCCGGGAAGTAATTAAGTATGATTTGATTCTTTTCTCCACCAAGCTGGAACTGCTCTCAGGCTACAATACAGAGAACAAAAAAGCTTCCTTTTTACTAAGAAGAGTGATTTACAAATAGAATTATAGATGCCTATTCAACTATTAATTTTTAAAAATCTTTTTTTTTTTTAAAGAAAAGCTTCTTGAGAATTGGATTCAGGCCCCTTTACACCTTCTTGGAAAAAGGTCAACTGGTCAGAGAACGATGGCAGCACTGACCAGGTGACATCAAGCCAAGAATTTAGGGCACAATGTGTGACCATCAAGCCTTCCACCCTCTGTCTACTGCGCATTCATTTACTGCGCAGTGAAGTCGGCCAACACCGTTTACGCACCCACTTGTGGTTCCCGTTACACCATCATCTTCAGCGGACCCCAGGCTTCTTGAGGACTGCTCAGTGTGTCCTCAGGGTCCCGTGGGGTGGGGGGGAGGGCAGACACCCGGGTGGGCTCAGGGAAGGGCGTGAGGGGCTACAGGCCACCCAGCTCAGGAGGCCAGAGTGGGTTCACAGGGACACTCTTCCTCCTTGGGGATTTGGAGGGGTGGGGGACAGATAGGACGTGGCCCAGGGCTGGGTCTGAAGCCGGCCCAGGCCACGGCTATGGCCCCCTCAGCCCTCCCCGAGGCTTCTTACTGGGGGATGATCTTCATGGGCAGCTGGAAGCGCAGGCGGTACTGGCTCCTCCTCTTCGTCTCCTTCCCCTGGAACTCCCGCATCACATAGTCCACGTACTCCTCCTGCCTCGGGAGGGGGGAAGCAGGAGGCTCTGAGCCAACAGTCCGTGCTGGGGGCTTCCCGGCCGCCCGTCTCCCACCTGCGTCTGTGCAGGTTCCTAAGCCCAGAGCAGCAACACCCAGGGCCCCGAGCGCTGAAACCTATTTACTCCCTCTTGGTGGACCAAAATCCTGAGGCCTGAGTCATGACTGAGAAGTTTCCCAAGCCCAGATACCAAGGTCAGGACTGAGCGGGATCCGAAGTCAGGCCACGAGAGCCACTGGACATTCGATTGAATGGCCTCATTAAAGTAGGGCCAAGGCCCAGGTGGGCCACCCCTGGAAGCTCTACCAAGAAACTAGAAGTTATTAAGAAAGACCAGTGGGGCTGGAGTGATAGCACAGCGGGTAGGGCGTTTGCCTTGCACGCGGCTGACCCAGGTTCCATTTCCAGCATCCCATATGGTCCCCCAAGCAGCGCCAGGAGTAGTTCCTGAGTGCAGAGCCAGGAGTAACCCCTGTGCATTGCAAGGTGTGATCCAAAAAGAAAAAAAAAAAAAGACCATTGTGGGGCCAGAAAGATAGTACAGTGAGTAGGGCATTTGCTTTGCAAGCAGCTGACTGGGGTTCAATTCCCAGCATCCCACATGGTCCCTGAGCACTGCCAGGAGTGATTCCTGAGTTCAGAGCCAGAAAAAAAACCTGAGCATCACCAGATATAACTAAAAAAGCCCAAAAAAAAAAAAAGATTGTTGTGATTTCTGAAAAATGAAACTACAGGGGCCAGAGTGATAGTATAGCAGGTACTAGCGATAGTACAGCAGGTACTTGCCTTGCACACAGCCAACCTGGGTTCGACCCCCAGCATCCCATATGATCCTAAGCCTGCCAGGAGTGATCCCTGAGTGCAGAGCCAAAAGTTAGGCCTGAACACCCCTGGGTGTGACCACCACAAAAATTAAAATAAATGAATAAAACTACAGGTCAACACCCCCTTGTGAACATAGATATGTAAGCATCCTCAATGAGAATGGGTTACAGCAGGCCAGGTGTTTGCCTTGGACACGACACATGACTGAACCAGGTTCAATCCCCAGTACCCCATAAGGTCTGCTAAGCCTGGTCAGCAGTGGTCCCAGAGCACAGAGCCAGGAGCAAGCCCTGAGCACAGACAGTTGTGGTGCACCCCCTGCCCCCACCAAAAATAAGCAAAAAGATTTCGCTCTACCCAATAGGCACCCCAGAATCTACAGGAAGCTGTTGGGTCTCACAAGTGCTGGGAGCACTCTGTGCTGTGCTAAATCAGAGGCACTCCCCCCATCCCGAAACCTACCCAACACCTCCCCGCCAAGACCTAACACTGTGTGTGCTCTTCTCACCCAGGTGATGATGCCGTCGCAGTCCGTGTCCACCTTGAGGAAGAGCACATGCAGCCTGTCATCGGTCATATGGCCCAGGACCTTCTTGGTGCCCTTGACGAACATCTTCCTGTCCAAGCCTGAGAGAGGAGCACGGCGTACCTCTAGGTACCCAGTACCCACCCTGTCTGGGCTCTTGAGGGGGGGTCTAAGCTCCAAGTGGGGGGAACATGAAGAATCACGCTGGCCAGCTGCTATTCCACATCCCACCCGTTCACACTCCATCACCCCACAGCCATGAAGCGATTCACCACACCAAGGGTGAGGTTAGAATGAATCTTTATTTGGTTTGGGGAGGCACACCTGTGGTGCTCAGGGCTTATTCCTAGCTCTGTGGACTCAGGGATCACTCCTGGTGGAGCTTGGGGGACCATATGGGACACTGGAGATCAAACCCAGGTCAGCCGCAAGACAAGGCAAGCACCTTAACCCGTGTACTCTCTCCAGCCCCTAAAAGTACATTTTTTTAAAATTTTTGGGTCACACCCGGTGATGCACAGGAGTTACTCCTGATGCTGCACTCAGGAATTACTCCTGGCGGTGCTGGGGGAACCCTATGGGATGCCGGGGATCAAACCCGGGTTGGCCATATGCAAGGCAAGCACCCTACCAGCTGTGCTATCGCTCCAGGCCCCAAATACATCTTTTAAAGATACTACAGAGAACAGGAAAAGCGTGTTGAAGGGAAGACGCCATGGGGTGCAGAGGAGAGGGGAGTGTTTCCAGGAGAAACACTCTCCTGGAAAGGGTTTTGTGGGCTCCAGGGGCTATGTCTCCCCAGGGGGTCACCTCCCCGTCGGGATGTCCAGAAAGAGCAGTTCTTAAATGAGCTTCACAGCCCAGCAGGCTGAGCACGTGCCTGGCACGCTAGAGCAGCAGGTTCGGTCCCCCATTACTATGCAGGCCCCGAGCACCCCAGGAGTGATTACCGGGAACTAAGCTGGGAGAAGCCCACTGTTGCCCCAAGGCTAAAACAAACCCACCCTAAGTGCTCTGAAAGCCTCTTCCAGGCTCCAGGCTGTCCCTCCCCGGCTCTCTGTCCACTCTGCACCCTGGCTGTCAGGCCCACAATCTGCCTCCGGGCACATCTTAGTGCACCAACAGCCCTGGTCCAGAGACATCTAGTTGAATCCCCAAAGGGATTAGTGCCCTACAGAGATGTCTCTGGAACCCAACCACTTGCAATCTAGGATTCCAGAAGCACACAACCGTAAGCACGAACTCTCGTGATATTCACAATGAGCAATGGAAAATAAACTATCCAGCATCTGCCCCGGCAGGCAGGCTTGAATGGTGGTGAGAAAAGTTAGGTAAAACATAATGCCAGAAAAGTAGAGAGAGAGTATTGGGGAAATTGTCTGCCAGAGAGGCAGGGTGTGGACTGGGATGGAGGGGATGCCGGGGACACTGGTGGTGGAAAATGTGCACTTGGAGGATGGGTGTTCGATGACTGTTATGAATGAATCTCAAACACGAAAACTTTGTAACTGTATCTCATGGTGATACAATAAAATTGTATCACTGTATCACTGTCATCCTGATGCTCATCGATTTGCTCGAACAGACACCAGTAACGTCTCCATTGTGAGACTTGTTACTGTTTTTGACATATCGAATACGCTACGGGTAGCTTGCCAGGCTCTGGCATGTGGGCAAGATACTCTCAGTAGCTTGCTGAGCTCTCCGAGAGTGGCAGAGGAATTGAACCCAGGTTGGCTATGTGCAACGCAAACGTCCTACCTGCTCTGCTATCACTAAAATAAAATTTTAAAAAAATTAAAAAGAAAACCTCTTCCGGCTTTCTGGGATCCCCATCATGGCCTGAGGGCCTCTCCTCCACCTATCTGCCTCAGGCTCTTGCTCCAGTGGCCACACCCCTCACTCCTCACATCCTTGTACACTGGCACCCCAAAGCCACCCCAGGGACCATGCCAAGAGCATCCCCCAGGTCCAACAGTCCCCCACATCTAGTTCTTGGTTTCCCTCCAGCCTGTCACCTCCAGGCCATGTCCCGTGATGTCCCTGGACTTGCGAGCCAAGAGGACACTAGGATGCCGTGGGGATGCTGGGCCAGCTGCAGGCAGAAACACCTGGGGGTTTGGGGTGTACAGGGGAGGAGCTCTCCTCCCTCCCAGCCTCCCCTCCCAGACTCACAGCTCAGCACAGCAGCCGGGACCCACGGCTGGAGAGGAGACGGCTTACCTCCATCTGCATTCGCGTAGGTCTCGAACATTTTCTCCATCTCGTCCAGCGGCAGCTCAGTCAGCCAGGAATACTCCTGCTGTAATTCCACCATCTGGCTGGGCGTGAGACTGGGGATGAAAGCGTCAGCAGAGACTTTCTCCTGGAATCCAGTTGGGGTGAACAGCTGAAACAAAAACGGCTAGCAGAAACTGCGCCCGAGAGAGAGAGCACCGCCTTTCCGCGCCTTTCCAAGCACACAGCACTGGAAGACAAGCCTCGGGCCAAAAGAAGACAGTCCAGGGGTGAAGGCACTTGCCCTGCGTGCAGCCAACCTCAGGCCGAGTCTCCAGCACCACGTCCAACCCCCAAACACTGTCAGCAATCACACCTGAGCACGGAGCCAGGAATTGCCCGAGTGCCACAGGACCTGACATCCTCCAGAAGTCAGCATGTGTATCTGCACCCGGCACCCAGCTCACCTCTACGTAAGCACACCACTCTCACCTGCACACCATGTAGATCTGCACTCAGGGTGCGTCGACATTCAGCTCAGACCACGGCCTCTGGTAGCCGGAGCTGAGCGCTTCCCATCCAAAACCCCCAAGAGCCTGCCGCCCCTGCTGCCCCCAACAAGGCCTCCTCTCCGCAGACACTCTGTGACTGACCTGGACACAGTGATAGTGATCAATGCTTCCGATCATAAAAAGACTCAGATTATCAAAGGCTACCTCCCCTAAAGACATCAGCTGAGGGCTGGAGTGATAGTACAGACGGTAGGGCGTTTATCTTGCACATGGCCAACCAGGGTTCAATTCCCAGCATCCCAGCATCCCATATGGTCCCCTGAGCACGGCCAGGAGTAATTCCTGAGTGCAGAGCCAGGAGTAACCCCTGTGCATCGCCGGGTGTGATCCAAAAGGAAAAAAAAAATAGAAAGACATCAGCCACAAATTAGGAGATGACATTGAGCAGTGCTCCCTGAGACAAGGTGCTCTGTGCCTCAGTCCGTCAAAAACACTTAGTCAAACTGCCAAAAGGTAGAGCAAGGAAAGATGTATACAGGAAAGAAGAATCTTGAAAGTGCTAACATGGGGCTGGGTAGTACAGTGGGTAGGGCACTTGTCTTGCATGCAATCAACCCAAGTCCAATACCAGCTTCCAATATAGTCCCTGAGTCCCACCAGGAGTAAGCCTTGAGCATCTCTGGGGGCAAGAAGGGAAGGAGGGAGGGAGGGAGGAAGGAGGGATTCTACAATCTCATCCTTTTTTTTTCCCTTTTGCTTTTTTGTTGAGTCACTGTGAGATAGACCCTTACAGACATCTTACATTATTCATAACAAGCAACACAAAATAAATCATCTAGCATCTGCCGTGGGGCAGGCTTGAGTGGTGATGGGAAACTTCAAAATAATGGTGGTGAGAAGGTGTAATGGTGGTGGGATTGGTGTTGAAATATTGAACGTAATCAATTATTGTGAACAACTTTATGAAAATTAAATTTTAAGATTTCAAAAAACAAAACAAAAATATATGCCCATGGAGTGAAGAGACGGCTGACCATAGACTACACGCAGGGGGCCTGAGTTCCATCTCCAGTGCCCCATAACCTGCTGAGCACTGCCAAGAGTGACCCCAAGCATCGAGCCAGGAATAGCCCCTGAGCACCAAGTGTGGCCCCAAAGCCAAAATAATTTTTTTCTAGAGGAAAACTGTTAGAAATTTATGTGCCATCTGTATAAAAAATCAGTAAGATTGGATATTAAATCCTTTATTTTTTCACTATTAAAAAAGCTTTCACAGGGCCAGAGAAATAACATAGTGGTTAACGTGTTTGCCTTGCAGCAGCCAACCCTGGTTTGATCCCCAGCATCCCATATGGTCCTCTGAGGAGCACCAGAAGTAACACCTGAGCATCGCTGGGTGTGATCCACTGTCATCCCATTGCCCATCGATTTGCTCGAGCGGGCACCAGTAACGTCTCCATTGTGAGACTTGGTGTTACTGTTTTTGGCATATTGAATACGTCACAGATAGCTTGCCAGGGTCTACCGTGCAGACAAGATACTCTCGGTAGCTTGCCAGGCTCTCCGAGAGGGACAGAGGAGGATGTGAGCCAAAAAAGTCAAAAAATAAAATATAAAGATATAGACATATGCTGATTTTTGCTTTAAATTTTTAATTCTCTCTCCTCAATAAATTTTACATTTGCAGTTTTTATCAGTTTCATGCAAATTTTAAATTTGGGGTGCTGAAGTGATAGTACAGCAGGTAGGGCTCTTGCCTGAATGCAGCCAAGCCAGTTAGATCACCGACACCCCCTGTGGTGGTTCACAGAGCCCTGCTAGGAGCGATCCCTGAGTGCAGCAGCAGAAGCAAGCCCTGAACATCGCCAGGTGTGCCCAAAAAATAAAATAAAATTTTTTCAATGTATTAGCAAATAATTATTTATAATATTAAATTTTAATTTATGAACTTGTTTTTTAAAGGTAAGTTTTCCAGAAAAAAATTTACTTTATCAATTTATTCAGATTCATTTATGACTTCGTGGCATTTCAGTTTCACTCTATTTCTCTGTATGTTGGAAGGTATCACCACCTCCACAATAAAATAATGTTTTCTAGGGCTGGAGCAATAGCACAGCGGGTAGGGCTTTTGCCTTGCATGCAGCCAACCTGGGTTCGATTCCCAGCATCCTGTATGGTCCCCTGAGCACCGCTAGGAGTGATTCCTGAGTGCATGAGCCAGGAGTAACCCCTGTGCATCGCTGGGTGTGACCACAAGAGAATAAATAAATAAATAAATAAATAAATAAATAAAGTTTTTTCCCATATGTAGGATATAGAGACCCTTATAGAGGATCCAGTAAAGGGAGCTGAGAGCACAGCAGGTCGGGCGTGTGCCTTGCCTGTGGCCAACCCGAGTTGAATCCCCAGCACCCCATAAGGTCCCCGGAGCCCACTAGGCATGATCCCTGAGCACAGAGCCAGGAGTGAGCCATGAGCACTGTCACGTGTGGCCCCAAAATTGAAAAGAAGAAAAAGAAACAGTAAGGGAACACAAATGCCCAAAGTCTTTGGAACTGAAGATTTTTTTCCGCCAAAACTAAGCTTCCACCTTATATAGGGGCTTCCACCGGGGCAGGGGAGAAGGGGGTCCTTGGGACACTGGTGGAGAGAAGTGAGCACACCGTGGTGGGGGTGGCACTGGAACAGGGCTCGGATAAGTGTAATTAACAGGATTGTAAATCCCGGTCCCTCAATTAAAAGAGCTTCTATTAGGGGCTGGAGCAATAGCACAGTGGGTAGGGCATTTGCCTTGCACACAGTCGGCCAGGGTTCGATTCCCAGCATCCATATGGTCCCCTGAGCACCGCCAGGGGTAATTCCTGAGTACAGAGCCAGGAGTAGCCCCTGTGCATTGCCAGGTGTGACCCAAAAGAAGAAAAAAAAAAAAGAAAACCTTTTATTAAAGCCCTTACTCTCGATTTCCCCTTAAAATTAATATAGCACCCTCGGCGCCATCTTGCCACATTCAACAGAGAAGCAGCCAGGCATTCTGGTGAGCAACGCGGCCGGAGAATGCTCCAGACCTGAATCGGGGCCAGCAACATTGGGGATCCGGACGGAGGAGGTGCAGCCACCACACCTTCTCCAGATGGAGCCCTGGCGACACTGAGCAGCAACTAACACAGCTCCAGGATGCGGGACTGGGACACATCCAAACTGCGCGCCCATGGCCGCGCGACCTTTTCTAAAAATTGAAAACATACAATCTTTTAATGAAAAACTAATTATCAAATGCTTCCTTAGTAGGGCTGTCTTGTCTGGGGGAAACTCCCACAACCAATAGTGATTTTTGTGTTGAAATATGGAAGGTAATCAAGGTAAAGAGAAAATGAAGTGAAATTCATCAGTTATACAGTTGGGGTTGGGGGGCAGGGGCGGGGGGTATACTGGGGATTTTGGTGGTGGAATATGGGCACTGGTGAAGGGATGGTGTTTGAATATTGTATAACTGAGACATAAACCTGAGAACTTTGTAACTTTCCACATGGTGATAAAATAAAAATTAAAAAAATTAAAAAATTAAAATTAATATAGGAGGTCAGAGCACTCGTACGACCGAGAGGACGTTTACCGTTCACAGAGCCAACCAGGTTCAATCCCCGGCATCCCATATGGTTCCCAAGCACCATTGGGAGTAGTTCCTGAACACAGAGCCAGGAGTAAACCCTGAGCATTACTGGTGTGGCCCCAAAACCAAAAAATAAAGTAAAAACTGATGAGGCTGGGTTGGGGAGAGAGCTCACAGGCTGGAGTGCATGCCTGTCATGCAGAGGCCCCGGGTTCGATTCCTGGCACTGCATACTCCCTCAAGTACAACTGTGGTGACCCCTGGTGGCATCTGACACTGCTTGAGAGGCCCCCAGGTACAAATTAAAGAATAATAACATTGAGCTTCCAGGAACCCAGAGCAATAGTATAGGGATGCACGTGGCCAAACCCTAGATGGTCCCCTGAGCACTGCCAAGGGGTCACTCTGGAGCCAAGAGCCAGGAGTGACCCCTCAGCACCACTGAATGTGGCCTAAAAATCACAATTATAGTAATGACCATATAGGGCAGTGGCAGAGCGTACTTTAGCACATGGGGGACCTTCATTTGGATCCTTGATACCACGAGGATCTAGCCCCCAAGCATGACAGGCATGTCCCTGGAGGCCCTCAAGCACCGGGCACAAGCACCAAACTGAAAGGCTGGCACACTGAGCATCACTGGGGGGGGCCCCAAATGCCCACAGTGCCATGGCGGGTGTTCAAAAACACTCAGGTAGCCAGAGAGAGAATACAGGGATCAAGGCACCGTCTTACACGCAGCCGACCCAGCTTTCAGCCCTGGCACCCGAGGGTCCCCCGAGCCCCATTTTGAGTAACCTCTGAGCACAGGTATGTCCCCAAAGAAAGACTATATATATAGGGGCTAGAGTGATAGCACAGTGGGTAGGGCATTTACCTTGCAGGCAGCTGACCGGGGTTCAATTCCCAGCATCCCATATGGTCCCCTGAGCACTGCCAGGGATAATTCCTGAGTGCAGAGCCAGGAGTTACACCTGTGCATTGCCAGGTGTGACCCAAAAAGAAAAAAAAAAGTTTGTGTGTGTTTGTGTGTGCACATGTAAGTATATACTACATAAGCATTTACTATGTGCATAAACATACAAGTACTGATATCAGAGGTCAGATGTTGCGTATGAAGCCCGGAAAGAGTCTGGCAAACGGCAGGCACGTCTCTACTGCGAGGCTGTCTGGGCTGCCCTTTCCTCCCCGGCTCTGGGAGTTTTCTTACCTTCTCGGCTGGAGTGTCCTCTCTCACATCTCCCGGAGGCGGGAAAGGTTTGGACCTAGAGTGGGGAAGGAGTGGCCTTAACTCCCATCCTTGTAAAGCACTTCAGTAAGGCTAAGCTGGGTCCTGGGAGGGTCAGGGGTCAGGGGTCAGGGGTCAGGGGTCAGACCACCTGCCATGGCCACTCCCAGCACACGGTTGCTAGGCACCCCTTTGGTTTTGGGGGCTGCTCCAGCACACAGCCAGGCCCTCTCTCGCACCCGGGAGCCGCCTCCCCACCAGCCCTACGAAGCCTTAGAGCATCTCAGCCACCAAGCCCCCCAGCTTCAGACCCCGCTTTTCAGACTTAGGGGCTCAGGTGGTCATGCCGCAGTCAGACCACGATTCAGGGGACAGGCACGTGGCCAAAATGTCAAGGGTGTGCTGAGAAAGGCGGAGCTGCCCCGTCCGTCCCCCTGTGACACGCTGAGACTCGAAGGGAAGGTGAGAGCAGGGCCCCGGGCTCTGGAAGACAAGAGCCTGTTCCCACGGGGTCGGTGGCACATCCACACAAGGATCTGCAGGTCCTACCTCGTCGGGAAGTCCCACCAGCACGAATGCAAGGGCCGATCGAGGCGAGCAGGAGGTGGGCCCTCAAAGGGGCAAGTCTTGGACGTCCGCAGCGGACAGAGAGAATGAGCCATCTCGTCTGACCACAGCCCTCGTGGGGGGCCGTGAGGGGAGCGGGAAGAACAGGGAGAGAGAGGGGAGACTGGAAACAGAATGTAGAACCCTGCACCTCACCGGGGAGTCTGAACAGAATCATGAGAACTCAGCTGAGACCAAGGGACAGCGGAGGAGCAGCAGCGCTGGGGACTGGCCACGGGGCCCTACCAAGCTGCGTCACGGCAAGACATGGACGGAGGGCCGCAGAGAAGCAGACTGCCAAGGGCAAGCATCAGAAGCCAAGAACCAGGCCACCGGAGGGGAGAGCCAGGGCCAAGACGGGTACCAGGGGCCTGCAGGGGTGGAGGTCCTGTGCCTACGATGCTGGGCGTCATGGAAACGGAAATTCCCAGTGGGCCTGAGACACAGCACAGCAGGTAGAGCACTTGCCTCGCAAACAGCTGATCTAGGTTCAATCCCCAGCATCCCATATGCCCCCCTGAGCCAGGAGTAATTCTTTTGTTTTATTTTTATAACGTTTTTATAAAGATTCACAATAATTTATTACATTCACTATTCCAACACCAATCCCCAGCATCCCATATGCCCCCCTGAGCCAGGAATAATTCTTTAATTTTATTTTTATAACGTTTTTATAAAGATTCACAATAATTTATTACATTCACTAACACCAATGCCCCCAACATCACACCTTCCCACCACCGTCATTTAGAGTTTTCCCACCACTACCCAAGCCTCCCCCAAAAGCAGGTCCTAAATAATTTATTTTATTTTGCTTGTTATGGATAATAAGTGCCAAAAGTGACCAAAAATGTTTCCTTAGAGGAAAGTGTGTGAAGATTGTTGCATCTCACCCTGGAGCCATGAAGCCCCTGTATAAGAGATGACTAATGTGTTGTAAAGGTTGGGCCTCGTGTGCTAATCCTTTAGTTTGATCGAGGTCAGATGCCTTCCACTGTACAACCCCATCAAATGCGCTACTCTTGGTACATCAGTGGCATACAGCATGAAATGTGACTCAAGGAACTTTAAGATTTTAAAGGGGGTGATGCAGCTGCAGTTAAATCTTTAACTAGACAGTGACTCTGGGGTCCGAAGGCATCTCTGCGGTTTGTGGCTCTCTTCCAAGATGCATTTGTGAGTCCCTGGATCATGGCTGTTACATGGAGCCAGAGGCAGTTCCTGGGTGTGACTGCCAGGCTCTGAGAGAACAGGGGGGTGGGGGTAGGTCGCCCATCCCACTCTGAGAGAACCTGGAGATTTCAGTCACAAAATCCACAAACCTGAGTTTTTCAGCAGATTCATTCTCATGGATGAGGCTTGCTCCGAGCCTGTGGAGATCAGCCAGGAGCATGGTGGCAATTGGGCTCTGGAGTTTTCCGGCAGCCAGGGCTGTTTGGGCAGGTGGTGGGCTCACCTGCCCCACTCCGGGGTGCCCCGGATGAGACTCAGAACAGGAGTAACTCTTGAGCATCACTGGGTGTGGCCCAAAAACCCAAGAACAGAAACAAAAAATACCCAGCAGGCTGGAGATAACAGTACCCTGGGTAGGGCACTTGCCAGGCATGTAGCTGACCTGGGTTTGATGCTCACCAGCACCCTTATGACCCACTGAACCCTGCCAGGAGTGACCCGAGTGCAGAGTCCAGAGTAAGCTCTGAGCACCGCCAGGTATGGCTCCAAAAAAAAAAAAAAAAAAACACGGGGCTGGTGTGATAGCACAGCAGGTAGGGCGTTTGCCTTGCACGAGGCCGACCCGGGTTGGAATCCCAGCATCCTATATGGTCCCCTGAGCACCGCCAGGGGTGGTTCCTGAGTATACAGCCAGGAGTAATCCCTGTGCATCGCCGGGTGTGACACAAAAAGCAAAAAATAAAAAAATAAAACAATCAGAATCAGGACCAAAAGACTGGGGAAGCCACATCTTTCGGAGGTGGGGAGGAGGGGCAGGGACATTTGGAGCAGCCACTAGGAAGGGTACCTAGGGCAGATGGGAGGCCCATGGCCGGCTGAGTGATGCATTGGTAAGAAGGCCCAGAGCAGTCCTAGTTGTCCTGGATCTGGGCGAGAGAGACTCTCTGTTCCTGCCTCGGCTATCAGGCTAATGTTGGGGCCCAGAGGTCCAATGTTTTGGAGACAACTTGAACCCCACATCCTCATTCATCCTGCCTAAGTTTCTCTCCCATTACCCACGTGGGCTAGCTTTGATAGAGGCGTTGCCCATGTTCAACTTCAAACTCAGCTGAGACACCTTGGTGACTTGTCCCGATGTCCAAAGTGGTCCCATCTGTGCCACCACAAAGAACTCAGCGGCGTCCGCCCAAGTGCAGAGCGGCGCGGTCGGAACCAGGCCCCCGGGACCGTTCCTTCTGTGGCAAACACAGAAGACCTGGGATCCCATTCAAACAAGCTGTTTCCCCACGCAACCTTCTTTCCACTGATGATGCTGGATGTGCAGCAGCGACAGGTCTGCCCACGCAGACCGAGCAAAGACGAGCACGAGGTGGCGAGTCACTGGTGGAGGGCACACCATCCAGGGGAGGGGGCACGTTCCTGGAAGCCGGACGCTGCCAAGAATTCTAATCAAAGCGGGGCTCGTTGAACCCAGAGCTCCAGCGGGCTCCCACAGGTGGGCAGAGAAAGGCGCGGCTGCTTCCAATAGCCAAACTGACTGAACTGTCCTCTGAGCCCGGAGCCCTAGAGGAAGGCTTGCAGGGTGGCACTGATGCCAGCCAGCCTGGAAGAAAAGCAGCACTGTTCAACGTTGTCTCGAGGTACAACACGGGGGGAAGTGGACCAGGCCCATCTCCAGACGACATCTCCCTGGAGACAGGGATCCCAGATCCTCATGCTCCACCAGAGGCCAAAGAGATAGCTTGGGGGTCGGGCATGTGCCCTGCAGGTACAGGATCCCAAGTTCAATCCCCAGCACTGAATGGCCCTAAGTACCACCAGGCATAACCCTGAGAGTTTCCAGCACTGCCATATCTGAGCATTGGTCTGTCCTGCCTAGTTGGCGGAGTATTACCAAAAGTGCCCCAAAGGCCCCCTAAGCCCCTCCAGCCCCCTAAACCCCTACAGAAAAAAAGGTAGCTAAATGATTCCATAGTGTCCTAAACGTGACCATATGTCAACTGTCGCCCAAATGCAACATTCTCCCAAATCCAAATCAAGAAAAATGTTTTCTCCATTGTATCAAGGATGGAGGGCTGGGGCAATAGCACAGCGGTAGGGCGTTTGCCTTGCACGCAGCCGACCCATGTTCGATTCCTTCGCCCCTCTCGGAAAGCCCGGCAAGCTACCGAGAGTATCGACAGAGCCTGGCAAGTTCCCCATGGCGTATTCGATATGCCAAAAACAGTAATAACAAGTCTCAAGATGGAGACGTTACTGGTGCCCGCTCAGGCAAAATCGATGATCAACGGGATGACAGTGACAGTGACAGGATGGAGACAAGGGTTTAGCCTTGTCTATAGAAAACTAAAAACAGCAACTCAACGAAAAGGTAGGAGGAGCAGAAGTTTTAGTCAAACTTCCATCAGTTTGGCTAAAGCACCAATTATAAACTAGAAGGGTATGTATTTTTAAAATACTCTGGTTTTAGGGGCCAGAGATACAGTACATGTGGTTAGACCCTTTCCTTGCACACAGCTGACTTGGGTTTGATCCCCAGCACCCCATATGGTCCCCTAAGCACATCCAGGTACTGCAAAATAATAAAAAATGGAACAAAACAAAAAGAATGTATTTATTCACCAAAGATAAACACTTTTAGAGTAAAATCAGCAATCACACAATCAATGCTTAACTCACTTTAAGAGAAACCTTTAGGATGCTAAAGTCCAGATAATCCTGAGGTCCGTCGTATCTTCAAAACCACTGAATTTCACATTATTGTCGCAAATTTTATACTAAATTTTTTTTTTTTTTTGCAGAAAAGTGGAGTTGAGTCATTACGTGAAGCTCTATTCTGTTGCCACTGAGAGCTGAAATGTGATGTGAGACTGGTGCAATAGCACAGTGAGTAGGGCACTCGCCTTGCATACAGGAGACCCAGGTTCAATCCCTGGCAACCCATATGCTCCCCCACGCACGGCCAGGAATAATTCCTAAATTGAGAGCCAAGAGCAATCCCTGGGCATCACGGCAAGTGACCCAAAACCAGAAAGTTATTATGTGATGACAACAATTCTGTGGTGAGATACAGTACTTCAAAATAAAGAACAGGTGGGGCTGGAGTGATAGCACAGCGGGTAGGGCGTTTGCCTTGCACGCAGCCGGGTTCGATTCCCAGCATCCCATATGGTCCCCTGAGCACCGCCAGGAGTAATTCTTGAGTGCAGAGCCAGGAGTAATCCCTGTGCATCGCCAGGTGTGACCCAAAAAAGAAAAAAGAAAAAAATAAAGAACAGGAACAAAAACAGGAAGCAGGATGCCCGAGTTCAGATGGTCGTACAGCAGTGCAGGCGCTCGGGATGGCAGGACTAGGGGAGCTCCCCCTCCCCGCAGCCTGTGGGGTGAGCCAGGCACGCCAGAAGCAGCTGCTCTTTCTGTCACAGCCTCACCTCCTCTTACGGCCAAACTTTTCACAACTCTGGGGCAGGGAGCAATGAGCCAGCTTCTGTGGCTCCCAGTGGTGCTCAGGGATTGCACCACCTGAGCACCCCGCACCAAAGCATGCCCTCCGCTCTCTCCAGCCCTGAAATCAAGACATTTTTAACACTCAGGCCACCGGGGACAGAGTACAGGTTAAGGCACTTGTCTTACACTGGGTCAGCGCTGGTTTGATTTCCCAGCACCGCATATGGTCCCCTAAACACAGAGGCAGTCCCAGAGTACCACGGGGTATGATCCAAACACCCCCCTCCACCAAAAAGTAAAGCAAAACAAAAATGCACTTTACAATTTTTCAGTGGTAATTTTATTTATTTATTCATTTATTCACCAGGGCCCCTCAGAGAGGGTGGGTGAATTTCCCTCCCCGCCCCAAGCAGAGCCCCGGCAGTTGAAGACCTCCGGAGCCCAGCCACAGCCATGTTCAAGGCTCCTCTCCACACGTTCGGACAAGCCTCACACATGAAGGAACCGGCAGAGGAACCCAGGTTTGCAGGACCTGGGCTGAGATCTCCAAGCCTGCTCAGATCGGGACTGGGCCTCTTCTGCCCAGATCCCCCATTTTCCAGTAGCTAAGCAGTCACACCCAGAAACTGCCCCCGGCGCCATGCAGATTAACAGTCAACATCCAGAGACTATAAAACCAAGCTCCCAGAAACGCCCAGCCGCAAAGTGGCTGTGCAACATCGTATAGCCTAGTTCTCCCTCTCAGAAAACCTGGCAGGTTATCGAGAGTTTCCTGCCCGCATGGGAGAGCCTGGCAAGCTCCCCGTGGCGTATTCGTATGCCAAAACCAGTAACAATGATGGGTCTCATTCCCCTGACGCTGAAAGAGCCTCCAATACGGCACCAGTGGGAAGTAAAGAGAGGCTGCTAAAATCTCAGGGCTAGGAGGAATGGAGCCGTTACTGAGACCGCTCAAGAAAATCAACAATTGGGGCTGGAGTGATAGCACAGCGGGTAGGGCGTTTGCCTTGCACGCGGCCGACCCAGGTTCGATTCCCAGCATCCCATATGGTCCCCTGAGCACAACCAGGGGTAATTCCTGAGTGCAGAGCCAGGGGTAACCCCTGTGCATCGCCAAGTGTGACCCAAAAAGAAAAAAAGAAAAAAGAAAATCAACGATCAACGGGATGATGATGATGATGATGATTTTTCAAAAACTCACATGAAAGATGTAATTTGCTTCTAGGTAGATGGACATGGAGAGTGTTATGCTGAGGAAATCAGTCAGAATGAGAAAGACTGACATAGTTTTTTATGTTCCACACTTGTTTACAGGACATTTAAAACAAAACAAAACATGGCATGTAAACAATACCCGAATACAGTAGGAACAAGGGCCAGAGGACTGGTCCACAGTGGGAAGCCTGCCACAGCGCAGGAGTGGGAGTGCAGTTAGGACAGAGAAGGGACCACTACGACAATGACAGGTGGAAATGATCATTCTGGACAAAAACTAAATGCTGAAAGGAGGAAAAGTGATGAGCATGATACCCTTTCATTACCAGTATTGCAAACAACAACACCTAAAAGGAAGATAAGAGAGAGAAAAAAGAAAAATGTCTTCCATCGAGGTAGATCACTGGGGTGGAGCAAGGGGGTAGTTTGAAGGGAAACTGGACACTGTTGTTGGGTAATGTGCACTAGTGAAGGGATGGGTGTCTGAAACTGCATGGCTGAAACTCAACCATGAACAACTTTGTAACTGTGTATCTCACAGTGATTCAATAAAAATTTAAAAAAAAAAAAAAAAAAAAAAAAAAACTCACATGAAAGAGCTATGAAGCTAACACTTAGGAAACACTATCTTTTTCTTCAGATCCACTGTCCCTCAACTGATGGAATTGGCCTTGAGAGGCAATACCAGTCACAACTGAGCACTCTCCCACTCAAGCCTGCTCTCCTCTGTGCCAATTAACCTAAGCAACCTTGTCTGGCACAGAAGGGGAACCTTATCCTCAAAACTCTGTGCTCGGCAGAGGGGAGAGGCAGGGCCTGGTGGAAGACCCTGGTCTCAACTCCCATCCATGAAAGTTTTTCTTCATTTGGGGGAGTTTCGGGTCAAATCCAGCTCTGCATTCAGAGATGGGATCAAACCCAAGCCTCCCACATGCCATTTATGCTCGGCCTTTGGCGCTCACTCCCGCCCATGCTGGTCTCTTGACGACAGAACTATCGCTCTCGTTTTGGTAAAGATCAGAAAGGCTCGAGCCACACGTACATATTCCATCTGCCTCTTGCATGCTTGGACTTGGATTTAACTTTGATAGCCTTCACTGCAATTCATGGGTCACCTGTCAAGGCTAAACCTTAAACCTGTCAAGGCTATACCTTAAAAATGCATCTGTTTCCAAACTCGGTCTCATTGAACAGATTTCAAGGTTTTGGTTTACTGCCCCCAAAAGTTAGACATCACAGACAAAACTATTCCTCTCCTCTCCTTGCTACTGGCATCCAGCCTATCACACCAGCGATTTCTGGAGACTGTACTAAATATTCTAGTAAAGCAAGAAAGTAACAAAATAGAACACGTGAAAGACATCTTGCAGGACTACAGACTAACAGGATGACCTTGCAATGCAAACCTTATAATAGCTTTACAAAGTTCTAAGTTTTGATGACTAATTTTTTTTGGTTTCAAGTGGTCAGTCACAAGCCCAAGATAAGCACCAGGCTGGCAGTAGTTCTGAGCACTGCCAGATGTAGCCCCGAAACAAAGATGAGTCTGTCCAGGACTGGCAGGGACCTTTCAATGAAGATCTTTCCATGTTACATGAAGGACCTCAAATACAAAGGAAGTATCACAGTTGTTGACATTTTAAGTTTTTTGGGTTTTTTTTTTTTTTTGCTTTTTTTTGGGGGGGGTCACACCCAGCGATGCACAGGGGTTACTCCTGGCTCTGCACTCAGGAATTACCCCTGGCGGTGCTCAGGGGACCATATGGGATGCTGGGAATCAAACCTGGGTCGGCCGCGTGCAAGGCAAACGCCCTACCCGCTGTGCTATTGCTCCAGCCCCCAACATTTTAAGTTTTTAAATTTTAAGACGCATGTGGGCTGGAGCGACAGCACAGCGGTAGGGCATTCGCCTTTCACGTGGCTGACCCATGTTCAATTCCTCCGCCCCTCTTGGAGAGCCCAGCAAGCTACTGAGAGTATCGAGCCCGCACAGCAGAGCCTGGCAAGCTACCCGTGGTGTATTGGATATGCCAAAAACAGTAACAATAAGTCTCTCAATGAGAGACGTTACTGGTGCCCGCTCAAGCAAATCGATGAGCAATAGGATGACAGTGACAGTGACAGTGAAGACGCATGTACGTGTGTGTATGTGTATCTTAAAGTCCTAAACGGAACAGCCTGTAAATCGGACTGCAAGGTTACATCTGTCACCCAGACAACCAAATTACGAGCTGTCTACACACAGCTTTGACAAAATGCTCCCAGGCCCCAGGGACTGGGAAAATCACATCACCAATTCAGACAGAGCCAAAGGGAACCTTCAGGCAGCTGCTAAGCACCTGGCCAGTCGCCTACAGCCACTTTGCTGTCCAATAGCCTCTGCCTGCCGTGCCTGCACCGGAAGGAGCAGCCTCCTGAGCAAACACCAGGAGGAACGATCGCCCAGCGCCCGCTTTTGTCTTCTAAGGGGGGAGTAGGAACCCAAAGCATGGCACATTCCTCTCTCCCGGGCAACAGTGACTGGGGAGGCAAACCCCTGGCCACAGCTCCCCCGCACTTGGTTCTGAGCAGTCACTCCCACTCTCAGCTGCCCACAGTGACCCACGTGCCAGGCAAGCTATTATCATTGGCGTCATGAGGCTTTTCAGGGCATCTGTTCATGGACTCTGGCGAAGCACAGGAGAAGTCACAAAAGGAGTTCCACCGAAGGCTGGGAAACAAACCTAACGAGAACCAGAGAGCTACAGTAAGGCACTTGCCTTGTCAGCCAGCCGACTTACAAACAGCCCAGGTTCGATCCCCTGCACCCGGTCATCACTCCAAGCACACCCACAGTGATCACTGAGCCCTGCTGGTATGGCCCCCAAACAAACCAAAGTAAAAAGCAATTCAGGGGCCAGAGTGATAGTACAGTGGGCAGGGCAATTTCCTTGCATGGGACCAACCTGGGTTTGATCCATGGCATCCCATAGGAGTAGTTCCTGAGTGCAACAGGAGGAGTAACCCCTGAACACTGCTGGGTGTGACCCAAAAAGCAAAATAAAATAATAAAGTAATTCAAAGCCGACACTGTTACCTTAGGTGTTGGATAATTTACCTATATCTAGCCTTGAATTTAGTCCAAAATACTTAATGATGGGGCCAGGGTAGAGCAGATTACACACTGGCAACCCAGGTTCAATGCCTGGTACCCCATATGGTCCCCTGAGCCCACCAGAGTAATAATCCCTGAGCACAGAGCCAGAACAAGTCCTGAGCACTGCCAGGTGTGGTGCCCAAACAAAACAAAACAAATACTTAATGATCTTCCCATTAGAAGTGGTAATATAGTGTCAGATGAACAACTATCTTAATTTTGCAATACTCTGCATTTGCTGGCACTATCTTTATACAATGAGACAACAGCTAATAGGACAATAAGATCACTTACATACAACATCCCACTTCAAAACAAAATCCCTAAAATTAATGTGGGGAGCCGGGACGTACATAGTTCAGCGGTGGAGAATTTGCTTTGCATGCTGATATAACCTCACTTGGGACAAACGGGATGAAAATGAGTCTGAAAACAGAAAGGATGGGGTGATCATACAGCGGGAAGGGCACCTGTCTTCTACACGGCCAACCCATATCCTGCCTCCAGTACCCCATGTGGCCCCCTGAGCACTGCCAGCAGTGATTCCTGTATGCAGAGCCAGGGGTAAGCCCTGAGCACAGCCGGATATGGCCCAAAAATAAAACAAAAACAAAACTAGGAAGGAGCTGGAATATCAGTTCATGGGAGAAATAAGAGAATAGAACCTATTTTAAGACATCACACCCTGAATTCTCTGGTCCTGAGAGACAGTACAGCAAGGAAGGCACTTTGCCTGCTCAATGGCAGACAGGGGCTCGATCCCCCGTACTGCAAATGGTCTTCTGAGCCCTGCCAGAAGTGACCCCTGAGTGGAGTCACGAGTTAAGGCCTGAGCACCGCCAGGTATGGCCCAACACAGAAACAAAACCTTGCCCTAAGCTTTGCTATGAACAGTCGAGATCTGGAGAACTCCTGCAGGGCCTCTAACAGTTTGGTTCTTTTTATCCATCAGCTTATTTTTGATCCCAACAAAAAACCAGGGAAGGAGGCTGTCTGGCAAACCTCATCCCCTGAGAGATCAGCTCAGAACTCACAAGGTGGGCCAAAGCGGGAAAAGTACCCAGAGCACTGCCCAGTTATGGCCACTACCCTCATCTTATTGCATCTCACACACACACACACACACACACACACACACACACGTGCGCAAGCAGCAAAAAGAAACCTGCAAGGGTTCCTACATACAGGCATGGAGTGAGGGCTTAAGTTCAGGTCAGCTGAGGGACATATTAAAACAGACTGTCAGAGGCCTCAGAGATAGCACAGCAGGTAGGGTGCTTGTCTTGCATGAGGCCAACCCGGGTTCAATCTCCAGCATCCCATATGGTCCCCCTGAGCAACGCCAAGAGTAACCCCAGAGTACAGAGCTAAGAGTAACCCAAGTGTTGCTGGGTGTGGGGCTGGAGCTATAATACATATAGTATAGTAGGTAGGGTGTTTGCCTTGCACGCGGCCGACCAGGGTTCAATCCCCAGCATCCCATGTGGTCCCCAGAGCACCGCCAGGAGTAATTCCTGAATGCAGAGTCAGGAATAGCCCTGAGCAAAGCTGGGTGTGACGCAAAAAGAAAAAAAAAAAAGTATTGCTGGGTGTAGCCCACAAACCAAAAATAAAGAGACAGTCAATCTTCTGACCCAAACTATTAAGGAGTTTAAAAATAGAATCACACAAGCCCCCCACAGTGATTCTGAACCATCCCTTTGAGGACCTCAAGTGACCCTAACTCTGAAACCAGTCAGAAAATCCAGCTGCTTCCTAATCCTCCACTCATAAGAACTTGCCAAGCTAATCAGGCAGCAAGTTCAAGTTTGTGGCACCAATGATCTGACCTGAATTAGTCACCGGGAAGACTTCTCAGACCTCAACCCAGACAGCCAGGCCAACAGGCTCAAAGTACCCAACCGCGCCTGAAAAGTGCCAACATATAAGGACTCTGAATTTCTTTCAAAGGTGGTGTTTCGCATTTTAAGGAAGCCATAAGTAATGAAGGTATAATCCTGGTCAAAACCAAGTCTTCAGGTCAGCTGACAGAAAACTGCTTTCCTGTCTAACTTTATTCCATACTGGAAAAGGCTGCTGTCTCTTTTTGAACTCCAATCCTAAAAGACAATTTTATAAATAGAAAAATGAAAATGGTATTCGTTTTCTTTTACAGATTGCCTTTGCTTTCTCTAAAACATTCTGTGGGAGGAAAAATGGCCCAAGGTGGCTTCACCGTGGCTCTGCCAAGCCTAAGATCTCTGAGGAGAGGTTTCCCGAGAGCAGGAGACGGCACAAACGGGGAGGTGGAGGAGCAACTGGGGATCAGAGGGAGAACCCGAAGCATCCCTAGGAATGAGCATACCTGAAAAACCTGTGTAGGGTTTGGAAGCATCACTCCCAACAGTGCACGCATCCCTACCTTACCATTTGAGCCTAAAACCATATGCCCATGGCAAGACAAATTTCAGAAGACATGACACTCTTGAAATACAGAATTTTATTTAGAAACTGTTTAAAGTAGAAAAAAACCCTGTCAAGAAAGACCAGGTGGAAAATGGGTTCCCGATAAAATGGAATTTGAGGGCAACGAAAGTCTAAAAGGCCACAAAAGAGAAATAGCACCACTGTTATTTGAACAATGGCTAGTTACTTGCATTTTTTTTTTTTGGCATTGTAAATCACTGAATCTGGGTTTTCCTCTGAATTCCACACAGAGCATGCACTACACAATTTTTATCATAAAATATCTGCTTTCTACACACATTTCAGGACAAGCTACCACCAGAAACAAATCAATGCAAATACATCAGGGGTTGAACAATCTCAGTAGTGGGTGACACACATTTTGCAGAATTCTGCCAAACAAAGGAACTGAATGGCTGTGGGCAAAGCAAATGAGGGCGAGTTAAGGAATGAGATATTTTAAATATTAATAATTAATTCAGACATGGTACTGTCGTTTCTGCAAAAGAAAATTAACATTTAGTAACACGCTAACAAGTCTTATCTCCAAAGAGATTAGTGCACTGCAAAGGCTTCTGCAAACAGATGGGGGCTGTGGGCAGCAGGTGCTGAAACACAGGCCTGGCCTGCCCGAGGGAGCGCTGGCCTTCACCCGTCCCTCCCCTGGCCGCAGGTCCAGGAAGAACGCGCAGCCTGATCCCTACCTGCCGAACTTCCACTCTGAGCAGCAAACGTGAAGGAGCCAAAGGAGAGACCCCAGTGGGCCGGGGGCAGAGAAGAAAAAGCATGTTAAATGTAAACTTAAAAAGGCATAAAATGGGACACAACCCCCATTCAAATTCCAGAGACCTGGGCAAGTCCCCGAAAGTTAACTGCTAAGTTTAAAAACTTGATACATCTCATTTCTTAAAAAAAAAAAAAAAGAAATTTCAGGGGTCATGGGGAAAAATTGTGAGAAAAATGCTCAATGAAAATCAAGCTCTTCACCTCAAAGGTCTCGGGACTAGAATACGCCTTCTACTCATGCGGCAACAATGGTTGGTTTGACCACTTTGCAAGTGATCAGAGACAAAGCAACTTGAGCGTCCCGCAGGGGCCCTGTGTAGGCCTGTGAAGTTTCGAGCAGCCCCACGAGGCCTGTGCACAGCAGCTTCCAAAGGTCCCACGTCTGGCCTTTCCTTCCCCAGACACAACGGCAAACACACAGCATCTCCTGTCACATTGTGTTTTGTATTTTGAAATAGGAAAGCATATTTTAAAACTCTTAAGGCATTTATTTATTAAAATGTTCTCTGCCAAAATTTCACATTAGTTTATAAGTTCAATTCAGTCTTTACATTTTCCTCCCGAGGTCGCCACCTCAGCGTATTACACAGTAACACCTTCTCCGGGACTCAGTGTTAACCAGTGTCCACGCGGTGAGCCCATGTCAGCCTCTCTGTTCCCTGGGTGAACCAACTAGATGTTAATACTGCTCTGCTACAAGGGAAAAGCTCCTAACTCAAACTTACTGGAAAAGGAGTGAAACTTCTGCAAAGTGCACTTTAAGAAGAGGTACGTTTTGCTTATGAAAAGAAACCAGTGAGTCCTCTAAGAATAAAAGGGAGTATTTTACAGTTAAGCACATGATTTGGAGTGAAGAACCTCGATGTTGCTCTGCTGGCCCAGGCTGTTAATACTCTTCTTGGTCCTCCTGAGGGCCCCCTTCGTCAGGTATCACAAAGCCTTCCTGAAATGGGGAAGAAGGGCGGACACCTGTTAGGTTTTCAACATCGAAGGGGCAGTTTCTCCTGTGGGTTCACGTCCCCGTAATTAAGCCTCACGAAGTCAACAGTTCTTCCTGTCCCTACGGCACACTGGGCACATAATGGCACCAGGCCAATTATGTTGCTGCTCAGTTCATGACTCAGGCAGCGGAATCACCTCTCACGAGGGACAAAGCCTGAGCAATCAAACTTACCCTCACACTGCCGGTGATGCTTATGTCCACTCTGCTGAATAAGGTGAGGATTTCATATGCCATCAAATGGTCCTCTTTAAATAAAAGCAAGTTACAAGGCTGGTTCTACCTCGATGATGTGGGAGAGACCGTCTGAAGGCTGAGGCATACGCCTTGTGTGAGACCAACTCTGGTCGGATCCCTGGCACCAGATGGTCCCCTGAGCACCAACAGGTGGCTCAGGTAATCCCCAGCACGCAGAGCCTGGGCAGCACTGCATCCTTTGGCCCTGCACGGAGCTGCCAGCCCAGCTGACTGAGATTCGCTAGTGGGGCCCCTACTCTAAGTGCCCTGTAAAGTTGCCCATCATAATGACAGTGCTGTCCCCACATTTGTGGCCTGGAAAACTTTGGGCTCCAGCTCCCACCATCTGACATGAATGCACTACAGAGAATCCCCTGCTGGTGTGGATCGCGAGAGCCTTCATCTACTCCCCTTTTTGTAAATGAAATCTCCATGGCTGAATTCATGAAAGATGCAATTTCATCAAATACTGAGGGGCCAGAGAGTGCAATGAGTTAAGGCCGACCCAGGTTCAATCCCTCACACCCCATACGGCTCTTCGAGGACCACCAAGAGTGATCCCTGAGCAGAGTCAGAAGGAAGCCCTGAGCACCCTGGGGCATGGCCCAAAAGCAAAACAGGAAACAACAAAAGCTATACTCAAGCCTGGAGCAGGAACCCTGCATCCCCATCATCCATGCCTCATTCCCTGGCACAGGGCAAGACAGAAACAAGACAAATGCTGGTCAACCACCTGCAGAGTCCTCCCCAATCCCACTACACAGGCTCCTCATCCTCGCACGGGGAGAGCCTCCGGTGTGTAGCACGCTACACAGACTACTATAACAAAAGAAACTGGCCGCGGCCTGGGCACGCGGAAGGCCCTTTGGGAGAGGAAAGCAGGCCAGCCTCAGGGTTTCTGGCAGCAGGGGCAGTGGGCTGTCAGCAGCAAGGGCGTTCTGTGGCCCGCTCACCTGCCAGCGGCCACAAACGCCAGAAGCAGGACAAGCCAACCCCCTCCACCCCCCCCCCCTGGCTCCTGCCCTTGGCTCACAGTACACTCTGGCTCGGGGTGTTGGGGCCAGAGCCACTGTACAGCTACCAGAGTATACTTATCATGCATGTGCCTGACCTGGGTTTGATCCCAAACTCCCGAGCCTTGCCAGAAATAAGCCCTAAAAACCCCATATGTGCCTATGTGCTGAGTATCGGGGGATACTCATGCATGCCTCGGCAGCGGCCAACCCAGCAACCCAGGTCAGAGATAAGAATGCTAAGCAGGACATGACAGATACCAGCTGGGGCTGGAGAAGCCGTCCAGGGGAAGGAGGGAGTGGGGGATGCTGTTCGTTAAGTGCTTGCCTTGCATCGTGCCAAACTCAGTTTGGTACTGGTATTGCATATGGTTTCTCAAGCACTGTCAGGAGTCACTGCTAAGCACAGAGCCAGGAGAAACCCTTGAGTGATGCCAGGAGTGGCCCAAAAGCTAATGGGGCCCGTAAAGACGGTACCATGGGTAAGGCCGTACATGTGGCAGAACCAGGTTCAATCTGTGGCACAAGATTGGTTCAATCCACAGCGCCACATATAGTTCCCTGAAGCCTGCCAGCATTGATCCCTGAGCACATAAGCCCTGAGCACCGCTGGATGGATCCCAAACCCCCACCCAAAAAAAAAAACATTTCCTCTGGCAATTTGTTAAGAAAATCCCCTCCTGGTGATACATACGTCTGTGGCATACAGAATGTCCACAATCCTCTGCAATACAGGATTGTTCTCCCCCTCGTTCTCCTGGCAAATCAACTCAATGTTCCTGAGTTTCCCGAAGTAGAAATCTCTCTCTTTCTCCAGATCTTCAACGGTGAGTTTCAATACATTGATCTGCGTGAAACATGACAGATGGTGAGACAGCGGCACGCACACCCCGCTCGGACCAGACTGAGTCCACCCACTCTTGCACCGACTCTCGAACGCAAACAGAAACCTGTTTTTAAGTTCAATGTCAAATTTTCTCAGTCCCAGAGGTTGGCTCACGGTCTTAACCTTGACTATAACACCCAAAAAAGGGAGTGAACATGTACGAGCTTGTTTGGAAAACTCAAAAGATAAACACTGGAATCATGAGGAGCATGAAGCCGAATCCAGGGTCTGCAAAGACAGTCCAGGGGACAAGGCACTTGCGTTGTATGTAGCCAACCCAGCTGGGTCCCCACGGCCAGAGTATGGCCAGGTATGGTCGAAACCTCCCACCCCCACCCCTACTGCCCAGAAAGCAGAGAATTCACAACCCAGCCCTGCAAGATCGCTACCATCATACCCGGAGGCCTTACCAAGGCATGGGCCAATCGAGTCCCGGTCTTCCTGGTGGGGAAGCCAATGGAAAGAGAGGGTCTAGTCTGGGGAAGCAAGGTCGAGTGGGGAGCAAGGCGGGGGGGGGAAACTGGCACACAAAACCCCTCCCACACGCTGGGGCAGGGGATGATCCACGACTCAAAGAAGAGCCTCCTCCAAGGAGAGGCAGCTGACTCCCCAGAGTGTCTCGAAAGGGAGGGGAGAGCAAGGCAGGGAGGGACCCAGCACATTCCGTCACGGCTCCACTGAGCGGCGTGGCTGTCCGCACACATGCTGCGTCACCACTCTCGAGACAGACCGCAACCCCAACACTCCGCCGGGACGCCCCCTCGCAGGGCTGAGTCCGCACCCCCGCAGGCCTGTGGGGGGGTGGGGATGAAGCACAGTGCATCTTCATTGCAGTGGCTCCAAACCACGCTCAGCGTGTGAATTCGCTTTCACTCTCACTGAATGCAGATGCCCTGGCACTCGGGATCACGGGGCGGCCTGCAGAGCACCACTGGGGTGGCAGGGACTTCTGAGTCAGAAGACACCACAGAATCTCCTCTAAGTCCAGGAGAGAGTCCAGGGATTCAAGCGCCTGCCTTGCATGCAGCTCACCCCAGTCTGATCCCCAGTACTGGACGGTCCCCCCCAAAAGCCGGGAGCAACTCCAGAACAGAGCCAGAAACAGCCCCAAGCAACCACTGCGTTCAAAGAATCTCCCCGACCCCCCAAAAATGTAGACCAACCTTGCAACTTCCAACTGCAAAAACTGAAGCACAGAGTTTTCCTAGCCCCACCCACCAGGATGAGGAAGAAGCCAGACACAATTCAGGCCACAGAATCCCGGCCGGCGGGGAAGAAAGCTCCATTCCCCTAACCTACAGTCAGGAAGTGTCCAGAGACCAGGAGAAGGTGACCAGGCCCACCAGGACCCTCTAGTCAGACTCACCTTCGACGTGCATTGCCAAAGTCCTGAACAAATAAAGTCAGAATAAAGGTTCTAGAAAGACTTTCTGAAGTTCCAATCAAATACTGCCATCATCTAGAAACCAACCCACAAAAACTAAATGAACAACAACAAAAGTTTAAAACACAGGATAGAGGAAATACAACTGGGAGGACCCTGGCCTAGCAGGCAGTCAACCCAGGTCCAATCCCTGGCACACAGCTGTTTCCCTGACTCGACTTTTACTTTTTTTTGGGGGGGTCACACCTGGCGATGCACAGGGGTTACTCCTGGCTCTGCACTCAGGAATTACCCCTGGCCGTGCTCAGGGGACCATATGGGATGCTGGGATTTGAACCCGGGTCGGCCGCGTGCAAGGCAAACGCCCTACCCGATGTTCTATCTCTCCAGCCCCTGACTCGACTTTTAGGGAGGAAGGGGTAAGAATTAGTTCAATCCAAACTGAACATTCTGATTCTAAAACTGGAGTTAATCTAAAATAATCATCCAAAAGCATGCCAACAAATACAACGATAAAGGAACAGTAAGAAAATCCCCAAAATTCAAGATAGTTCTAATTCAAAGACTTGACTGAGATCCGTACGGTCCCTAGAGCACTGCCAAGAGTGACCCCTGAGCACAGAGCAGGAATAAGTCCTGGAGCCTTCAGGTATGACCCCAAACAACCCAAACCCTATCAAGAGCCTGCTACTAGCTTATTCTGGTGGTGCTCAGAGCTCCCCACGTGCCAAGCAGATGCCCGACAGGGAGCCAGACGCCCAGCCCTGAGCCTGCAGGCGTTTCACACTAGCTCCACTTTCAACCTGAATCTCAAGTGACAAGAGATTTCGGTGCAGGCTGTAAAATCCTTTAAAATTACTATTCACAATGGAATTCTCCTTTTGTCTTGTTAGAGCCAAAACGTAAGACACTCTGGACCCCAGGGCGTGAGCAGGTCTCCAGATGCCAGCAGTGACACCCACCGGTCCCAGGCATGCCAGGTGCTGGCTCGTGCCCCCGGCCGCCCAAGACTCTGGAGAGCAAGCGGGTGAGTCAGCTCTCCCTCGCAGCACCGGAAGACACCAACGCCCCCCTGCCACCGCCGCCCCCCAGTCTGCACCTACCTGTTGCATTAATTCGGCTGCTTCGTCATCCCCATTGCCCACACCGGGGTTCTTCCGCACCATTCCTGGTCCAGCCTTGGGCGTTGCAGTAGTTCTGTGTGTTGCAATGGGCCTCTGTGGCGCTGAGAATGGAGCAGAGGTCTTGTTTTTAAGAGACACGAAAGACCACCATGGGCCGAAGAGACAGACAGTACAGGGGTCTGAGTTCCTGCCTGCATGTGGCCTGGTTCCAGCCCTGGCACATGCTCTTCCCACATCAGCAGGTACACCCCTGAAGGCCCACCCGCAGGCCCCCGCAGTGAACTGCTGGTCTGGCTGCCCAAGAATCCCCAGGAGGGGATGCTCCTGGGCCTTCTGAACTTTGCCTGGGAGCCCCCCGCCCCTCAACAAAAACAGGAAAAGAATCCATCAGAAAACAAGAGAAGGCTGTGGCCAACTGCCCTCCTCGGCTGTCCGGGGAAGGGATGCAGTGCAGGAGCCCAAGGCGAGAGCCAGCATGCGAGACACCATCAGCATGTGGACCACAGTGTTCTCATCCCCTCACACAGTCAAGTACCAGTGTCAGCCCTTATTTTCTGGCGGGACTGAATCCTTCTCTGATGCATCTCTTTCCGGTAGGACAAAGAGGACTATCATCTGGAAGAGGCACAGTCATTCTGCTACACACAGATGCTCCCCCCAACTATCACCCACCAAGCCCACAGCAGGGCAGCTTCCGAGAGCAAAGGCACACTCTCAAAAGTGAGCTCCCGCACCACCGCCACTAGCCGTTCCCACCCGAGGAGTCAGCTGCCTCCAATCCAGACCCTCAAGGAGGCAAGATGGTTGAGGCAGCTCTGGTGGGGGTGGGGGTGGGGGTGGATGGTTATGTGTGTGGGGGGGGGGGATGGGGCATGATTAATGTATGTATGTTTGGAGACGTACTACCACGGAGCTAGATCCCTGGTAAAACACATCTCTTTGGGGGCTACAGCGACAGTACAACGGGTAGGGCGTTTGCCTTGCACGCGGCCAACCCAGGTTCGAGTCCCAGCATCCCATATAGTACCCCGAGCACCGTCAGGAGTAATTCCTGAGTGAAGAGTCAGGAGGGAAAAAAAAAAAAAAACACGTCTTTGTTCAGAGGTGTTTAGAAAGGCTCCAGAGCTACAAACCAGGAGCAGCTCCTGAGTACTACTAGGTTTGGTCAAAAATTAAAAAAAACAAAAACAAAAACAAGAGCCAAATCCATTCCAAAGAAAGTGGATCAACAGGCAGGAAAGTCAGAACACAGAACAGGAAGTACTGAGCATAGCCAGATGTTACCCAAAATAAAAAAGAAAAAGAAAAAATGAGAGGTTGTCGAGAAACAAAAAATGACTACCAACAGGCACACACCATTTCCAATGTGGGACAACGAAAAAACACTAAAGCTGAGGTGCTACTAGGACACACCTGTTGTACACACTGAAAACCATCCCATGATACACTTTCAACGGGTGAATGGCACGCAAGTGAATCACATGACGAAAATCTGAAAGCACTCATATGCTCTCCACCACCAGTCAAGGCTCTTTGAACACTAATTAAAGTTCTTGCCACCGTGGGAGTGGGTGGGAGGGAGAGGGGGACACCTATACAGCGTCCGCCCTGCTCCCCATCTGCACACACTGAATGTGTTATTGGGACCGTCCTGGGAGACTGACCAGAATAAGGCCTTTCAATCTGTTCTATTTGTTTTTGTTTTTTATTGCTTTTTGTTTTAGGGCCACGACAGGCAATACTCAGAGCTTACTCCCGGCTCTGCACTCAGGAATCACTCCTGGCAGTTCTTGGGGTACCATAAAGAATGACAGGGATCAAACCCAGGTGAGCTGCGTGAAAGACAAGCGCCCTACCCGCCGTCTCTTCGGCATGAAAGAAGGCAACTGTAAGGTCAGGCTGGAGAGAGCTAAGGACAGATACAGTTCTGCCTGGTGCGCCATTAGCCTTGCTCCTGACGTGACGTGCTCCTACGGCAACTCAAAAACTCACTACTGGAGGAATAATGAATGCATGAGTAGCTGGAACATTGCACTGAAAAAGATGTCTTTTTTGGAGTCTTTTACCTGCGCTGCCAGAGCCGAGAGGTTTCTTGGGCTTGTTCACAGCAGGAGCAACGAGTGAGGGCGCCACTGCAGTCTCCTGACCTTGTCTGGCTGCAACAGGGTCATAGTCTTTCCCATCATAGTTTGCGTCAAAGAATTTCTTGAACCACTGAACAAATTCAAAATTGTCCTGAAACTTCCCTTTTACTAATTTGTCCACAGGAATTATCTGCAAAGAAAACATAAAGACAGCCCAGAGCAAAAAGATTTTGGCAGTATCAAATCAGTATAAAGCTCTGTCAAAAGAAAAAAGCAAATAAAACAACAAACAATGGACAGGCAAGAACTTAATACTAAGGCCTCTTAGTACTATCCAGAACGAGAGAATACAGCTGGCAGGGTGTTCATCTTGGTGTTGTCGAGCACCCCTCTGGTCCCCCGAGTATCGCCAGGGGTGATCCTTGAGAGGAGAGCCAGGAATAGTCCTGAGCACCACATGGTGTGGGAACCTCCCCCAAAAGAGTATCCAGAACAAGTTTCACTTTGCCTTCAACACAATATTCTCCATTAGCCAAAACCCCTTCCATTCCATAAGCACATAAAAAAAAAATCCAAAACACTGAAAGAACAAATAGTACCACATCCAAAACCATCAAAGACAGGACAAAGCTATCAGTCCACTCTAAAGAGTAAACCTCCCGGCAGCAGGAGCTATAGTACAGAACATAGTACATTCCCGGCACCCCATATGGTGCCCCAAGCCTGACCAAGAGTGATGACTGAGCACAGAGCCAGGAATAAGCCCTGAGCACAGAGCCAGGAATAAGCCCTGAGCACAGCTGAGTGTGCCCCAGAGAGCAATCTCCCTGATAACCATCAGTGTCCTAGAACTTGTCACAAAGTACAAAATGTGGAAATTAACCAGACATCTACAATAAGTAACTTAAAACAACTTCTGTCTTCCATACCCCTGTTAACAGCATACGAACAAGAGCCTTACACGTTTTATTTTTGGTTTTGGGTCAGACCCAGTGGTACTCAGGGATCTCTCCTGGAGGAGGTCACGGGACTATGTAAGGCACCAGGCGTCAAACCTGGATCGGCTTCACACCAGGCAAGCACCCTACCTGCTGTCCTATCACTCCAGTCCCAAGAGATTTATATAAAAAGAACAAGTACCAGCATTTAAAATATATTAGCATTAAAAACAGTCTTGTGGGCTAGACAAATGGTACAGCAGGTGAGGCACTTGCCTTGCATGTGGGTGACTTGGGCTCACTCCCCGGCATCACATATTGTCTCCTGGAAGAGTGTCGGGAGTGATCCCTGAGCGTAGTCAGGTGGGGCCCAAACACAGGCGCCATCCCCCAAGGAGTCTAAGGATGGGCCAGAGTGAACTCAAAGACACGGAGAGCATGCCTGGCACTGCAGGAGGCCCAGGTTCAATCCCTGCCACTACATGATCCAACAAAAGTGAGCTGGGAGTAATCCCTGACTACCAATGGGTGTGGCCTAAGTACCAAAACAACAGCCAAGAATTCAAGAGGCCAGGAAGATGGCTCAAAGTGCTTGAGCCTGAAGTATTTATAAACTCGTTGCTAACAGAATACTTTTATTCTACCACAAGGAATGCTTGACAGAAGTAATCCACAGACTGAAAGAGTCCATTGTGGAGCCCTACCCAGTGCCACTCAGGGGCTGTGCCTGGCTCGGTGCTCGGAGGGCCGAAGGTGTCACAGACAGGAAGCAGGAGCACTGGCCCCCTGCACTGCCCCTCGGCCTTGATGTTTCATTAGTCACCAGTACAGACTTGTAGGCTGAATGCAAAGCTACTAACTTCATGATGGAGATGACTGCAGGAAAAACTGAGGATGGGGGACAGAGAGATAAGACAGTGGTAAGGCGCTTGCCTTGAGTGCGCCTGACCTGGGTCTGGATCTCTAGCACCCCTGTGGTGAGCACTGCCTCGTGCGGTCCCCAAAACAAAACAAGAACCTGGATGATCCCGGGATGCAGCTAAGCAGTAGAGCAACTGTGAGCCCGGCTGCCCCGCACTAAGTAAAACAAAAGAAACTGTTTAAATGGAAAAATAAGGGACCAGAGTGATAGTAGGGGGTGGAGGGGTGGCCCTGCCTTGCACACAGCTGACCCGGGGTCTCAGGAGTAACTCCTGAGCTCTGTTGGGTGTGGTTCCAAGGCAATAAACAAATAAATGGAAAAATAAAACTTACTTTGTCAACACCCATCCTCTTAAAACCTGCTTGTAGTATTTTGAAGTTCTGGATATATTCATGTTCTAGTTTAGCTTGAAATTTCACTTTCTTCAAGGCAATGGAGCCAGGAAACAGCATGTCCATAAACTGACAATACGCAGCCCCTGAATAAACAACACAGAAGAACAGAACACACAACTGGATCATTAAATGCTGTTAGTAAAGCGGCAAGGCACACTTTTATAATCCACTGAACCCAAATACCATTTTCGGGGAGCTCTCAAATGATGCCGGGAGACTTGGCTCCCTCACAGGGAATTCTGCCAACTGTGTCAGCAGCTCAATGCCCGTGGCCAGCCTGAGAACACGCTGGGCCTGCAGGACCACACCTGGCAAAGAGCTCGGGTACTACGGATGCTGGAGATTAAATGAGGCTTGGCCACATTCAAGGCAAGAGCCTGCACCTCTGTACCTCTTTGGCCCTTACTACTATTTAAACCCTTACGAAGAGGATCTACAAAAACTTCAGAGGCTGGAGAAGAAGAATACAGTGGGCTGGGCATTTGCCTTGCATGTGGTCATCCCGGCTCAACACCCAGCACCACATATGATTCCCTGACCAGAGTCAGGTGTAAATCCTGAGCACTGAGGGCTGTGTTCCCCTCCCCACCAAAAAACAAATAAATAGGGCCGGAGTGATAGCACAGCGGGTAGGGCATTTGCCTTGCACTTGGCCGACCCGGGTTCGATCCCCGGCATCCCATATGGCCCCCCAAGCACCGCCAGGAGTAATTCCTGAGTGCAAAGCCAGGAGTAACCCCTGAGCATCGCTGGGTGTGACCCAAAAAGCAGAAAAAAAAAATAGATAAATAGACAGGAAACAGGAGAGAGCCTCCCCGACGGGCAGGCAGGTACCGGCTTTCAAGCAGCTGCAGTTTACCCTCCAACCCCACCACTTTCCTGACAGCTAATAAGCTGAATCTCTTCAGAACAAAACTGAATAAAGACATTATTACGTGCCTCTGCTTAATTTTTTTATTCTAAGAAGCAAAGAAGCTAGTTCAACGGTCAGAGCTCATTTGCCTTGCATCCCCAGGGACTATAGTTTGAACACTGAACTGCACAGACCCCTCACGCACCATGAGAGTAATCCAAGAGGTCACCAGCACCGCACTGCAGTTCCGACAACTGAACTGTCCAGCCCAGCTGGCCAAGTAACTCCAGGAGTGGCCCCCAAGTACCATGAGCCCAGCGAAGGAGGCCCTCCCCCATCCAACATTCTACCCTAAGGAATTAACGCTCATCATCCGATTTGCTCTCCAATTCTTTCTTCCACTTGCCTTTTTTCTTTTTTTCTTTTTGGGTCACACCCAGTAATGCTCAGGGATTACTCTGCACTCAGGAATTACTCCTGGCGGTGCTTGGGGGACCATATGGGATGCTGGGGATCAAAGCTGGGTGGGTCACATGCAAGGCAAACACCCTACCTGCTGTGTTGTCGCTCTGGCCCCCACGTGCAATTTTTTCCCCTCATCTTGCCCCTGAAGATACTTCTCTTGGTGCTTAAAACTTCCAGGAACATTATTTCCCAATGCCTCATAAACATCTGCCCCAATTCCAGGACAGGAGTCAGCCTGCTGTGCATCCTTCAGGAATAACTCACCAAAGGGGAAAGCCAGTGACTAAGCAAACAGCATCCTGCAGAACAACGTGAGATCACCATCACGCATGCGTCCAGCTGCCTTTAAGTCCAGCCACACTGGCTCTCTGCCAGGCCCTGCCTGAAGAGCGCTGTCACCGTAACTTTCAGAAAGCCGCAAAGAAGACAGAGCACTCGAGAGATCAGGGACATTCTTGACAGAAAGGAAGTAAAAGCCTGTTTTTTTTTTGAGGTAGACGCTTACTTAACCAATAACACACTGAGAGCATTCTGTGCCGGGCACTTAATCAGTTTATTCTTTTTTTTTTTTTTTGAAAGAGACACTAAGGACCAGAGAGGAAGCTCAAGCGTTGGAGCACAAGCTTTATAGGCAGAAGGCAGGGTTCAATTCCTAACATCACACAGTCCCCTGAACTCTGAGCACAGCCAGGGATAATCCCCACATTCCTAAAAGAGGGCCAGATGGGGCCAGAGAGATAGTACAGCAGGTGGGGTATTTGCCTTGCAAGTGGCCGACCTGGGTTGGATTCCAGGAACTCCACGTGATTCCCCCCCAAGCACTGGCAGGATAATTCCTAAATGCAGAGCCAGGAGTAGCCCAAGTATCACCCAGTATGGCCCATTTTAAAAAAAAAAAAAATTCTTTCACTTCCCAGATTCCAGAAGCCAATGACCTAGTTTCTACAACAAACTAACAATATTCAAAAGGCATTAGCTATTTGCAATTTTA
This sequence comes from Sorex araneus, assembly GCF_027595985.1. Taxonomy (NCBI): domain Eukaryota; kingdom Metazoa; phylum Chordata; class Mammalia; order Eulipotyphla; family Soricidae; genus Sorex; species Sorex araneus. The sequence continues at coordinate 116,801,825 of NC_073306.1, read as the reverse complement.
AGAGATTTTAAATTCCTTACTTTAGGGGTCAGAAAGATAGCACAGTGGATAGGGCATTTTCCTTGCAATACAACTGGCCCAGGTTCAATCCCCAGCACCCCATATGGTCCCCCCAAACCCACCAGAAGGGATCCCGGAGTGCAAAGCCAGGAGCAAGCCCTGAGCACTGCCGGGTGCAGCCTAAAAATGAACAACGATAAAAAAACTTATTTAGGGGGCAGAGAGATAGATGGCTCAAAGAGCTGCAACGCATATTCTGCACGTGCGAGGCCTGGTTCAATCCCCAGAACAGCACGATCCCTAAAGCACTACCAGGGGTGATCCCCCAAGCACCAAGCCGAGAGAAGCCCCTGAGCACTGCCAGGTGTGGCCCTGAGAGTACAGGCCAAAAGCACAGAGGTCAGAGATGACACTGAAGCCCAGCCCTGGGTATGTGGATTCCCTCTGCACAGCGTGGTTACATACCACCCTTCTTCTCAGAACACCCTACAGGGGGCGAAAGCAGCAGAATGGGGGGTGTGGGGGCGGGAGGGGGTGGAGGTAGGCAGAGGGATGCGGTGTGCCGCTACTCTAACTGGCTGAAACAGGTAAACACGAAACAGTAAGGGTCGGGAGAAGGCCAGAGGGCTGGAGCAGAGACTCTGACAGTATCTGGGGCACAGCGCGATCCCCCGAGCCACTGCCACTTGCAGTCCCGGGGTGTTGAGTGTGTCATCTCTACTGCACCCATCCAAGTGCATCTGCGCATGGTCACGAAAACGGGCAGCTCTTATATTCACAACAACAAAGAATGGAAAGGGGAAAAGTAAAAGCAGCAAACTAAACTATACATGCTTCTCTGAACAGTCTAATAACCGCAATAGACAAGAAGTAAGCAAAATGCTTATTAAGAAAATGACTTAAGCAAATTAGAGCACCACACAGCCATAAAAGAAAAGCAGCATTTGATATATGGCTATGAACACTCTAGAACATAGGGTGTAATTAAACACACTATGATTTGTGTAAAAACAGGGGAAAGAAAACACCACTTATCCGGAATACAGAGCAGGGTGGTTTTCCTGCATGAGACAGACAGAGACTCTGCAAACTAGCTGACTGGGGTGGAACTAGCTGACTAGGATGGCGATGGACTTTTCATTATTTAGCGTTTTGTTCCTTTTCATTTTTAAATCTTCTTGTGACTCAGTTATTTACCAAAAAAGAAAAAAAATTGGGCCAGAGAAACAGTAGAGCAGGTAGGACACCTGTTTTGCGTGTGGCTGATCCTGGTTCAATTTGTGGCACCCCACATGGACCCCCGAGGCCTGTCATGCAGGAGTGATCCCTGAGCATAGAGCCAGGAATAAGCCAGGTGTGGCCAAAAACCAATATACATACGTAAAACTGCATCACAGTACATAAATGATGTTTAAAATTTTTAGAAATATTCAAAGTAGAGCCAAAATGAGTAATATTAAAATTCAAAGCAGAGCTAAAACAAGTAATCATAGGCAAGCTATTTAGAATCCTCTACCTCAGTTTACCACCCTGTGAAACCAGCAAAACTCCTTACCTCCCATGCTTTTACTCTGAAAGTGTCTTTGCCTATACCAAGTGTTCAATAAGGCCGTAACTGGGGCCAGAGCAATAGGACAGCGGGCAGGGTGCTTGCCTTGCATGCGGCTGACCTGGATTCAATCTTCATCACCACATATGGTTCCCCAATCCCCAACAGAAGTGATCCCTGAGCATAAAACCAGGAGTTAACCACTGAGCATGGCTTGATGTTACCCCAAAAAAAAGGAAAGAAAATGAAAAACAAGTAAAATTCCTGGTTGGGGCAGGGGGGAGGGAAATGCAGTGAGAGGGACCCTGAGAACCTGGTGGAGGGAAGAAGACACCGGTGGTGGGAGCGGGGATGGAACAGCATGTCTAAAGCCCAACTGTGAATGACTTTATAAACCATGGGGCTTTAATAAGGTAACAAATAAAATATACGGCACTGCTCAACTTCCTCACACCTGAGACCAGCACCTATCTACACACCAGTCCGCAAGCTATAAACTGCTACCTTAGTTTTAACTGCTAAAGTAGATACTGGTGCTCCATCTGTCTATACCTGCTGACTGGACTGTGTAATCAAACAAAAGACCTGAGTTCAAAAACTAAACCAGGAAGAAAAAAAAAAAACTAAAACAGGAGCCAGAGAAATAGTACAGGGGACAGGGTGCTTGCCTTGTAAAGCCCACCCGGGTTTGGTCCCCAGAACCCCATAAGGTCCCCTAAGCCTCACCAGGAGTGATTTCTGAGCACAGAGCCAGGAGGAAGTTCTGAGTACAGTTGGGTATGGCCTGAGTGACAGTACAGGGGTTATGCTCTTGCCTTACAGGCAGCCAACCAGGGTTCAATGCTTAGCACCACATATGGCACCCCAAGCCCTGGCCAGTGTGAAACAAACCCTCTCCAAAAAAAAAAAAAAATTCAATATGTGGGACCAGGCATGTAATTCAGCAGTAAAGCACATGCCCTGCAACAAACACACACACACACACACACACACACACTCACACTCACACACACACAAAGTCTGTTTTGATAAGCAAACCTCACAACAGCTCAACAGGTGGGTAGGTGCAACTCAGCCCAGTTTTCAGAAGAGGAACTAGAACACGGACCCATCTAAAGTCACACTGCTGCAGAGACTGAAGCCCCTCCAAGTGTGGCCTGACTGTCACAGAGAAGGGACACGGCAGTGTGTACCACACAGCCACAGGCTCAGGCCCCAACTAGCCTGGAGGCCATTCAGAGAGCAGGGAATTTCAGGGAGGAGCTGCTGGCAGAAAAGCTGGCTCAAGCGAAAACCAAGATGACCTCGTCCCCTTATCAGTCATCAACTACAGAGCAAGCATGGGGTCTCCAAGTCTCAAACAGGGGCCGGAGCAGGAGTAGAGGCTGGGCTCTGGCCTGCACACAGCTGACCCAGGTCAATCCTCGGCATCCCGTGTGGTCCCCTGAACACTGCCCAGAATGATTCCCGAGTACAGAGTCACAGGTGAGCATGGGCAAGTTTGGCACCAAACCAATATAATAAACAAGCAAAAAGCCTCACTCAGGGGATGGAGTGATGGTACAGTAGGTAGGGCACTTGCCTTGTGCACAGCTGACCTGGGTTCCAACCTCCATATGGTCCCACAAGCCTGCCAAGAGTGATTCCTAAATGCAGAGTCAGAAGTAAGCCCTGAGCACTGGGTATGCCAGCCTGCCCCCCAAAAATATACACCAAAAGCTTCAAACAAATGGGGCAATGACAGTGAGGAAACACTGAGGAAACAGAAGCCTGGGGGTCAAGGAGCAGAGTGGCACAGGTATAACCCTAGCAGTAACTAACCAAGGAGTTTTGAACAAGCAGGACCTAGCACCACCATCACTCTCAAGGGCCACACACAGCACCTCCTGCTCCCCCCTGAAAAACTGGGATTCAACATCGCAGGATGGGAAGAAAACTAGATCGAGTCTGGGACCTCGGCACAAAATAAGGCAAACGCAGGGCAAAAACACACAACTCAAATGGCTCGAGGGCACGCTTCGCACATGAAGCCCCAATCCAATCCAATCTCCTGGCAGCGCACGGTATCCCAGGCACTGCTGAGAGCCCCTCTGAAATTACAGAAATGACAGCAGTAATTTTAAACTCGTCCAAGTGGGACCTGCTGGAGAGCACGGGCTCCTGATCTGTCTTGAATGCTCAAGTCTCAATTCTGTCCCTGATTATATATAACATCCAGGACTTGACACTCAACTGTTCTGTTTGTTTGGGGGTCATACCCAGTGGTGGTCATGGGTTATTCCTCACTCTGCACTCAGGAATCACTCCTGGCAGGTTTGGGGGGTACCATATGGGGTGCTGGAGATCAAACCCGAATCAGCTGCAAACAAGGCAAGTTCCCTATGGGCTATTCGATCACTCTGACCCCGACACTCAACTTAAATGAGGTCGTCTTTCCTATCCCAAGGAGAATGAGAAACTTTAAAGCTAGCTGGAAGAATTTACATGGCTCTAGTACACAAGTGGTCAGTTAAATGATTCTTGTTCCTTTGCAAGGCGGGACTGAGGGTCTGATTCGACAGGAACTGAGGGGGCAGCGGCTCCCTGTCCCACCCTTCATCCAGCACACGCCTGGCCTTGCCCCCCAGCTGTGATCAACTCACTTTTGATAACCATGACACCGTGCCAGTCTATATACCTCGTGTCAGTTCAGTCCATATACCTCTCAAAAGGTGGGACAGGAAGTTTTCAGAAAAAGTAAAATCTGTAACTTGGGAGGGAGCAACAATAGTATGGTAGTCAGGGCAACTGCCTTGCATGTGACCAACCCAGATTAATTCCCAGCATCCCATTTGATCCCCCAAGCCTGCCAGGAATGATTCTTGAGTACGGAGCCAAGAGTAACTTCTAAGCACTGCCAGGAATAGCATCCCCACCCACCCCCACCCCATCCAAAAACTAAAAAATAAAAAGCCTGGTAACTTTAGGAAACATAATGACCAAGTGTCTAATCTTTGGTTCATATATAATTCTACTTCTAAGTATCACTGAGGAAAGAAACAGCTACGATCTATGTTGAAGGCTACTCAACCTAACGATCATTCACAGAAGAAAAGCCAAAAACCAGCTAGAGATAGCAGAGTGGGTAATGTGCTTGTCTTACAGTGGCTAACCTGGGTTTGATCCTGGCATCACATAAGGTTCCCCCAAGCAGCCCCTGAGAACTGCCAAGGATGGCTCAAAAATGTCAAATAAGGCTTAGAGCGGCAGTACAGCAGATAGGTCACTTTTGCCTTACAGGCAGTCAACCTGGGTTCAAGCCCCAGCAACCCAAAAGGTCCCCTGAGTTCTGCTAGGAGTGATCCTAGCACAGAGTCAGAAGTAAGCCCTAAGCACCACTGTGACAAAAAAATAAATAAGTAAATTAATTAATTAGTTAATTAAATAAAACAAATTTAAACAGCAAATAAATATAATAAAAAGGACAAAGAAAATAATATTAGAAAAATTAAAAGGGAAGAGAAATCACCCAAGCAGTAACTTTCTCTACTAAAACATGCTTGCTTTCAATTAGCCCCTCTCCGTTAAATTCTTATTAAACAGTAGTTTGAGAAAATTGCAGCTCAGGGGCTGGAGAGATAATATGGAAGTTAAGGGCCTGGCCTTGCATGCAGCCAACCCAGGTCCAATCCCCAAGCCCTGCTAGGAGTGACCCCAGAGTTAGCCAGGAGTAATCCCTGAGCACAGTCAAGTGTGGCCCAAAAAAAAAAAAAAGGGCAGCTGAAATAGCATTGCCCAACTGTGGCCTTGTGCTACTAAGGAAAAAGAAATTTAACTGATTAATGTAGAAACGAAACAAAGACAAGTACTGTCCCCAATGAAGCGTTTCAAATCTGGAAGAAGAAGTGTGCAGACAGAACTCAGCTAAGTAATAACCTCAGAATGCAGTCTTTAGGAACACGCTTCTTCTTTTTCTTTAGGCTGAGTCATGTCCACCAGAGCTCGGGGTGACTCCCAGCTCTGTGGTCAGGAGTCACTCCCGGCCATGCTCTGGGCCCACGTAGTTGGTGCCGAAAGCAGGGATCGGACCTGGGCCTCTTACATGCTTTGCATACACTCAACCCTCTCCAGCATCTCTCCAGCCCTCAGCAGCACACTTTTTGAGAAACAAAAGTTCTTTCTAGAAGGGGAAGAAGCAAGGCCGGGCTGAAAAAAAGGAAACAGCGGCCCAAGCATGGACTGGATCTATGGTTTCTGCAGGCAGACACTGGTCTGTGCAGTTAGGGAACTGCATCTTTCCTGAGAGAGCCGACTGGAGGCTTCTTACCTGAGCACAGCTGCTCAATCTTCGTCAGATTCAACTGCAGAGACTCATTGATCCAGGCCAGCATGTCATGTCGACTCAGATTATCACTGGTGACTGACGTTGAGTATACGTTCACTGCCATCTTCTACAGCACCAGAGGGAAAGAAAAGGGCTCGTTACAGGAGGCACACGAGAGAGCACTACTTCTTTCAGGAGTCCCCCAGAGCAAGCCTAGTGCTGAACACTCAACGGTCTCGTTTTCTCTTTTTGTCCTGGGGTTAGAACCCCCCAGGGCCTCAGACATGCCAAAGCATGTTCTGTTGCGGGGCTACATCCTAGGCCAACTGAACACTCAGCTGTTAGGCTGCGCCTGCTCCCCCAAGAGACCAAGCCAGAAGCGCGGGGATTCCTACCAAGGGCCTAGACCTCCATGGACACGCAGGGCCTGAAATCAACTGCGCTGCCACTCACTCACCAGCTGAAAACTTAGGACCCCACTTGAATGTGAATGGCAGAAAGCATTAAGCTTCAAGAGCCTTGAAGTAAAGGGATAATGAGAATGGAGGAGGAAGCACAAATAAGAACATTCCCCGTTTAGAAAAGAGCAACCCAGGCCAGAGACAGTGTGTGTGGGGGAGGGGGGAGGCACTTTCCTCACATGCAGCCAAACAGGTTTCAATTCCCAGCACTGCCTGTGGTTCCCTGAGCACCACCATGAACACAGAGCCAGGAGTAAGCCCTGAGGGTCAAGTCGGTGTGACTCAAAACCAAAAAAATTATAAAGCGGTCAGCCAAGTTTACCCACTGAGATATGTGTGTTTTGAGCCCAAATAGTACAGAGGCAAGTAAGGTGCTTGCCTTGCATGTGGCCGACCTGGGTTCAACCCCCAGCACCACATTGTTGAGTTTTCTCACCTCAACTCAACACGAGAAACGTAAGAAACGAAACCATACACTAGAAATAAGAACAGCGGGCTGTTACGAAGGCAGCCCCGAGCGCAGGCCGGGCACAGGCCGGGCACAGGCCGGGCACAGGCAGGACGCAGAAGCAGCATTCGGTGGATTGGGAGCAGCCTCCCCAGGATCTTCCAGGACGACAGGCGAAGGATGGTTGAGAGGCAGACTCCCAGGCGTCGTCCGATCTCCCCCTTTACGGCGCAGTCATAACCATCCTTGCGGCAGAAGTCTCCATCATCAGAGTTCCATCATCCTCGTCTCCTCGAAGACTCAAAGTCTCCAAAGTCTGTTTTCCTCCTCGTCTTCTTGCCTTCTCTCCACTGCTGTGCTCTTTTTATCTTCTTCCTTTGTGCTCTGCTTCTGTGTGTGTGCCATTGTGCGTCTCTGTCTCTCCTCTCCAGTCTCGGTAGTCTGTCCTTTTCTAACTTCCGTCTTCTACTTCTAACCTTGGCTTTGTGCTCTCCTCTTAAGTTCTCTGTCTTCTGTCCGTGCCACTGTCTCACTCTCTCTGTCTCCTGCTTTCTAGTCTGCTGCCGTTCTCTTCTTCTTCAGTCTCTGGTCTCTTCTGACCTCTTCTAACCCTGGGACCGTGGCGACCTTGGTGACCTTGGCGACCTCGTAACCTCATAATCTGACTTCTCCCAATCTTCTAACCATCTGACCTGACTTCCCCAGCCCCTTATGGCATAGTTCATATAGAAATCCTGTAGGGTGGGGATACAAAGGTGTTTACTCCCGATTACCAGAAGATCCGCTCAAGGGCAGGATCCCATCCAGGGTGTGTTGCTTTCTTCTTTCCTCAGCTAGGAATCCACTTAAATAGTTGGAGTAAATTTACTTCTAATATTTCTAGCAATGTCATTTTGCATGAGCACAGTAACAGATATATCAAGCTTAAAGTTTGGTGGTTCTTCCTGAAGACATCTCACTATCTATTCCAGACCACAGTCCTCAGGCCAGGCTAGTCTTCCTACCCCCAGCAGGGTCCTTATTCAGTTACCTATTTTGGGTCATGACAGAGTTGGTCCATGACCGTGCTCTTATAGTTTAGTATTATGGCACTTGGTCTGGCCCATTTCGATGCCAAGGTAGCTCACAGCTTGCCCTGGGTCCATCAGTCCCTCATCAGGACTCTGCTGTTGGAATGCTAGGAACTAAGGGCAACTGAGGCTTAAGTCAAGTAAAAATGGATGCCCAGGAGTAAATATTATTTTTGAGTCAATTAACTCCCATGCTACATAGCATAGCATCAATTGTCTTCCTATGTCTATACAAAAAGGACATCACTAAAGGACATCGCTAAGTAAAACATACAAATGGAATAAAAGAAAGAGAAGAGCAATTATCAGTTTATCAGTTGTGCCTCAGTTGCTCTGTTGTCGGAGTGGCTCAACAGACCTTAAGCTCCCTGTAGGAGCATCAAAGACAACCCAATGTTATCCAACACCACATATGTATGGTCCCCCAAGTTCAAGGGGAGTGATCCCTGACCAGTCAGGAATAAATGAGTGACCCCTGCACACAGCCAGGTGTGGCCCCAAAACCAAAATAGAATCCTTTTCTTTCAGATGGTGAGCTTTTATTCCTCTCCACAGTTCTTACAGTTTTCCAAAATTCCTTTGAAGACAATGCCCATATGTCTCATAAAATTCAGAGAGTAAGAGACTCAAAAGATTAGTATAGTGGGGAAAGGAGTGACGGCGGGTAGGGCATTTGCCTGGCACACAGCTAACTCAGGTTCAATTCCGGGATCCCATATGATCCCCCAAGCACTGCCAGTGATTCCTGAGTGCAGAGCCAGGAGTAACCCCTGATCATCAGTGGATGTAACCCAAAAAGAGCCAAAAAAGAAAAAAAAATGTAGTAGCACAATGGGTAGGACACTTACCTTGCACTGGCTGACCCAGGTTCAATCCCCCAGCATCACATATGCCCACCCCACGCCAGTAGTGATCCCTGAGCACAGAGCAAGGAGTAAGCCCTGTGACCCCCCCAATTTTTTTTAGATAGAATTGAGAAAGTAAATCGAGGAAAAATAACATCACTCAGTACTTCCATGGGAAGTAAATAACCTGCACAATAAAGACAGTGGTGGCGAGTGACCTTACTATGAACAGAGTCCAGCTATTAGTTTTCTGCTGAGCCTCCGGACTAGGGACGCGGGGTGGGATAGTGAGGGGGGAGGGGGAAAGGGCCAATAGGCATCAAGAGTCTCAGACACCTGCCACAGGACCCTGACAGCTCCGCCAGTTTCAGCCAAGCTCCTCGCTGCACAGAGAGCAACGTGGAAGCCCTGGCCAAGGGCAGTCACACCACCTCGTTCCTCTACCCACACTCCACTGCCAAGCATTCAAATTCGAAGCCACAAAGTTCAAATACTATTAAACATAGACGCCATGGCCATCCTCATTCACACAACACATGTGGAGCGAGCACTGTCCGTGGGGGTGGAAGCACATGAGCAGGAGGAACAGACTGCCTGTCCAGGGCGCACTCCAGTAGAGCAGGCTCTGCTGGCCACACAACACCACTCAGCACCCCCGTAGAAATCGACCTTAGTGAAAACAGTGCCCACTCCTGGTATCCCAAGCTCCTACTGCCCACCCCTCACCCCCTCAGCCCCCGAATCTCCACAGAACCAGGATCCCCTTCGGGGGAAACACGGATTTACACAGTAAGGGAAAGTGAGAAGAAAGTCTCTCTAAACAAAGGGTTTAGAGGCTGGAGGATAGCACAGCGGGTAGGGCATTTGCCTCACACGTGGCGGACCCAGGTGCATTCCCTATGGTCCCCTGAGCACCAGCAGGAGTAATTCCTGAGTGCAGAGCCAGGAGTAACCCCTGAGCATCGCCGGGTGTGACCCAAAAAGCAGAAAAATAAAATAAAGGTTTGAGGAGCTGAGAGCTGGGCTGAAGGGCTGAAACCGTACGCTTTGCATGCAGGAGGCCTGGGTTTGTTTAAGTTCCCGATATCCGCCCAGAGTACCGTCTCCCAAGTACCATAGCCAAGAGCAGCCCCTGACACCACAGGTGCATCCCCATGGCAAGCACACGGCTTGCATGCAGGGTTCAATCCCCAGCACTGAGGCAGTGGGGGGCAAGGGGGACCAAGAGGGAATAAGGCTTAAAAATAAAAAACACAAAGTGAAGTCTGGGCTTACAAGTCAGGAGGAGGCAGCCTTGTGGGGACCTGGGAAGGAGGCAAGGCCCACTGAGAAGAGGGAGGGGAGCCGGAGGTGCCGGGTCCCTGAGGGCCATGGAAAGGAGTTTAGACTCTGCGCTCTAGCGGAGGGGACAGCTCAGCAGCAGCGCACCTGGCTTGCATGGGAGACCCTCATACTGACGCCCAAGTCACTCCCAAATGTACTGGGTTAAGGAATCCACCGTAGAGTAGAATCACACCTTTAAGTTAGAGCTTACCTAACTGCACTGCTGGCAGAAAACAGACGGGAAACAGATACTCGGGAAGATGAACTAAGAGTAGGGCAGGGGGCAGCCCAGACCTAAGTGAGGTTCCTGGGCAGGCCCCTCGAGGGCACGCCCCTATAAAACAAACCAGTGGCTGTAGGGCCAGAGTGAAAGGACATCAAACTGGGGACTTGCACCCAGCTGCTCCAGGCTAGATCCCCAACTTCCCATTTGGTCCCCTGAGCCCCGCCAGGAGTGATTTCTGAGCACAGAGCCAGGGATAACCACGGAGCATCACCGGGTGTGGCCCAAAAAACAAAAAATAAGAATAAATTTTAAAATATAAAACCATTGCTGTCATAGGACCCTGACACCGGAAATGCTTCCTAATATTACCAATACCAAGGGACACCACGTGACCACATGCTCCTAATGGCATTTTGCCCCCACCAGCTAGTGGTCACGGTTAAGAGCTGCTCTGTCTTCTGCTTCCCAATCTCCTGCCCTAGGCCACTGCAAGTCACAAAGCGACAGCATCTAGGCTCTACCTAGCCAACCCACACTCTCAGAGAGGGATAACAAGAACTGGAGAGGTAACAACTTCTCAGGCCTGTGCCCCACACCCCCGGCCCTGCACACAAGAGGGCCTCAGCAAGTACCACTTGTTCTCAGGCTGGCGGGATGGTGTCAAAGAGAGAACGTTACCTCGTAAACTTTTCAGAAAGCAAATCATCAACATTCTTATATTCTGAAACTCAGATCATCAGATCAGAAGCCAACACAACTCTGGTCCCTGACACCACACTGCGGAGTGTGGCCCCAGCACCTAATTCAAGCCTTCACACTGATTCTCATCTTCCTTTTGCTTTTTTGTTAGGGGGCCACACCGGGCAATGCTCAGGGCTTACTCCTGGCTCTGCAGTCAGAACCACTCCTGGCAGTGGGATGTGTAAGGCAAACACTCTACCCACTGTACCGTCTCTCAGGTCCCTCATCTCCATTTCGGAACCTCTCCAGAGACAGACTTGGGCTGGAAGGAATTAGCCCTATGCTAAGAACAGTGGATTTCAGGCCAGGAGGACCTGTTCGAACGGGAGGCCGTCACTCATTAGGTGTATGGCCCTGGGCAAGTTACTTAACTTTAATATACCTCAATTATCTCACTGAGCTAACCCACCTATCTGAAGAGGAAAATGGTGAGGCTCAAATGAGATAAGGTACATAAAAACTGAGCGTGGTGTACCACACACAGAGGCGCAGGGAAGCGGCCTTGTCTCACCCATCCTCTTATCTTTAGAGGCAAAAACAATTCCAGAGTCCTGCCACCAATCCCTCATCCTGATCCACTCCCAATCTTCAAAATTAGTCTGAGATTGTCTCACTTTGTTCTTACACAGCAGCTGGGAAAATATGTGGGCCCGAGAGTGTGCACCGGGCTGGGCACACATGGGGCACACAGGAGGCCAGGGTTACATCCCTGGCACCCATAGGGTCTCCCATGCATAGCCAGGAGAGAACCCACCTACCCCAGCACCAACCCAGGAAGAGCCCCCAAGCACTGCTGGGCCAGTCAACATCAACAAAATCAGGGCACACAGCTCCCCCCAGCAAACAGTCCCTGTGAGAAAGGCTGAGACGCTCACTGTGTGTAAAATGCTACTAGCAGGTGCCATGGGAGGCACAACCAGACAGGGACCAGGGTCCCGGGCTGAGTCCTGAGAATCTATTTTGGCAATACTCAAACATACACTGAGCAATGTATGTGTCCAGCCACCATAAAATGAAAGCAGCTGGCAAGGCCACGTGTCTGCCGGCCACACCCCAGCTCAGAGAACGTTAATGGCCTTTCATCATCATATAATTTAAAACTCTTTCATTAGCAGAACATTAATACCTGCACCATATGCTCTGCAAAACCTGCAGCCGCTAAATACAGGAGGTGAGGCACCCTGTGGATGTGTAATAAACATCCCTGACTCAACTATTAACTGGCTCTTCCAGGCAGTCAAAACAGAACCCAGTTCTCGGAGCTACAGCTCCCTCCAGCTCCTCCTCAGCAAGAATTCCACTGAACAGAAGATCCCGGACCACCCGGGAGCCTCACCCTTACACAGACTCTTGATTTCCCAGGCCAAGGGAGAGGGCTCATGGGCTAGCACGCAGACTTTGCATATGGGAACCCTAGGTTCCATCCCTGACACTGCATGGTCCCTGGTCACTGCAGGGTGCAGCCCCAAAGCAAAAGGCACATCAATCCAGGTTTGTGGGTTATCTTTTTTATTTTATTTTTTTTCTTTTTAAAAATTTTTTATTAATGAATCACTATGAGGTACAATTACAAACTTATGAACTTTCATGTTTGCATTTCATTTATATCCCTCCACCAATGCCCATTCTCCTCAATCAATGTTCCCAGTATCCCTCCCACCACCCCCACCACCCCACCCTGCCTCTGTGGCAGGGCATTCCCTTTTGTTCTCTCTCCTGTTGGATGTTGTAGTTTGCAATAGAGGTATTTATTGAGTGGCCATCATGTTCGGTCTATAGTCTACTTTTGGCACGCAGCTTTTAACCTGAGTGGGTCCTCCCAATAGTCTCTACTAGGTGTTCCCTTCTGACTTCTACCTCTTTTTATTTTTTTTTTAACACGCAGTAAAAATTTATTCATATTAATAACTCCATTTGTCATGGGGGTTGTTGCTTAGATGTATGGGATGGCACATGCATGCTGGCTCTCTGAGGTTACACAGGTGCTGGCTCTCCGAGGTTACGCAGGTGCTGGCTCTCCGAGGTTACGCAGGTGCTGGCTCTCTGAGAGAAAAGGTCGCGCGGCTGCACTAGCGGCCGCGCGGCTCGGATCTGTCCCAGTCCCGAATCCTGGAGCCGTGTTAGTTGCTGCTCAGTGTCGCCGGGGTTCCATCCGGAGAAGGTGTGCAGGGGGCACCTCCTCCCTCCGGCCCCCCTGGTGTTGCTGGCCCCGATTCGGGTCCGGAGCATTGTCCGGGCCGCGTTGCTCACCAGAATGCCTGCCGCTTCTCTGTGGATTGTGGCATCAAGATGGCGCCGAGGGTGGGTCGAGGCTTTATTTTATTTTTTTGAGGGGGCGGGCATGAAAGAGGAAGGTCTGGGCCACACCCGGAGGGGCTGTGAGTTTACTGCAACTCTGCACTCAGAGGATCAGGACTGGTGTTGCCAGGTATTGAAGCCAGGTCAGCCACCTGCCAGGCAAGAGCCTTACCCACTGGACTCTTTCTCCTGCCCTCGATCCGGGTTTTGACGGATTAAATAAGGTCTCTCTAGGTTCCTCGGAGTCTCTCTGCGTCGCGGCTGTCCTCGCTGGCCCCTAAACCCTGACCGACTGAAGAATCCTGGCTGATGGGCACCCCGGCATGTTCAGGGAACCTTCCAGAGCCCCAAGGAAAAAGGGGATGTGTCCCAGTCCGCCAGCCCGCCCTCCCCTTCCTGGCCCGCCCTGAAAGGAACCAAGGTGGTGGTGCTGAGCGCTTGGGGACACGCACGCCCTGGCCCACGCTTTCCCCGGGTGCCAAAACCCCGCAGGACGGAGGACCGCGCCACGAGGACATTCGCCTCCAGCCGGCTCTGCGCCTCGGAGTGGAGGGCAGCACGGGGTGGGGTGGGGGGCGTCACGCCCCACCCCTCTCCATGTGTCAGCATCCCCATCTGCGACATGCTCCGACACGACCGCCCCACCCCGCCACCGCTGCAGTTCCCCTGGGGGTCCACGTCCGGCTCTGCGGACCCCACGGGCCCTACCGCGCCCGAGTACCTGTTGAACCCGGGACCACGCGCGCAGCGTTCCCCGGCGCCGAGGGAGCCCCCGCCGCCGCCCTCCCACCCTCATTGTCCCTGTTCCAGGGATGACAGCGCTGAGGCCCCCCCCAACACACACACACACTCCATCCCCTCCCCCCGCCCGAGGCTCAGGAAGCACCTGCCCAAGGTCGCCGGGCAGGGGAACGCACGGCCGGGACCCCCGAGCCCGCGGCGGGGCCCGCGGCGCGCGCGCACGGCCGCCCCCTCCCCCTCCTCCCCGCGCCCCCCGCTACCTGCGAACGCAGCCACCCCGGAACCCGCCGCCGCCGCCGGCTCCCCCGCACGCCGCCGCAGCCCGGAAGCCCCCACGCCGCCAGGGGCAGCCCCCACTTCCGGCGCAGGCCCCGCCCCCCGGAGCGGCCCGCCGCGCGCCGGGTCGCGGCCCCGCCCTGGCCCCCCGCGCACACCCGGGCTCCCGCACGCTCACACGCGCTCCCGCACGGCCCGCGCCGCCCGCCGCGGAGAGCGGCCGGGCCGCCCCCGCGCCCGCGCGCCCGCCGCCCCGCGCCCGCCGCCCCGCTCACCGGCTCGGCGGAACCGCTCCACGACCCGTGACCGGCTCCGGTTCCGTCTTCGTCTCGTTCAAACCGCCCGACCCCGCCCGCGCGCCCGCGCGATGACCTCACAGGCACCGCCCCCCGTGACGCTCCGACGTCCGGGCTCGTCAGCGGCCCGGCGGCTCCTTTTATAGCGCGGGAGTCGGCGGCGCGCGGGGAGGGGCGGGGCCTGGCCTTCGATGGACGGCCCGGCGCCCAGTGGGGCGGGGCGGCAGCGCCTGGCGACCGGTCACGTGGGGCGGCGCCGCCAATGAGGGCCCTCTGCAGCCCGCTTTAGCGCTGGGACTCCGCTAAGAAAGCGGGACCCGGTTACAAAATCCCCACCCCTGAAGCCAAAAATTGTCCTACAATGAAACTGCACCAACCCGGGCTGTTGGATAATGAATAAAGACATTTGACGGATGATTGGAGGAAGCCTCAGAGACTTTCTGTGCCAGTTCATAATCACCTTTGTAATCTTACCATCCGCTTCACCTTTTTTGTCTGGACCACACCCGGCAGTACTCAGGACTTATTCTGGGCTCTGTGCTCAGGGATCCCTCCTGGCTGCACTTGGCAGACCATATGCGGTGCCAGGACTTGGTGGACCATACGCGGTGCCGGGGATCCAACCCAGGTCGGTCGCGTGCAAGGCAAGCAAGCGCCCTGCCCCCCCTGTACAATCTCTGCAGCCTTCACGCATCCTTCACTTTCTTTTTGAACCATATAAAGTCGACTTGTTTACACCTCTATTGTCTGCCTCTACAGAAGTTCCAAAAAACCAGATACCTTTGAGTCCCGTTGGTGGCTCTATCCCACATCATGATATATGAGTGCTCGGTGGAGTCCTGCTGGAAGAACCAGGCCCAGTAAGTAAAGAATAAACTAAGGCCCGGGAAAGTCAAATAGATATGTCCAGTCTCACGGAGGCAGAGCAAGGTTTCAAGTTGGTCCTTATCCAGATATCCCTTACTCATATATCCAACAGATATATTTCCCTGATTACTCAGACCTTAGCAATCTGATGGTGAGTAAGGGCAACCAGATTCTGAGCTCTAAAAGTTCCCAGTCTGGGTCTGGGGAGATGGCTGACAGGACTCGAGCTTATCCCTTACATGTGCAGGTTCTGGAGATGGATTCCCCAACTGTATCAGGTCTATAATACTGGCAAAATAGACGTTAGCAATGCTACAAATCCTCCTCTCCAAAATTAATTGGGGTTTTTTTGGGGGAGTTACACCCAGCAATGCTCAGGGGTTACTCCTGACTCTGCACTCAGGAATTAACTCCTGGCGGTGCTTGGGGGACCATATGGGATGCTGAGGATGAAACCCTGGTCAGCTGCATGCAAGGCAAATGTCTTAACCACTGTATTATCACGCTGGCCCCAGCCCCCAAATTAATTAATACTTAAAGTTTCCAGGAGGGGGAGTCAAAAGGGGCAGAGCTAATGACACAGATCACCATTTAATAACTGCAGAGCTGGAGCAATAGCACAGCAGGTAGGGCATTTGCATTGCACGCGGCCAACCCAGGTTTGATTCCCAGCATCCCATATGGTCCCCTGAGCACTGCCAGGAGTAATTTTTCAGTGCATGAGGCAGGAGTAACGCCTATGCATCACCGGGTGTGACCCAAAAAGAAAAAAAAAACCACCATTCAGTAACTGCAACACTGATCTAATGCTAGGCAGGAGTGTGACTGGAATGACAGCACCTGCATTTTGTGGATTATACACCTGGCTAGCCTTTCTGGACCTCAGGTAGTGACTGAAGTGAGAGAGGTATTGATGGGGAGACTGAACAGGGGCTCTAGGACATGAGCTGGGTATCCCCTAATTGGGAGGTGGGTCACTATTTTAACCAGCATCATTGATTGTTGCTTTCCTGCTACGTTACTAAGACATCTGACCTGACCTTAGCAGCATGGGAAGGCCGCCCAGACAGGAAGCCTGAACTGCAGGTGAAATGCAGACCTGGCCAGAGGGGTGAGCTAGAAACAAACCTTGGAGAGGAAATGGCAAGTGTCATCCCATAATATCCACAGTAGGACTATGAGGCTACCGGGAATTGACAGAAGCATGGATATTGCAATCAATATATTCACAAGTGCTTTGAGGCAATGCGTTTTGCCCACCGTAGAACACAAGCAGAACAGGCAGTTGCCAGCAGGCCAGGTGAATTTTTCTAAGTAGCAAAACAAGCAAGTCTTGACAAGCTCAATCCTGACTCGGCTCTAAGTTAGAATTAAAAATGTGTAAAGTTCTGAAGCCACTCCCTGCCATGGTACGTACTCAAAGCATGTCCATGCTTCCAGAAGCCTTTATACTGAATGAAGGCTTAGTTGAAGTCGATACTGAGTGAACGTTGGTAAGCACCGCCAGAAGGCCATTTTGGTTGAGGTGAGATTTTGTGGGGTAAGGGGAGGTCAGGGGAGAAAACCAAATCGGGTGCCAAGGGCTAGGGATATAGCAGTAGAGCACTTGCCTTGCATGGGTGAGACCCTGGCTTCCACCAAGGATCAGAACAGAGTCTGGACCTGGTTCTAGAAGCACAGGTCTTCAGAGATTTCTGAGCAAGAGCCTTCTACGTAGAATCATCTATCCTCCCAGAGACCACCCTGAGGAATGAGAAGGCCATGGAGACCACTCAGGGTCCTCACTCCACCCTGGAAAGGGATTAGCCAGAGTTTTCTGGGTCATATTGAGTCCTGACTACCAAAGGTTCGAAGAAGGAAAGGAAGAACTCCCGCCCAACAAAAGGAATAGGTTTAGAGACTTTAAACTGTATTTTTTTTCCTTTTTGGGTCACACCCTGCTATGCACAGTGGTTACTCCTGGCTCATGCACTCAGGGATTACTCCTGGCGGTGCTCGGGGGACCATATGGGATGCTGGAAATCCAACCTGGGCCGGCTGCTTACAAGGCAAACACCCTACTTGCGGTGCTATTGCTCCAGCCCCCAAACTGTTTCTTTTAGGTTGGTGTTTTGTTTCATTTGGGGGCCACACACAGTGCTGAGTGGGCTTAGGGTTAGGGTTAGAGTTAGAGTGTCCAGGATTGAACCTGGATCCATGGTTGCACACACCTGAATCCCTCCACCATCTCTCCAGCCCCTTCAAGTGCTATCTTTAGTGCAACTGTTTCACTATGTGAACTGATTTAATTATCGCAAAAATGGTAGTCTCTTCTCCAGAAACAAAGCCCTATGACTTCAAGGCCTGAGTTTTTCTTTCATTCTTTTGTTGTTATGGTTTGGGGGTCACACCTGGTGGTACTCAAGAGTGACCCCAGGGGCTGGAGCGATAGCACATCTGGTAGGGCGTTTGCCTTGCACGCGGCCGACCCGGGTTCTAATCCCAGCATCCCATATGGTCCCCTGAGCACCGCCAGGAGTAATTCCTGAGTGAAGAGCCAGGAGTAACCCCTGTGCATCGCCGGGTGTCACCCAAAAACAAAAACAAACAAACAAAAAAAAAACACAAGAGTGACCCCAGCTACACTTAGGAGACCGTGCAAAACCTGGGATCCAAACCAGGTCTGAAGTATGGGAAGCAAATCATTACCACCTGTACTATCTCCCACCCACAAACTAAGTAGTTGTTTTGGGGCCACACACGATGGTGCTCAGGATTTGCTCCTGGTGGTACTCAGGTGCAGAGGATCAAACTAGAGTCTGCTTCATATAAGATAAGCCTTACCCAGGTATTATTGTTCTGGCCCTCAGGACTTTAGCTTCACGTATGTATGATAACCATATTCAATTCTAAAAATGGTGTTGGAGGGGACCGGAGTAATAGTATAGTGGGAAATATGCTTACCTTGCATACAGCTGACCTGGTTCCATCCCTAGTACCTTAAATGGTCCCTTAAGCCCCCCAGGACTGATCCCTGACTACAGAGTAACCCCTGAGCACAACCAGAGCAAACACAAATGGTATTGAAGAAGCCTCACAAACTCATGGAGAAAAGTACTACAAATATTATTTGTTTGGGGGGTTTGGGGTTTAGAGACCATACCCAGTTATACTCAGGAGTAACTCCTGGCTCTGCACTCAGAATCATTCCTGGCAGTGCTCAAGGGATGCCAGGGATCAAACCCAGGTCAACCACATGCAAGCCAAGCACCTTTCCCCGCTATGTGCTCTCTTTAGCTCTAAGTATTAATTATAATACTGTGACGAGATTATTATTAATTATAATACTGTACTGAGATTATCTATGTTTTCATCAAAGAGGACTCAAATTAGGGGTGGCTCCTAATCTGACCTAAAACTGAGGGCAAAGACTTCCTGGAAGAAGTGAGAAACATCCACCCAAGGTGCAGCGGGCAGATAACAGCGAACACAAAGCCTTCACCACATCCAGAGCATCCGTCTGCTCAGGGCCAGGCTGAGAGGGTCCAGGTGAATGAAGTTCAGAGAGCACCTGTGGGTTCTATCACCAGCCCTTACTGCACTGCTGTTTGCAGGTTTCAATTAAAATCTGAAAAATAGGGGCTGAAGCAATAGCACAGCGGGTAGGGTGTTTGCCTTGCACACGGCCAACCCGGGTTCTATTCCCAGCATCCCATATGGTCCCCTGAGCACCGCCAGGAGTGATTCCTGAGTGCAAAGCCAAGAGTAGCCCCTGAGCATCGCCGGGTGTGACCCAAAAAGCAAAAATTAAAAAAAAATCTGAAAAATAACGAGCTGCAATAAGTGATTCTGAAATGAGCACTTGAGCAAAAATATAAATTTCTTCCTCTATTGAGACATTCTTTGGGGCACAGGGAAAATGCACATTGAAGAAAGAGACAGCATATTGGCAGTTCTCTCTCAAAGGCTTTGAAGGAGCCAGAGCAACAGCACGGCAGGTAGGGAGTTGGCCTTGCATTTGGCCAAACTGGGTCCCATCCCCCTCATCCCATATGATGGCGCTGAGCACCATTAGGAGGAATTCCTGAGTGGGAAGCCAGGAGGAACCTCTGAGCATCGCCAAGTGTGATTCCTAGCCTCCCCAAATCAAATAATAACAGAAAAGGGAGGATGAGCAAAAAAATGAGTACAATGTTAACATCTAGGAATGTGAATCATGAATGAGCACTTTGTCCTATTTTTTTTTTTGCTCTTTGGGTCACACCCGGTGATGCACAGAGGGGTTACTCCTGGCTCATGCACTCAGGAATTACCCCTGGCAGTGCTCAGGGGACCATATGGGTTGCTGGGAATCCAACCTGGGTCGACCTCGTGCAAGGCAAACACCCTAACTGCTGTGCTCCAGCCCCACTTAGTCCTTTTCTTGCAATTTTTCTTTTTTCCTCCTTTTGGGGGTGGGTGGGGGGCACTGTTCGGGTCACACCAGGGGCTACTCCTGGCTCTACACTCAGGGATCAGTTCCTGGCAGTGCTCAGGAGACAATATGAGATGCCGGGATCGAACCGGCTCACTCAGTTCGGCTCGACCATGTGCAAGACGAGCACCTTACCAACTAAAGTATCTCTCTGACCCCATTCTTGCAACTGAGTCTGACATTTTTGGTTTTGTTCTGAGGCCACACCCAGTTGTCTGTGCTTTGGGGTCTGTCCTAACAGCCCTGAGTTGAACCGGGAGTTCCCATATGTTGAGAATGTACTCAGCCCGTTGAGATAATCTCTCCGGCCTCTGAAATTTTTGTTGTGGGGTTGGAATACTAGTTCAGTGGCTAGGATGCTTACCCTGCACAGAGCCAATGCAGGTTGGATTCCGGCCGCCCAGATGGTCTTCCCAGTCTACCAGGAGTTATCCCTGAGTGCAAACCCTGAGCATTCCCGGTGTAGTCCCAAAACAAAAAAATAAAATAATTTTTGTGTTTGGGAGGGTTGAGGCCACAGCCACTGGTGCTCAGGGGCTATTCATGGCTCTGTGCTCAGGAGTATCCCCGATGGGACTCAGGAGACCAGATACAGGCGGGGCCAAACTGGAGTCAGCCACATTCAAGGCAAGCACTTTACCTCCTGTACTATCAAGCCCTGAGATTATTGTTTTTGTTTGGGGGCCATAAGGTTACTCCTGGCTCTGAGCTCATAAGGGATTAGTCCTGACAGAGTTTGAGGATCAAAAGGGGTGTTGGGGATGGAACCTGGGTTGGGTGCATGCAAGACAAGTGCCTTACTTACTCACCCAGTTATCTCCCTGGCTCAATTTTATAATTTAAAAATATATAAGCAGGCTGGAGCAATAGTACAGCAGGTTAGGGTGCTTGCCTGGTTTATGGCTCACATGAGTTCAACCCCTGATATCTTAAATGGTCCCTGAGCACCACCAGGAGTGATTTTTTTTTCTTTTTGGGTCACACCTGGCACTGCACGGGGGCTACTCCTGGCTCTGCACTCAGGAATCACTCCTGGCAGTGCTCAGGGGGCCATATGGGATGCTGGAAATCAAACCCAGGTTGGCCACGTGCAAGGAAAATGCCCTACCCACTGTGCTATTGCACCCCTCCAGAGTAATTTCTGAGTGCAGAGTAGGAGTAAACTCTGAGAACCACTGGGTGTGATTCAAATATGTAGACATACATATGTATACATATACACATATATGAAGTTCAATCAAATGAACGCATGTTTTATGTGGAAGATCTGGGTTTGATTCCCAGTATTGCATGGTCCCCTGGCACCCCTGGAAGAGAAACTCAAGCACAAAGCCAAGAGTAGCACCCAGTTGTAGCTACCCCCCAAAATGAAACAGCAGGAAGGAAGGAAAGATGGAAAGAAGCACTGGGAGGCAGGCTGGAAGAAAGCAAGAAGGGATCAAGAAAGGTATGCAAATTGGTTTATTAGGGGGAAGGTGGAGGGATTTGTTTTGTTTTGTTTTGTTTTGTTTTGTTTTGTTTTAGGGACCACACCTGACTGTGCTCAGGGCTTCCTGCTGGCTCTGCACTCAGGGATTTTGTTTTGTTTTGTTTTGTCTTAGGGACCACACCTGACTGTGCTCAGGGCTTCCTGCTGGCTCTGCACTCAGGGATAACACCTGGCAGGCTCTGGTGACCATGTACGGTTCTGGGGATTGAACCCAGGTCGAATTCATGCAGGATAAATATTTTCCCCACTGTACTCTCTCTCTGGCATGAAAGGGAGGCAACTTGTAACCAGGCTGCAAAGGCCCAAAAGTAATTTCGGGGGGCCAGAGCAATAGCACAGCGGGTAGGGCGTTTACCTTGCACGCGGCCGACCCAGGTTCGATCCCCGGCATCCCACATGGTCCCACAAGCACTGCCAGGAGTAATTCCTGAGTGCAAAACCAGGAGTAACCCCTGAGCATCGCTGGGTGTGACCCCAAAAAGCAAAAAAAAAGTAATTTCGGGTTCCAATTACATACACCAAAACAAATCAACACAGGTGAGACCCAAGAGAACTGGGAGCCAACGACAGAGAACAATCCTAGCTCACAACTTCTCTGCTATGACTGAGGGCTGTGAGAGGTACTGTGGGGTGTTCCGGGCCTCCCCACCCTCACGAGGGCCAGTCTCATTCAGGGTTGCAGTGCTCACCTGTCACAAGCACAGTGTCCTGTGCCTCATGTATCAGGGGCCCCTGGGGCTCCAGAAACAGCCTTGACATTGGTTGCTGTCATCTCAGGTAGTTTTTGGTTTTGCTTTCACCTGAGCATAGCCAGCGGGTACACCTGGCTGTGTTCAGGGCTTATCCCTGGCTCTGCACTCAGGGATCCTACTTGTGGCACTTGAGAATAATCGTTGGAGATCAAACAGGGTTGGCTATGAGCAAGGTAAACCCTTCATCCCTGTACTATCTTTTTGACCCCTAATCCCAGTTTAACAGTTGGGTAAACTGAGGCACTGAGCAGTCACAGAACACGTGCAAGGTCACAGAACACATCCAAGGGCACAAATTAGATGCGGATGTAGTCAAGGTACCCAGTCTGGCTCCAGAGAGAAAAGAATCAAGCATAGGCCTGATGCAAAGATAATCATCCCTGCAGCAGCTGAAAAAAAAAAAATCAAGGGGCTGGAGAGATAGCACAGCGGGTAGGGCGTTTGCCTTGCATGCGGCCGACCCGGGTTCGATTCCCAGCATCCCATATGGTCCCCTGAGCACCGCCAGGAGTGATTCCTGAGTGCAAAGCCAGGAGTAGCCCCTGAGCATCGCCAGGTGTGACCCAAAAAGCAAAAAAAAAAAAAATCAAGGTACCCAGGAAGGGTGGAAGGCTCTGTCTCTGCTGACCCCACCAAACAGCCATGGATCTGTCTCAGGGAGTCCGGAACCTTCCCCAAGCCTTGGGGGTGCCCGTTGCCATAGCCACTCCCCCTAACAATGGGAACTCCCACCCCACTACATGTTTGTCGCTGTGCAATATCTGGGGAAATATTTTTCTACCTTTCCTTGTCGAGACTTAAGTACATCACTAATGTGAGATGTTCCCATCTTCCCAGCATGGAGACAAAGGGCTCAACTGTCTCTGCACCGAAGAATACATGGGAAATGCAGGTTGTAAGCCAAGCACTTGACCCTGGTCGTACCCTTCAACACCCACAGCAGCCCAGGCAGAGGGATAGGCTTTGCCTTTTCATTATTGTAGTTTGCTTCATGCTTACATTGTTCGAGCTAATATTGATGGAGCCTTCTTGACTCAATCCTGGCATCCCATAGAATCCTCCCAGACCTGCCAGGGGTGGATCCCTTAGCATTGCCAAGTGTGGGCCCCCATCACCACCAAAAAGTTTAAAAAATCTTGGTTTGATTTGTGAGTGCTCAGGGATCATTCTTGGTGATACTTGAATCACCATGAATGAGGTACCAGAGATTGAACAGAGCAATGCCCCATGCAGAGCAAACGCCCTACCTGCTGTTCATCTCTGGCCCAACATTTCTGACTCTAGACCTGTTACACTATCGTCATACCTGCCTGCCCCTCTTTATAAGGAAGGTTGGTTTATTATTTTTTTGGGGGAATGGGGGCTCTTTTACGGCACATGGCATGCTCAGGTGTTACCTCCTGGCTCTGTACTCAGGAATCACTCCTGGCAGTCTTGGGAAAACCATACGGGATGTTAAAGATTGAATCCTGGTCAGCCATGTGCAAGGCAAGCATCTTACCTGTTGTCTTCTCTCTCTGGCCCACAGTTAGCTATTACCCACCCGTTTGAACAAAAAGGTCCTGAGTCCCCTTTCCAAACTGACAGGCAGTGTAGTGGCCCTCAGATTCTGCCCAGGAAGCTGGTCATGAGGCCAACTCCACCCTGTTCTCTCAAGGGCCATGTTCATGGCCTTCCTTGCCTTGGAGCTTGGGATCTGAACCTAAACACACACACACACACACACACACACACACACACACACACACACACACACACACACACACACACACACACACACACACAATCACACAATGGCTTCTCTGAAGCTCCTCAGCCTGCCCCAGGGTCCAGCTGAGACCACAGGGGTAGCTCACCTGGGAGGGCCGTCCATCTCCTTTCTGGGGCTTCCGAGGCCGGGGCTGTTTGTTCTGCTTCATCCTGTTCCTATTCTGGCATCTGGTACAGCACTGTACACAAGATGGCTTAATGGGGCTGGCAGGCCTCTAGGGCCCCAGCAGGTCGGAGACAGAGACAAGCCATGCCAGCTTGCTAATTGCCAATTGTCTCACCATGGAGACTCCCAACTGGGCTCTGCTGGCCCAGTGGCACCTAAGAGCACAGTTGGTCCCGCCACCCCACCCCACCCAGGCCCTGCACTCAGAAAAATTCGGCATAACAAAAGCATTGATGGGAAGAAACTAATGCTGCTGGTTCCAGGCTCCCCAGAATCTCGGCTGATGTGTCTCATTTACAGTGCCTCACAGTAACATCCTATGGAGTGGCCAGAGTCATAGCATAGGGGTTTGGGGTTTGCCTTGCAGGCAGCAGAACCAGTTTGCTCTCCAGTATCCCATATGGTCCCAAGCACTTCTGGACCAGGAGCACTTCTGGAGTGCAGAGCCAGGAATAACCCCTGAGCTTCAATGGGTGTGACTCAGAAAGACAAGAAAATTTTCAAATAAATCCTCTGGAGAGGTCTTCTCCCCCTGCCCTGTTCTGAAAGGTAGACCCGAGAGATGCTGCTCCCCGACAGCTTGTGATGGAGAGAACAAGGCAGGAAAGAGCCTTCCTGGTCTGAATAATGGGGAAGCAGCCCTGGGCTTTTTATTTCGGATGGCTGTGAAGGGCTGTGCATCTTTTCTAGCTCTCTGCGCCATCTCCCTGGCCCAATCCTTAGGTGTTTGTCTAAATTGTCTAGACAGTCCAAGAGATCTGTCTAGATCTGAAGATCAGCATTTAGAGATAGTGGAACAGTTTAAAAATAAAATCGCGAGAGTGGGGAGCCAGTTAAGGGACATTGCTGCCAACCTCACTTCTGCATGACACACTGAGCAATCAGAAGTGACTAGAACCTGCCACCTTCTCCCTGACAGGGTATCATGAAATCAGATGTTTGGGGCATCAAGGTTTTTAGAAATCCACTCACTAGGCCACTTTGGAGCAGTCACAAATGAGTCTCAGCCAGAAAGTTGGCATGAAGGCCAGCAGTGTGTGTACGTGTCTCAAAGGGCCTGACCCAAGGCTCAATGTGAAACCTGAGTTGTGCCGCTGCACTGAGCCATGTCCCCAGGCTGCACCATTATGTGTCTGAATAAGCCTCCTGGGGGTGTCATATACTGGAGGTTTGGGCATCAGGACACCAGGGCCCCGAGATGCTCGGCATCACAGTGTTGCCTGCAGTTAACACAACCCAGCAACTAAACCCAGCAGCCTCATCTTCACTGCAGCCTCCCACTTCCCACCGCTCGCTCTCACCCGCAGAAGGGAAGGCACACCAGGCTGTTATAGAGAAATACTGATTTTAATTCAACATAAAGTAAACTCTAGGCATCCTCATCTTTCAGCCTAAAAATTAGCAAAACTGTTGAGACAAGGCACAATTTTTCCCCATTGTTTGTTATGTGGCTCCAGTTACAAAAAGTTATGAAAATGTCTTTCTTAAAAAAAAAAATAGAAGTCTGAGGTTCTTATTTCTTAAAAAGGTGTATAAAAAACGCCCACAAAACCTGCCATTGTTCCTTACAAAATAGCACCAGTAAGAAGAGTTAAAAGGTGTAAAAAACCATTAAGACAGCATTTCTGAAATGCAGGTTGTCAACCCTCCCCTGCCCCTTTAAAAACCAACTCTTAGGATAAAAAGGGACTTTAAAATCCCCAGATTACACTGCAGTTCCCACCATCTTATAGAGGGGCTGCTGGAGACCTTTGGGCACGGCCCTGCCTGGCTACTGGGTGCAGGGTGCAGAGGAAGCTGAGAAAAGGAGAAGGAGGTCTGGCGTCTCTGGGGACTGCGCCTGGGCTCCTCTGGAGAGGTCCAGGGAGCCAGGGAGAGCATCTGCAGCAGCGTCCAGCTCAGAGGCCTCCTGAGGCCAGTCTCCTGTAGTCCCTGGGAAGGACAGGCCCAGGCTGGCGCTGCCCTTAGCCCTGTGGGCAAGAACAAACCTTAATGATAATGTCAGGCCGACTGACTTTTGGAAAAATATAAAGGCCCCCAATTCCAGCCCATGATATTGAGGGCAGGGGGACAGGTGGGGGGCAATTCAAGACATTTCCTCATCTGGTGGCCCTAAGAGAGGTGGTGGGGGAGGGAGCTGGACTCAAACACCAACATCCTAGGCCTTGACAAACAACAACAACAAAAAAAGGTGCAGGGTGGCACCCCAGGGAGCCAGGGCCTGAGAAGACAGTGTCTTGAGTGGGATAATCGAGTGGACCTGGGAGACGGAGCTCCGTGGCCCTGTGGTTTTGGTATCTTAGCCATCGTTTTTCTGAGCGTCGACCCAGGATGGGGAAAAAAAGCCATCTTACTATAACCTACTTCAAGTTTTAAAGTTTGAGAAGACAAAAAAGAGCACCGAGTCGGCCGCGCTGAGCGACCAGGTAGGGGTGTGTGTGTGTTTGTGTGTGTGTGTGTGTGTGTGTGTGTGTGTGTGCATGTGCATGTGTGTGTGTGTGTGCGTGCACGTGCACCTGGGTGCCCCCTGCCAGGAGGGGGGTGGCTGTTGGCTCCCACTGAGGTAAGCAGTGCGGCACCTCATGGCTGAGCTGAGGACAGGCAGCAGCTCCTGGGTCCAGGCTCCACCCAGGGCCCTGGGTACCCCAGCAGACCCATGGGGGCAACTATTCACAGGCAAAGTAGTCCTTCAGGGGGGCAAAGAGGTGTCGGATCACAGGCACACTCCAGGACCGCCCCAGCAGCTTCTGGCGGGCTCCGCGGCCCATGTTGGACACGTCCGTGTAGTGCACGGGAAAGCCGAAGATCCTGTGGGGAGACAGCAGGGCGTGAGTGGGGGCAGGGGAGCGCATGCCCAGGGAAGGGCCCGGGGCAGGGCTCTCCTGGTCCCTGCTGGAACCCCGGGCTCGGGGTGGTTCATTATTCTTCAGGACACAAGCAACTGTCCTGAGTGACCAGCTGGGTGCCTCTCCCCTCGCACCAGGCCTGGCACGCGGTGAATGGAAGCCAGCTCGACGTTTCCCAGGGAATGCGAGCCAGCCTGCTGTCATGTCAGCAGAAGACGGGGTCTGTGTTCCTGACCTAGCCAACAGGAACAGGAGCCAAATATGTGCGGAAGGAAAACAAGGGCTGGGTAGTTTAACACAATAAATTTCGCACCTGAGAAGCCTGGGTCTGAGTCTTGGCACTGCCTGGCCCTGAGCAGCCCTGGGTGTGGCCCCCAGACAAAAGAGGGGGGGAGAGAAAAAAAAGGGGGAGGTGCAGGGGAGAGACAGAATGCTTTGCAAAAAGACTTTTCGATCACCAGCTGCTTAGGGAATTGCCCAGTACCTTGAATCACCGAGTTTTCACTCCTTCAGAGACTTAACTGAATTTAGCATTCCAAAGTATATCTGGCAGATGGCAAATATCCTCAAGTCTGCTCTGGGATTTTGCTAGGCCTCACTACTGCAGATACACAGCATATCACACTTTCCTAGTGTACAATCAATATTAAGGGCACACCAAGGGCCAATGTCTGTATCCGTGTGGGCGGGGGTAGGGGGCAAGGCGACACATTGGAGACACATGTTTGGGGCTGTAGCTTTATACAACCAGGATCACAGGCCCAACCCAGAATTAGGCCTGAACTTTAAAAAACAGAATATGCGGGGCTGGAGCACAGCGGGTAGGGCGTTTGCCTTGCACGCGGCCGAACCGGGTTCGATACCCAGCATCCTATATAGTCCCCTGAACACCGCCAGGGCTAATTCCTGAGTGCAGAGCCAGGAGTGACACCTGTGCATCGCCAGGTGTGACCCAAAAAGAAAATAAATAAATAAACAACAGAATATGCCATAGCAGAAAGGGAGAGTTAACACATCTCTAAGAATTAGAATTGAATTCTCTGTCTTTGGGAGGAGGATATACTTGGCAGTGCTCAGGTCTACTTCCAGCTCAGGACTTGTTTGGCCCCTTGTGACGTGGGGCTCAGCCCTGGGGCTTCCTGCATGGAAGCAGATACCCTGGCCTTCTGAGACACTCCCTAGCCCCATCACACCTGATCTGGTATTATAAAGACTAGTAAGTCAGAGGAGAAAGAGAACCATCTAGAATTGGTCTCTGCAATGAGAAGACCGAATTCTATTTCATCTGTAGGGACATAGCCAAAAACCTGTCAAGAGGAATATTCATAGCCCTTCCCGTTTTTGACAACCTTCACATTTCTGACAACATACACCCAAAAGAAATAAAATAGAAAAGTGAAAACATAAGCCAATGGAACTTGCTAAGAGCTGGTTCTTTAAATAGGTGCTTAGGACTTGGCCCAAAAATTACACAGGAGGGAGGGAGAAGCGCGAAGCAGGAAACAGACTGAACAAGTTGGCAAAAGGAAGCTTGAGAAAAAAGTGTTGTGTGCAGTGGCTGTTGGTTTTTCCTCCCTGGCATCCCAGCGTGTTGGGGCAGGAAGATGCCAGGGTAGCACAGCCAGACAGCTGTTGTCTAATGATCTCATGGCTGACATTCCTAACACCATCCCTCCCCTGCACCATTTCTGCTAGAAATCGTCCCACTCACAGGCCTGGGAACCTTCTGCCCACAGGTGCCGGCAGGCCCTAACCACAGGCTGTCCCCTCTCTCACTGGCTGGACAGTTCCCTCTCCACCGGCAGCCCTGCTCACCTTTCTAGCTCAGTGCACCACAAAACATCTTCTTTGCCATTCATGACAACAGGGAAAAGTTGTTTTTTCCCTTGTCTGATCGAGTTCGACTTGGTGGTTATTGTCTGTACTTTCTTTAACTGGAGAACAAAACGACATCATGCAGTGAGCACAGGCTGGAGGGATCCGGGAAGTGGGGGACGGAGGCTCGCAAGCACCCAGGGAGGGAAGGAGGCAGGAGGAGAGGAAAGCAGGTGGGCAGGGCTGGGCTTGCAGAACCAAGATTTGGCAGGAATGGAACAGTGTGTGCTACCCACAAACCCTAAGAAAAGGTGTGAGTGCACAGCCAAGACGAAGCTCAGAGATAAAGTGACATCACGTGGCGTTGATCAAGCACATCAAGGAAATAAAAAGAAAAAAATCTAACCAACCCAGAGTTAACATGATATCACCAGGGTTGGGATGAAACGCATGAGTTTGATGGAAGCTTTGAGAATTCTTTTCTGAAGGGTCTTAATATTGTGAGCATTATTAATATTATTAATATTAATAATTAATATTAATATTATTAATATTATTAATATTGTGAGCATTTGGTGAAGCCATACGCATTCACCAAAGGAAACTGCCTCTGCTAGGAGATGCTTCTAAGACCCTTCTCTGCTCTGCACTTGGAGATGAACAGAGAGATAGAGGCCCAGCACCAGGAAGTCACATGAGCGTGGAGTGATGGGAACACACGGGAGACCCCCCAGGGCCCTGCCTGGAGGACACCCAGTGTGCTTTGGTCCAGCCAGGGTGGACACATCTTACCTTTGCTGTCCTATTGAATTCCAAGCAGTCCTGTAGCTCGAGTTTATCATTCTTTGATGCTATCACGGGCCTGGGAATAGCCAAAACCCATTACTTTCTACCGGCTGCAAAGGGGCGCACCGTGATCGGGCACTCGCTAGGGTAAAAGGCCGAGCAACCTGCTATGGAAAGTGCTGCAAAATCTATGTGCAAATCGAGCCTGAAAGGGGCTCGGTCTGGCTGGACTGGGTGGGGTAACAGAAGCAGGGCTCAGGAGACCCCTGTGGGCCCAGCCTCATGGAGTGGACTTTGTACCTAGACCCATTTCTCAGGGCCACTGGTGCTGGAAGGAGACTGGCACAGGTGTGATCTGGGCAAGGTGACCAACTTTGAGGATGCAGCCTTGGGAGGGTTCTAGGACAATAAGGAGTTGCCAGGATAAAGAGCAGGAAGGCAGCACAAGCAACTGCCCTTGAACCTTTGGCCTTTAAACCTATGAATGCTTAGAGTCAAACATGCCAGAGACGGCTGAGCAGTTGCAAGACCAAAGCGGCTGAGCAGCTGCAGCAGTGAAGCAGCAAGAGGTCTGAATGCAGAGGTCAACACCTCACGCCCGGGTTGCGAGCTCCAGGCAGCAAGGGAAACGGTGTCCAAGAGAGTCCACAGTCCCTCCTCACTGTCCTTAGTGCCAGAGGACAGTACCCTGGGTGGGCAGTTTGTCTTGCAGGCGGCCAACTCCTTGCAGGAGTTCCATCCCTGGCATCCCCCATAGAGCACTGCCAGGAGTAACCACTGAGCTTTGCTGGGTGTGGCACCAAAACAAAGAGACACTGTCCTTAACTCAACAGCCCAGGTGCACAGACCAGTCTGTTGTCATCCCCACCTGCTCCCACAGCCTGTGGAGACCGCTCAACAAAGCTGTCTGCTTCCTTCAGTGACCTATGCCCAGGGAGAGGCCTGGGTCAGGTCTTGGCCGCTGCCTGGTTTGGGGAGAGCCACTGGTGTACAAGAAACCAGACACCACAGCGTGGGGGCTCAGGACTCCTTCCAGACTGCAGCCTTCACTGACTCCTGCTCATACCCACCTCCCAGGCCTTAGCGAGTCCGGAATCAGATCCCTTGTCGAAAGCCACCAGCCATTTCCAGAAGCCCACCCTTCACTCCGGTGCAGATGCATAAACCCCAACTCCTGGGGGACTGTCAGGCTGCTCTTTTGTATGTAGGGGGAGGTTCTGGCACTAAAAAGCAGAGCCTCAAATATGCTCTACAATTCACTAAGCCACAACACAGGCCACTAGCCCCATCTTCCCCTTAGTGGATACGGGTCCCAGGAACTAACTAAAATCAAGCCCTGCATGCAGCAACCCAGGTCACCAGCACCTCATACAGCCCCTAAACCCAAGGAATGATCCCTAAGCAGATCCAGGAATAAGCCTGAGCACTGCTGGCTGAAACTCAAGCTCCTTACCTTAGACTCTGCATGCCACAAGACACCTCAGCCACACCAGAACTCACAGCCTCATAGGCAATGCTTTGATTTCAGAGTTCCCCCCCTCCTCCCCAGTCACCCGCAAAGTCCTGCCTCAGTATCTGAGCTGATTGGAAAATACCCTTTACCACTTACCCTTTCCTTTCCGCCTACAAACTCTTCCTTCAAAGAAATACAAGGTCTGTTCCTTTACTTAGGATTCTGCTGGAAGGGCAAGTTTCCTACTATGCTGACCCCCAGCCTTGGCAGAAACCACATTCCGCCTTCCCCATATTCTAAGTCAACCCAGGCCAGCATCTTTGGTGTCCACTTGCCACGCCTCCAGCCTAGCAAACACAAGCTCCTGAAAGGATCCAGATCCCCCTCCAGTCATCAACTCGCTCAACCTGTGATGAGCTCAAACACCAAATAAAATTGCAAGCCGCCAGGATATCCTCCTAGCTGTTCTCATACACTCTCCCATCCACACCTGGCTACAAACACGTGAAAATTAGGCTGCCAACACACTTCCTTCTGCAGGAGAACTTTGAAAGCCTTTGCTTGTGGGGGATGAAACCACATCATCGAGATTTTATATCTTAATGAGACTATTCTCCCCGGAAGCCAAGGAGAGACTATAATTAATCGCGGGTCATGCCACTTGCTTCGGTGGTTTCCAGCATGACAGGGGTGATTAAACTGTCCTGATTAAGAAAACTGGAGGGTGAGAGGCTTTTCATATGACCAATGATCACCTCTCGCTATTTCTGGGTCAGTCACCCAAATCCTGATTGCAGAACACTTCACGCAGGGGCAGCCGAGAGTGTCCCTCGGTCATCACCTTTCCAGGGGGAGAGCTGGCAGGGGTGTTGTTCACGGGCTGTATCTTCTAGCACACGGCACTGTCGTTGCCAGACCCAAGAGGTGGAAGGAGCCAGAGGCCTGAATCTGCTGAGATGTTCGACTTGGTGCTGAGCAAGGGATCGGGCTGAAAGCAGCCCAGGGAGTGGCTGTTTCTTAGCAGAGCGAGTTCTTTCTGGAAGGTTTGTCCTGGCAGTGCCTCCACCCACGGCTGCAAGGCCACTCTGAAGGTGACCTCCCCCTCATTACCTGTTCATCCCGGGCAGGTTGCCCCAGAAGTAGCGAGCTCTGTGTGCCGCAGATACTTTGATGGCATCGATCATGACCGGATTGCACTGCAGGGAGGAAAACGAGAAGGCTGTGAGGTGGAAACTGGCCGCAGGGTGGTCCCTGCACTGGGGGACGGGCAGGGGACAGACCCAATTCCCAGGAATCTGGCAGGGTACACAGGCCCTGGTTCTGCGTCCACAGAGAGCCAAGGTACCTTCTGCTAAGCGATGCTGGATAAGTATAGACACTGGTATGTGGGGTACACGAATGCAGTCCAAACTGTCTCAGGCCAGATGCAATCTGGGAGGCAGGGAGACGGCATAATAAAACATGGCTTAGCTAATGTCAGATTTCCTATGTAGTTCATCAGGAGTAGTTGTATGGTTACTATACAACGTCCATACTTTCTAAGTACTATATCAGGAATAGATATAGGAAATATGCAGGGGGGGTCATGCTGGGGGCAGGAGATGGGAGTGAGCTAGGACCTCTCATGGGCCCCCAGATCCCACCAAGAGTCACCGCTGACCACAGAGACAAGAGTAAGTGTGCCCTGGGTGTGGCCCAGGAGGAAAGTTCCATGTATAAAGCTCCCTAAGTGTGAATAATTCACTTTCCTGCGGCTACTGTGCTGGCCACTCCCCATACAAGAATGAGTAACAAGCTCATGAATCGGAGCTTCTTCCGATCCCACAGGGCCTAGCGAAGAACCAGGCTAGGAAAGCACTTAATGGTCTCTGGCTGGGGCTAGAGCAATATAGCATGCCTTGCACGCGGCCAATCCGGGTTCGAATCCCAGCATCCCATATGGTTCCCTGAGCACTGCCAGGAGTAATTCCTGAGTACAGAGCCAGGAGTAACCCCTGTGCAATGCTGGGTGTGACCCACAAAGCAAAAAAAAAAAAAAAAAAGGTCTCTGATGTCCCAAGTACTGAAGAACATCGGCGATGGTATTCATTACTCTTTTTTTTTTTAAATAGTATGAAGTTTTATTTTTTTAATTATTTTTTATTAAAATTTTTACAAAGTTCCTATTGATTTACAAGACATGTTTTATGGGTCCAGCTTCAACTCTTCAAAATTTACCATATATGCCCACCACCAAAATACCAATATGTTTAGACATAGTCAATTGAGCCTTCTGCTGTTTCAGCAAAGACCACTTCTGTGGTCCAAACACAAGGATTTGTTCTCATTTAACTTTGTCTATTCTCTTGCCTTGCTTCTTTATATCTTACATATGAATGAGATCAAAATACTTAACTTTTGACTTTTGATTTATTTTACCTAACATGACCCCCTCCAGTTCAATTCATGTTGCAACAAATGGCAAGCATTCATCTCATAGTGGTATAGTGCTGCAGATATACCACAAGTATTCATTACTCTTACATCCTGTCAGCTCTCCCACGATTCCACCAGAGCCCACAGTGTGAAGGCACAAGCCACCTTGGACATGACCTGCCTGGATCCACCCCAAGCTCTGGGATAACTGCTGGGATGGCCTGGGTAGGCGCCAGCACTGCAGAACCCTGCGCATTCCCTGGGCCCCCACTTAAGAGTCACAAGCCTGGCTGCCCAAGAATCACTAGGAGGGCCCTGGAGCCTAGGAGAACCGATCACTACACACACACACACACACACACACACACACACACACACACACACTCACTCACTCACTCTCTCGCGAGTGCACACCAGAACCCAGTGAAGACACACTGGACAGACCGTCCTCCTGCCAGCATCACCCACCTCCCCAGTACCCAGGGTCCCCTCACCTCCAGGAAGCGGGAGATATCCCTTTTGTCGCCAACCTTCATGGCCACCACATTCTCGAACATCCAGAAGAAGGGCCGGTCTTCACCCTCCTTGGGGCGTGTGTAATTCAGAAGGTGGTAGAACTCGAAGAATAGCCGGCCTGTGCCCTCTGTGGGACAAAAAGGACAGGTGAGGCTGGTCCCAGCCCCCCAGCAGGTAGTCCCAACCTCACTCAGTCCCTGAGGCTAACGACAGGCACAGCAGAGACAGGCACAGCAGAGCCTGGAACGTGCCCGCAGCCACCCACCACTTCCTGGCACCCACAGGGAGAAACAAGGGCTCTTCCAGGGCCATGGGTCAGGACTGAAGACCCCTGACTACCAGCAGGAGGCGCTCCTGAGCAGAGCGGGTCTAGCCAATTGCAGCTCACCATACAGACCCTTCCGGGCAGGGTTCACGTTGGAGAGGTCATTGCATGGGCTGCCGCCGATCAGCAGGTCAAAGGGGCCCCACTCTTCAATCTACAAGAGAAAGCTGCCCTTAGGGAAGGGGCGAGGGGTGTAGGGCGAGAAGGTGCCCCCAGGAAGGCCCATCACAGGCTCCCACCAGAACCCCTGATTGATCCCTGGATGCCAGCTACAAAAAGGGGTTTCTCTGGGCCAGCAGAGGCTCCAGGCTGGGAGTACTGGGGCTCGGGGCAGGAGAGCAGGGCCCTGGGGGGCAGGCCAGCAGGGACTCACGTTTCTCTTGGTGATGTTCCGGACATCGTTCACGTATTTGATGTTCCCCTCGTGTTTCACTGTGCCCACAGCGATGGACTCCTCACACACTTCTGAGGCCACATACTTCTCGACTTTGATGCCCAGTTCTTTAAGGACCAAGTAACCTTTGGGAAAGGGGGACGGGAAGAAAAGTTTGAATGGGCTCCAAGGGTAGCACAGTGGGTAGGGCATTTTCTGTGCATGTGGCTAACCATGGTTCAAACCCCAGCATTCCATATGGTCACCCGAGCACGGCCAGGAGTCATTCCTGAGTGCAAAGCCAGGCATAAACCCTGAGCATCGCCGGATGTGACCCAATAAAAAAGCAAACCAAAAAAAGATTTGAAAAATATTTAATGAGAAAATAACAGATTTATGGTTATGTTGATATATGCTATTTACTTATCTACAAATAGAGTCACACTCAGGGGCTGGAGCAGTAGCACAGCGGTTAGGGCTTTTGCCCTGTACGCGGCTGACCTGGGTTCCATTCCCAGCATCCCATATGGTCCCCTGAGCACCGCCAGGAGTAATTCCTGAGTGCAGAGCCAGGAGTAAACCCTGAGCATCGCCAGATGTGACCCAAAAAGAAAAAAAAATACCCCACACTCAGGGCCAGACAGATAGCTCAGCAGGTAGGTTATTTGTCCTGCATTTGCTAAATCGGGATCGATTCCCAGCATCCCATAGGGTCCCCAGAGCACCGCCAGGAGTAATTCCTGAGTGCAGAACCAAGGAGTCACCCCTGTAAATCGCCAGGTGTGACCCAAAAAGCCAAAAAATGGGGGCCGAGACTTCCAGTCTGGCACCCTCCCTGCCGAGACTAGCAGACCAGACCTAGACCCTATACTGGTAAACTGGGCAGGGAAGCCCAGTGGAGGATGTCACAGTGTAGGGCAGCCCAGTGAACACTCCCTGCTCTGGGGTCTCAGAGCTATTGAGTGGGTGTGTGAGCTAAGGATATTCCTCACTTGCAAGGGCCCCAGAGTTAATCTCCCCTACATCCATAAATCTATTTCCTTAATTACTAATATTATTTTTATTATTAGTTTTGGGTTTTGGGGGGCCAGAGCGATTGCACAGTGGGTAGGGTGTTTGCCTTACACGTGGCTGACCCGGGTTCAATTCCTCTGCCCCTCTCGGAAAACCAGGCAAGCTACTGAGAGTAACCCGCCCACACGGCAGAGCCTGGCAAGCTATTCGATATGCCAAAAACAGTAACAAGTATCTGGGGCCGGAGCGATAGCACAGCAGATAGTGCCTTGCACGCGGCCGACCCGGGTTCTATCCCCGGCATCCCATAGGGTCCCCCAAGCACTGCCAGGAGCAATTCCTGAGTGCAAAGCCAGGAGTAACCCCTGAGCATCGCTGGGTGTGACCCAAAAAGCAAAAAAAAAACACAGTAACAAGTATCAAAACGGAGACATTACTGGTGCCCGCTCAAGCAAATTGATGAGTAAAGGGATGACAATGATACAGTGGGTTTGGGGGCTACACTTCACAGTGCTCAAGGCTTACTCCTGGCTCTACACTCAGGGATCACTCCAGGAGGGCAGGGCTTGGGAAAACCTATGGGGTATGGGGAAAAATCAAATCTGGATGGGCGGAGGTCAAGGCAAATGTCCTACCACTGGACTGTTGCTCCACACTCACAAAAATCAGTGTGGGTGGCCGAGGGGAGGTGTTGAGCCAAACTTCTCCTGTACTATGACTCCAACCCCACCGATAAGATCTTTAAAATAATTGGGGGCTGGAGCGATAGCACAGCGGGTAGGGTGTTTGCCTTGCACGCGGCCGACCCAGGTTCGATTCCCAGCATCCCAGCACTGCCAGGAATAATTCCTGAGTGCATAGCCAGGAGTAGTAACCCCTGTGCACAGCTGGGTGTGACCCGAAAAGCCAAAAAAAAATCTTTAAAATAAGAAAATGTGTTCTGAGGCTAAATCAAGGGGCTGGAAGAACATATTCATGGTCTAGCACCTCCTGTTCCCTTGAGCACTGAGTATCCCTAAGCACTGCCTATGTGGTCCCAAGTCTCAATATCAAAAATACCTACAAATGGGGGCTGGAGTGATAGCCCAGCGGTGAGGGTGTTGGCCTCACGCAGCCGACACGTTTTCAATTCCCAGCATCCTATATGATGCCCTGCCATCCCACTGCCGGGGGTAATTCCTGAACGCAGAGCCAGGCAGGAGTAACCCCTGTGCATCGCCGGGTGTGACTCAAAAAGGAAAAAAAAACCTACAAATGGAGATTACAGAAATTGCACAGCAGATAGGGAGTTTGTCCCTATCAGCACCCCATGTTCCCCTGACCACCCCTGTGGTCAGAGCCAGGAGTGAGCCCTAGGCATCACTGGTTACCCCAAACAAGAAACAAACAAGGCATACAAATAAATGGAGCATTAAATGGGGCTAGTACAGCATATAGGGGACTTCTTATTCATTAACTGACCAGGGTTCAATTCCCCACAGGCCTCACGGTGCCCTGTGCCCAACAACAGTGAATTGGCCACCAGAGCCAGGATTCAAGTCCTGAACGTGGACAGGTGGGGCCAAAAACCAACGGGGGAAAAAAAATAAAAGAGGCAGAGACTTGGTATAGCTAGTATTGTGTTGACCTTACACAAAGCTGACCGTAGACACGGGGACAGACACCAAATCCAGAGGTGATGGTCAGGGGCTACCACAGGTGATCTGCTGACACAGCAGGATTCCAAGTAGGGGAAGGAGCAGAAGGCTCCTTCTGACCTGGGGCTACACCCCTGCACGGGTGCTACGGACAGGATGTGCTGCCAATAGACCGTCCCCTCTGCTGGCCAATCCCAGGGAACAGATTGCTTATCACTTGATGGCTTTGGGCAGAGCCCAGAGCGCCCCGTGGTAAGACTTTGTGCTCGGAGAAAGTGGGAGGCACAGGGAGACGAGACCCAGGAGTGGGAGGTGCTGCCTCATGCACCTCCTCGGCTTCACGGGCAATGAAGGATCAGAGAAGACCTTTCTAAGGACATTTGGTTCCCGAGGAAGCTGGTCAGCAGCTGACGCCTGGGCCGATTCTGGGCTGGGAGGCCCATTCCGTGGGCGGACACCCACTCACCTGTTGCAATGCCATCAAACAGGGACAAGACGCGGATGGGCCGTCTCCGGGCGGCAGGGATCGCAGGGTATAATTTGGGGGCTTCCTGCAAGGTTCCAAAAGGAGGTCAGGCCTGAAGTCTGTCCCACGGTGGGAAGGCCACTGACCTGGGCTCGGAGGAATCCAAGCCCAGACCGCATGGTTCCTTACCCGGGAACCTCTCCAAGCTACTTGCCCCTCCCCTGAGCCCAGGAGTGAACACACAATGGCCCCCCTTATGATTTCCCGCATCAGGAGCTCAAACAGGCAAACAGGCTGGCAGGGATGCAAGAGGAAGCCTTGCGTGTACTTGCTCTTCTGCGCCTGTGACTGTACTCAGCCTGAACGGGGCTGAATTGGAACGTTTTTACATGATGCACCTATGTGTACCTCTTCTACGGCCTAAGAACAGCAGAACCGAGGTGTTTCTCAGAGCTGCCCCCCTTTCCATCCACACACACACACACACACACACAGAGCTTGGCTCCCCATTCTGAGGCTATTCTCCCCGCTGCAGAGGCAGGACACTGCCTGCTCAGACAGGTGCTCTGTTTCTCTGTTTCTGTCCCCTCTGGGCCACACTTCAGGAAGCATCGGGGCTGATCCTTACGTATTCGAGCCCCGGGTCGCTGGTGAAGAAGGTCTGCAGGCGCGTGTTCCAGTCCTTGCGCCGCCGCAGGGCACCGTGGCAGCGCTGGGGGACGCACATGTAGCAGCTCCAGGGCTCCTGCAGTTTGGCGTCCGCGGCAGTTCCAGCGCCCACCAGCACCTCCAGGCACTCCACACAGAAGCACCTGCGGGGAAGGGGAGGGAGGCGGGCCAGGGTGAGCGGGAGGCTCTGCCCGGGACGCGGTGCAAGAGGGGTCCCTCTGCTGTGGCCTCTGCTCGGGGCCTGGGAGCAAGGGAGCCCTTGGGACGCAGGTACCGCAAACCCTTTCCTGTGAGGTCTGTGCCCAGGACCTCTCCAGAGCCGGGCGAGGAAAGACGTCGGTGGCGGGCCCCTCCCCTCCCCGGCACAGGCCCGGGGCGCGCGGCCGCGCTCACCGGCAGCAGCTGGTGTTGCTGCAGAGCAGCAGCTCGCGGCCCTCGCAGCACACGGTGCAGTAGGACTGGTAGCCGTCATCGTCGTACATGTAGAAGAGCTCGAGGAAGCGGTCCTGCAGCCCGAGAGGAAGCGGGACCCCGGTGAGGCCCAGGCCTGGGGCTCCGGAGGCCCTCGGGCGCAGCCCCTGAATATGCAGGGGGGCTGGGGGATCTTTAGAAGGACAAGGATGAACCCCACAAATTTGAATGAGGATGGGTGTTAGGGACCCCCGGAGGCTCCTGGAGCAGATCCTGGGAGGAAATATCATGCAGGGGCCAGGGGTCGAGGTCAGGTGGGGGAAAGACTTACCCGGCATGTCTGGCAGAGACCCCCCTCAAAGAGTGGGTGGAAGGATATGGGGTTTTTCTTTCCACAGGACAAGCAGCTCTCTGTAAGACAGTGAGGGAGCTTGAGCGAGACGGAGCACACTGTCGCAGAAGCCCCAGAAAGAAGTGCTCCTGGACAGTCACACCACCGCAGCCAGGGGCCTTGCACGTCAGTGCCTTTGAACAACGCTTCCCAGGGACAGGGAGACAGTACAGAGAAAGGAATGCACTGCTCACCTTGCAAATATTTTTTTTTTTTTTTTTTTTTTTTGCTTTTTGGGTCACACCTGGCGATGCACAAGGGTCACTCCTGGCTCTGCACTCAGGAATTACCCCTGGCGGTGCTCAGGGGACCATATGGGATGCTGGGATTTGAACCCGGGTCGGCCGCGTGCAAGGCAAACGCCCTACCCGCTGTGCTATCACTCCAGCCCCTCACCTTGCAAATATTTGACCCTGGTTCCATACCCAACAACCCATGTTTTCCCGAGGTCACCAGGAATAATCCTTACCAGTCAGGAGCACAACCAAATATGGCCAAAACCAAAAAGCAAACAAAATACAAATTAAAAAGGCTTCAAGGGGCTGGAGCGATAGCACAGCGGGTAGGGCGTTTGCCTTGCACGCGGCCGACCCGGGTTCAAATCCCAGCATCCCAGATGGTCCCCTGAGCACCGCCAGGGGTGATTCCTGAGTGCATGAGCCAGGAGTGACCCCTGTGCATCGACGGGTGTGACCCAAAAAGCAAAAAAAAAAAAAAAAAAAAAAATTAAAAAGGCTTCAAAATAGCTGTTTCACACACAGTAAAGGGGCAGTGCAAGCAAGCACCCGCAAGATGGGCTGACTGACGAGCTCCTGTACTATCCCTGACGCCCATCGGAACATTTTTGATTGTATCTGTGGACCATACAATATTGGCAGCCCGGGATGCCATCACCTTTCCATCACGTGATTTCACAAGCCTTACTATAGGGCTCTGGTCTGGAACAATGCTTAAAGGGCTCGAGGTTTAGGGGGACAGGAGCGATAGCACAGCGGGTAGGGCATTTGCCTTGCATGCGGCCGACCCGGGTTCGATACCCGGCATCCCATATGGTCCCCCAAGCACCGCCAGGAGTAATTCCTGAGTGCAGAGCCAGGAGTAACCCCTGAACATCGCTGGGTGTGACCCAAAAAGCAAAAAAAAAAAAAAAAAAAAGGCTCGAGGTTTGCCAGTGAGGCCAGGGGTCTGATTCTCAAAACCACATGGTCCCTAAGCCCCACCCGGATTGACCACACACCCACCAGGAGTAGCAAGAATAATGCTGGGTGTAGTCTAGAAGTTTCCCAAGTGGGACTTCATTCCACAATCAGTACTGAGCCAGAGACGGATACTGGCATCCGGGGATAGGAGAGACTCAGGTTGCTCAATCAGCAGGCCTCGCTCTAAGTCTGAGGTATCAGAGGGCCTTTGGGTCAGGAGCACCCCTATTTTCCACTTCTGTATGTAACGACCAACTACTTGGTCCATATTCATGCACTTTCACCAAGCCCAGGAGTCCTGCCTCATTCATCCCGGGACCCCTGAGATGCCTTCAGGGCCTTTTCCAATCAGGGGGCGGCTTCCATGCAGGATACCCAAGCTAGGACAGTGTGGTAAGTTGGCATCCGTGAACTGGGTCGGGCCTTGCACCTCTAAGGCAGCTCTAGCTGTTGGCATCCTGGGAATGTTAAACAGACCCCAGGCCCTGGGATCAATCAGGTCTGGGGTTGTCCTATGTAAAGATTCCCATGTCTCTGTCCTTAGCACCCTTCCTGGTGGCCAGGCACTCAATCGTGCCAAACGTCTGTCATGTGCCCGTCCACCGAGGGCAGGCTGGCACGGCGGTGAATCCCAGGAGCAGGCGGGGAACAGGGAGAGGCAGCGTTACCGTCCAGACTGTTCTTGTTGGTGGTCAAATCCAGAACCATTTGCTCTGTGGACAGAAGTGGGAAGGGATGAGGTGGGGTAAGTGAGCTGCGGGGGAACTAGGGGTGGGAGATCGGACTGGCTGGCCGCCACCTCCCCAGTCACCTCGACTCTGTTCCTCGTCCCCTCGGTCCTTGCCGTTGTTATAGCAGTTTGTCTTCAGGCGCTTGGGTTGGGGGCAGTAGTCGGAGGCCACGGAGTCGTCTGCGTTCCCGGTGCGTCTGCGTGTCTTATTCCCTTTGAACAGGAAGGGGACAGGTAGGAGGGCAAGGGGGGGAGCATGGAACTGGTCCAGGAGCCTCATGGAATGTCTACATTTGATTCATCCAGTTTCCATACACCATTTTCTGGTAGCTCTTTCGGGCCACACCCATGTGTGCTCAGGGCTTACTCCTGGCCCACCTAGAGGACCATATGGGTGCTGGGGGTCAAGGCTGGACCCGCTGCATGCAAGCCATGGGCCGTACACACTGCACTGGTGTGCTCGCATCTTCGTTTTCACCTACATTTACGAACTGTCAATGAATCTGATCCAATAGGTTTTACTATTTGGCATATTGGACTGTTACTGTTTTGGTTTGAGCCACACCTGATGCGGCTCAGGCCTTACTCCTGGCTTGGCACTTAGGGATCACCCCTGTCGTGGTCAGGGGACCATATGGGATGCCAGGAATTGAACCTGTGTTGGCAGCCTGCATGGCAGCAAATGACCTACACACTGTGCTGTATCTCTGGCCCCCTGGAATACTGGGCTTGTCGCCAAAATATTTATTAAGCCATTCCAGTTTTTATTTCAGGACTCAAACTTTGATCTGGGAGATGAAGAGGCAGTACAGCAGCAGGAAGGGCATTTGCCTAGCGCCCCGCCCCCAGTATTGAGCCTCTGCCCCACAGAGACCTCCCAGCACCACCAAGAGTCATTCTTGTGTGCAGAGACAAGAGTAAGCCCTGAGCACCGTTGGCTGTGGCCTTCAAACCAAAAACTACTGATGCTGTAAAAGGCATAATCTGCACACGAAATTTCCATACACTAATATAACAATTCCAGAATCCTAAAAGGGCAAGAAAATTACACAGGGATAAACAACAACAACAACAAAAAATCATAAGACCCTTTTAGTGACATTGAAGTGGAGAGTGATTGTGATTGAGCCTGAGGAGGGGGAGAGCAGAATTTCCCACAGGCAACCCTGGGTGAGAGGCCAAGGGGAGGGAAAGAGAGAAGGGTCCCTTGTGAAATCTTTTTTCCCCCAAGTTGGTGCTTTCCCAGAGAGGACCAGGTGCGAGGAAGTTGAAGAGAGTGCAGAGAACATAGGGCAGAGGAATACCGTATTTCCTTGATTCTAAGTTCCCATTGCCTGAACGGCGCACCTTCGACTTATTAACCACTTTGGGGGAACAGGAAAACAAAATAAAAACAGAAATCACGATGTTACATGATAGGTGGATTTCAGGCACCTGCTTTCAAGAGACAATGTCCAATAAAGCTCCCAAACCTGAGGATTCTGGACAGAGTCAAACTAGGAGCCCTGCTCCCAGAGGCAGCTTATGGTGTTCTGTTCTCCTAATACCACCATCCTACACCCTCTTTCCTCAGACTTATCTGTAATCATGACTCCAGAACAGGGTCTGCCAGGGCTTAGAGCTCCTGGTTCAAGCATGCGCCTTAGGAGTTCAAATCTCCTCCAAGTGGGATTCTGCTATGCCCACACCTCCAAGGGACTGCCCGCGCTCAGGGCCAGGTGTGCAACCCCAGGAGTCTCAGTCGCTAAGATGTGTGCATGCCTGTTGGAAAGTGCACACACGGGAGGCCTTGCAAATCGGGTGTCGGAGCCTTGGGGAGCCGCAAGGATGAGCCTGAGCACTGCTACTTTTCCATTTGCTTGCTTTCTGCCTCTGAGGTGCCCGGGAATGAACCCAGGCCCTCAGGGACAAACCCTGCTTCTGCGAAACGGGCCTGGCTGGGCACAGCCCCTGACAGGTGAGCGAAAAGCAACAAGTTAAACATGTACAAGCACCAGGTAGGGATTAAAAATAAAGATGGGGAGGGAAAGGTTGGAAGGTCCCTTATTAGCATTCTGGCTGCCTTGACAATTGCAACTGGGTTTTTTGGTGTTATCTTTATTCTGATTTGGAGGTCCCCATGGCAGTGCTCAGGAATCCAACCTGGCTTCTGGTGGTTGTCACATACAGACCCTTGCAAGGCCAGTATTTGAACCATCTTTCCTGACCAGTAGCTATATTTTATTAAAACAAAGCATGCATCCAAACAAACGTAAAATGTACTTGACTTGTAAGTAGCAGAGAAGCTAGAAAAGGCTACTATGCTATACCCCTGGGGTTTCAGACTGTGAGGTCCCCTCTGGAGTCAGGGGTTCTAGGAAATTCCCCAGGCCTTCCTCTGAAATGCTGGGGTACGTTTGGCATGAGTGGGGGGAACCAATCAGCTTAAGTGGATCTAATGCATGCTTCCTCCCTCCCGCCAGCAGGAGGCGCTGTCACAGGGCCCCAGGCCC
This sequence comes from Sorex araneus, assembly GCF_027595985.1. Lineage (NCBI taxonomy): Eukaryota > Metazoa > Chordata > Mammalia > Eulipotyphla > Soricidae > Sorex > Sorex araneus. The sequence goes on along the minus strand of NC_073306.1, from coordinate 116,758,213 downwards.
ACCTGGTTGCTTGTTGTTGGGTTTCAGGCCCTCAACCCCGGTAGGCTTAAAGCCCCCATGAGCCCACTCGAGCATGGGCTTCAGCTGGTCCTCCAGTGACTCTCCTGGGTTGCTGGGGAAGTTCTTGCCGGCCCTTACCCGGGCTCTCTGCCAAGACAGAAGAAAGTCTATGGTGAATGGCAAATGGATGGTGGGGGGCGGTGAGGGTAGTGGGGAGGTTGGAGGAAGGGGTCCAGTCTACACCACACTCAGGGAGTTTCCCCAGCGGGGGCCTGCATTCCTCACACTGGGCCCTTTCAGAGCCAGCAGCTGTCCTGGGCTCTGGTATGTGATCAGAAGGCGGGGCTTGAGCAGGGGGGAAGCATGGAAAGAGGCCTCCGAGCACGCCAAGGGGCCTAGAGCAAACTGGGTCAATCGTAGCTGCAGCCTTTGGGCCTTGGAGCTTCTGGCCCCACTGCGATGCCGTTGGCGAAGACATGAGTGGTGCCCACCGGAAGGGCCTCCGAGACAGGCAGTAAGGATTCACCTGTGAGGCTGGGCCTGGATCTCCCATGGGTTGGACGAAGGCCAGGACCTCTCCCTGCCCCTCTGAAGGTAGGAGGAGCAGAACTGAGGTGGCAGCTGCCTGAGCTGTGCCTCAGAGGTCCTGGAAAAGCCTCCTTGGAATTAAAGACACTCTCCCCCTACCCAGCTGCTGTGTCCCAGTTGGCAGGAAGCTGGGGTGGCACCAGGAAGCCCTGGGAAAGGAAACTGCTTCCCCCTTGACCTCCAGGCCTCCCAGCCTGCTCTCACCCAATCCTGCCCTCCTGCTCCCCTTCCCTGAGCCATCCAGGGTGCCCAGTGCAGTCCACGCTGGCTTTGCTGCTGATCTCTTACTTTTTCAGGGTTTTCTTATTACATATACAGGCTTTGGGGCCACACGGGGCCGTGCTCAGAGTTTCCTCCTGTCCGTGTACTCAGAATTCACTCCTGGCTGGACTCAGGAACTCTATGGGGATGCCAGTGTTTGAGCCTGGCACGCAAGGCAAGCACCCTGCCGCTGTAATATCCTTCGGTTGCTGAGCTTTTAAAGGACCGCACCTCTGGGCCGGTTCCCAAGGATCCACCTCCCACTTACCTCCAGGGCTTGGAACATGGCCTTTCTGTAGGAGACCAGCTTGTTGAAGGAGGTCAGGTTAAAGTGCTGGCTGAACAGCCCCAGGGCCACCAGTTTGTCTGCGGAGACCTGGAAGAGAAGGAAACCCCCATTGAGAGACCACGGCTGAGCTGCTGGGTGCCTCCTATAAGGCGACTCCTGGCCACCCACTTCATGGATGCGAAGAGCAGAGCAGGGGGCGGTGATAATAGGATATGGAAATGCCACAGAGACATCATTGCACACTTTAGCCAGAAGAGGCTCACGGGGACCCTCCTAATGTGAAATGGAAAGGAGAGAAGGGCTGGGGCACATGCGTGCCTAGCATGCACGAGACCCAGTTTCAGTCCCCAACCTGGCAGGATCAGATGACTGGTTGGAACCCCAGCATGGAGTCTCTCTGCGCTGGCAGGTATGAACAAACAAACTCAAGCAGAACCCATGTGGGCAGGTGAGTCTACACTGGCCCAGGATTCAATCCTACTTGATGTGTAAGGTTCTGAATGAAAGCACCCCTCCACCCTGCAGGCCGAGGGGAGGGAGCTCCTGACCAGGCCAAAATTGGGAGTGACCTCAGGGACCATGGCGATTTCGGCTCTGAGCCATTAGGCTAACATCACGTCTGGGCAGAGCCAAGGAGCTTCTAGCAACTGTTTGATTTTTGCCTTCCACATGGACGAAGCATCCATGGTCTGGCCCTCAGCAGCCAGGTCAGGCGTGGGTGCCACGGAGGTGGCAGATGACACCACCCACTTGCTGGTCAGACACCGTCTCTTTCATGCTAGCCGCAGTTTGTACTACCACGCCCTGAGTGTGGCATTTCCGGCCATGGTTAAAAAGCTGGGACACAGGTTTGATTGCTCTGTAGGCTGGGCATTTTGCCTTGTGTGCTGACCTCGCTTCAATGCCTTGCACCCCATATGGTACCGAGTGCAGAGCCAGGGATAAACCCTGAACACCACTGGGATTGGTGGAGAATTATAAAAAAAGAGAGGCCCCCATTCGACGGCTCTTTGGAACCCTGTGGTGTTAGGGGGTCTGTCCTAACTCCTGTTCCATCTCTCTGGTGCACCGTGATACCAAGCTGCTCAAAACAATCCAAAAAATGCCCCATACGAATCCTGACTCACCATCTCACAGGCCCATGCTTTGTCTCGTTAGCATCAAATCCAGTCTTTCATGGCCCATTTCGTCTCTCACTGGGCCAGGGCAATTATGAACAACCCAATTATTTCATTTCACTCAAATCATTGGCACACTTGCCCTGTCATTAGATGCATCAACCTGGGACCTTCAGTCCTGCGCCCTCTGCTGGCTGATGTGGGATCTGCAGTCTATCCCTCTCCCCCTCAAGCAAGTGTCACGCCTCTAACAGGGGGTTTGGTTTTGGTTTTTGGTTTTTCGGTCATACTTGGCTTACTCTTGACTTTGCACTCAGGGATCCCTCCTGGTGGACTTGGGTCCATATGGGGTGCCAGGGATTGAACCTGAGTCAACCATATGCAAGAGAAAGCCCCAACCTGCTGTTCTATCGCTTTCGTGCCTCTCAGTATCCTTGTCCTTTGCAAACCTCCATTTCATTGCCACAAATAGCTATTTTCTATAAAAACCCCAACTCGCCTTGAAGCGCCATCCTCCAAACACTACCTATACCAGTCCCTTTTTCCCATTAGGGGGTACACCCAGCAAAGCACAGGGTCAATCCTAGCTCCGCACTCAGGAATCACTCCTGGTAGTGTCTGAGGTACCAGATGGAGTGCTGGGAATTGAATTCAGGTCAGCTGGGTCCATGGTAAGTGACCTACCCACTAGACAAATATCTGTCTACAGCCGTATCTAAATGACACTTGACTTTACACTAACTCGCTGGCATTCCTTCACCAAGACTTCCCAGCTAGATCTACTTTTCTAAAAGTATCCCGGGGACAGGACTCGCTGAACAATTCCACACTCGATTCCCTGGAGATAGTGCTCACCCCACCCGAAGCTGGGATTCTCAGCAAACCTAATTCAGGCCTGGAACAGCTCCTAGCAGGCTGCCAGAATAATTCTGAATCATTAGCTTGAGACCAATAATACTATAAAGAACATTCTCAGGAGGTCCAAGAACAAAGCTAGCCAATCCAGAGCCAAAGAAGCCAAAGGCAAACCTTCCTCTGATGGCTTAGAGGCAGAGACTCTCCTTCCCTCCTTCATCCATCCTTCCCATCCAATACCCTGTCTGCCCAGACCTTCACACAATAATCCAGGTCCGTCGCTCTGCTACAGAAAAACCAGCAACACACAGGCCAGTGTTATTAGTCGGGAGGGTAAGGCACTTCACTTGCACGTGGCTGACCTTGGTTCCATCCCGGGCATGCATGCCATAGATTGCCTTAATTATTGCAGGAGTGTTTTGAGAGCACAAAGCCAGGAATAAGTACTGGGTACTACCAACCCTCCAAAGAAAGGAATACAGGAGGCCCAGGATCCAGGCCTTGCCAGCTCAGGAGATTAAAAGAAGCTGCAGGGGCTGGAGCAATAGCACAGCGGGTAGAACATTTGCCTTGCCTGCGGCTGACCGGGTTTAATTCCCAGCATCCCATATGGTCCCCTGAGCATCATCCAGAGTGATCCCTGAGTGCATAAGCCAGGAGTAACCCTGTGCATCGCCAGGTATAACTCAAAAAAAGCAAAAATAAAGTCAATCCCGGTGATTTTTTTTTTTAAAAAAAAAGAAGCTGCACCAGAGATGGCACCAGTAAATGCCTGGTGCAACTTTGCTCCAACTTTCTAGACAAATCCTGGGTGCTCCCCATTGGTGAAAATTAAATTGCATAGAAGAAAATTGCAGGGCTGGACAGAAGATAGGAGTGAAGCCACTTGCCATGCAACCCAAACCTAAGTTGAAGCCAAACTTTACATAACATTTCCCCTGAGGAGAGCTAGGAATATAGTTCCACAAGCTCCAGTCACTCGTCCTATATCCCCCTCCATGTACATGCACGTGCACACACACACACACACACACACACACACACACACACAGAGTCATCTCAGGCAGAGAAAGGCACCGCTGCTACCATGGGGAAATGCTTGCCGTGACTCACCTCAGAGAACTTGCCATCACCAAACCACTGTACCCAGCGCATCCCGGACATAGCCTGGCGCTTGGATGTGGCCTTCCAGGACACCACCATGGCCGGCCACCAGGAGAAGCCCTTGATCTTTCCCCACACGAGGTCCCCAATTCCAAACTCCTTCCCATCCTAGAGAGGGGGGAAAAGTCACATTAAAAAATGCCTGGACCTCCCCCAGATTCCTTCCCCCCAAGCAGACTGGCTGTCATGCCCACAACCTGCCTCCGGGCGCCACCCTAGCCACCAGCAGCCCTGGCGCAGACACACAGAAGACACCACAGCGCTGGAGGTCTCTCCAGGCCCAATTCCCAGACCAGGGCACCCCAGATGGGGCCTTGCAGTCTCCCCACCTACTCAAGATGGAATCACGGTGAGCAAGTGCTTCCACGAGCAAGGTCCAGGTACTTGGATTCCAGGGCTGAATGTCCAGGGTGGAGATTCAGGCTGTCCCTCCCTGCGCCCCCTCCCGCCCAGCACACTACCTGTCATGCCTACAATTTACCTCCGGGCGCCATCTTAGCGCACCAACAGCCCTGGCCCAGAGACCGCCATCTGAATCCCCAAATGGTTTAATGCCATATGTACACAGATGGCTCTGGAACCCAACCACTTACAATATACAAATTTACATTCACAATCATGGCTGTCTGAGCTCTCATGATATTCAAAATGAACAGTGGAAAATAATTTATCTAGCATAATTTATTCAAGGTTGGCTTGAATGGTGGTGCGAAATTTAGAACAAAACATAAGCCCAAAATGAGAGAGTATTGGAGAAATTGTCTGCATCGAGGCAGGGTGAAGACTGGGATGTGGGTGGTAGAGAATGTGCACTGGTGGAGGGATGGGTGTTCCATCATTGTAAGGATGAATCTCAAACATGAAAACTTTGTAACTGGAATGATAGCACAGCGGGTAGCACGTTTGCCATGCACGCGGTCGACCCAGGTTCGATTCCCAGCATCCCATATGGTCCTCTGAGCACAGACAGCAGTAATTCCTTGAGTGCATAGCCAGGAGTAACCCCTGTGCAATGCTGGGAGTAACCCAAACAAAAAATTTGTAACAACCTCACAGTGATATCATTGAAAAAAAAAAAGTAATGTGGAGTTCATGCCCAATGCAATCAGCTTAATCAATGGCTGAACAAATAGCAGTACTCCTACATTATTAAAAAAGAAAAAAAGAAACACCTGGAGGGGCTGAAGAGATAGCACAGCGGGTAGGGTATTTGCCTTGTATGCAGCCGACCCAAGTTCAATCCCCGGCATCCCACATGGTCCCCTGAGCACTGCCAGGAGAAATTCCTGAGTGAAGAGCCAAGAGTAACCCCTGAGCATCTCTGGGAGTGACCAAGCCCCCCACCCCCAAATGAAATAGCAAATTTAAAAAAGAAATAACTCCTGAAGAGGCCTGGAGTGATACACAGTGGGTAGAGTGCTTGCCCATGGCCACCCCAGGCTCAATCCCTGGCACCATGAGCCCTACCAGAGTGCAGTAGGGAATAAAGTATAAGGAAGAAGTCCAGGCATAGTCCGGATGTGGTGCAGAAACAAAGGAAATGCCTGAAGAAACCCTGCTGGTTGAGGTCCTGAGCCCCACCTCTGGAACTGACACCTATTGTCTCCAGGGCCAATTGCTGCAGGCTAGAAAACCGATTTCCTGTGAAAAACTTAGAGTCCTGGGTGAGGGGCTTGGCCACGGGCTGGACACTGGGCATGTTGTGGCTATTACATAAGACTGGTCCCATTTTTTTTTCTTTTTGGGTCACACCCGGGGGTGCACAGGGATCACTCCTGCCTCTGCACTCAGGAATTACCCCTGGCTGAGCTCAGGGGGACCATATGGGATGCTGGGAATCAAACCCGGGTCGGCCTCGTGCAAGGCAAACGCCCTACCCACTGTGCTATTGCTCCAGCCCCAAGACTGGTCCTATTTAACCTTCACATCAAACCCATGTCTGGAAGTAGAAGACGAGGAAAGCCCACAGACCGGATTACAGGAGAGCAATATTATGAATGTCTCCTCAATGTGTCCAGGGTGGGCCAACAAGAATATCAGCCACTTGACGGTGAAGGAGACTGATGCCCAGAAGAGAAGCTAGAATGGGGACACGGTGCTAAGGGCGGCCGGGTACAGGCATGTTGCCCATGGGGACCCCACTACTGACCCCAATACTACTCAGTCCTCAGGCCAGGCGTGTGCATTCCCACAAATGGGCAGAAGTTAGGCTCAATTTGTGATGCTGAATTTGAACTTAGGCAAAAAAAAAAAAAACTTAATCTGATCCAAGGAGGTGGTACAGTGGGTAGAAGGGCATTTGCTTTGCACACAGCTGACCCTGTTCCATCACTGGCATCCCATGTTCTACAGAGCTACCAGGAGTGATCCCTGAGCTCAAAGCAAGGAGTGCGTGCTGAGCACTGCTGGGTGTGGCCTCCATCCCCAAAAAGGGAAATACCCTTTTCACAAGTGGCACTAGAGGAACTGGAGAAATATTACAGAGGTGAGGGTGGTTGCCTTGCTCACGCCAACTCAGGATCCACTGCAATATCCCACCCATGTGGCCCAAAGCAAGCCAGGTGTAAGCTCTGGGACTCCAAACTCCTTCTGCTGCCCCCGCCCTCCAGCAAAAAAATAAAAATAAAAAGTACTAGGGCCCAGTGAGTTTATACCAGGCAGTGTGTTTGCTTTGTACACAACTGCCCCATGTTTAGTCCCTGGCACCACACAGGATCACAGTATCTTCGGGACTAGGAGCTACCAGCACTGGGTATGGTGTAAAAACACAACTTAAAAGTGGCTCAACAGGGCTGGAGAAATACGGCAACTAGCAAGGTGCTTGTCTTGCACATGCTGACCCTGGTTCATACCCTGGAACCACACATGGTTCTTAGCCCCACCAGGAATGAGGCAATACCATGTATGGCCCATTAACCAAGCAAAAGAAGTGACAGGGATGGGAAAGTGGTAGGTATATAGCGTTTAGCCTTGGGGGCTGGAGCACAGCGGGTAAGGCCTTTGCTTTCCATGTGGTCAGTCCGGGTTTGATTCTCAGCATCCCATACAGTCCCAAGAAAATGACAGGAGTTAAATGCAGAGTGCAGAGCCAGGAGTAACCCCTGTGCATCGCTGGGTGTGACCAAAAAAGGAAACAAAAAACGGTACTTGTCTCACATGCTGCTTCCTCAGCATTACCAAAAGCTACGCCTGGGCGTAGATCCAGGTGTTATTGGAGAGTTTTTCATTGGTAAGGGGGAGATGTGCTCCCCCCAAAAAAAACTAAATAAAATTAAAAGGCTCATTGAGGCGACGTCCTGTCCCCTCTGGGTCCCTGTCCGGCCCCTGCCCCAGTACCTGGTACTCGGTGCTCTCTATGTCTCGGCTGTCAGCATCCCGCGCGTGGGGGGACTCCGGGCCCTCCTGCGGGCCCTCGGTGACCAGGCTGGTGTAGGGCGTGCTGCTGTTTTGTGGGATCACGTCGTCCTCCGTCAGGTCGATGGTGAGGTAAGAGCTGGAGGGTGACGGCCACGGGGTGCTGGCCGAGGACTCTGTGCGGCGCTGCAGGGACTGAAAACAGAAAGACAAAAGCTTGGTTCCCGGCGGCCCAGGGTGACCCAAGGGCTGCCCAGCCAGCAGAGAGAGGATGTATCAGTTAGGAGGGCAGTGGGTGACCGTCCAGCTCGAGTGCGTAGGAGACCCCTGTGACCAGAACAGAGAGAGGAGGAGGAGGGGACATCCTGTGGAAAGGTGCCTGTGGACCGTATCCAGGTGCTGTGCCCGACCCTGTGGCCTTGCCCTGGGTCCAGCCAATGAAGGCCACAGAGAGGCCAGAAAGCCCCTCAGGCAGGACTGGGAAGCCAGGGCAGGCTCGCCGGCCCCCCAGTTCCAGGAGATCAGCTCAGAAAGGGTCACGGAGTTTAGGATCTAAACCAGCACCAAGGAGAGAGGGAGTGGGGGGAGAGGGGGAGAAAGAGAGAGAAAGAGAGAGCTGAGGCCAGGCGAGGCCGAGAGGGAGCAGGTGGGTCTTCCGGCCATTCCGACACAGAGAAACGGAACAGGGCCCGAGCTCCCGAGAACCAACCCTGGTCACTGGACATTCCACGGGGGTGTCATCCACGGGGTGGCGGCCGTGCCGGCCTCGGGTGGGACGTGGGGAGGGCCTCTGCCTCTCCCAGCTGGAGGCTCGGGTGCTATTTCGGGTTCGGACCTAGAAGGGAGAGGGCAACATGGGGGCCGTGGTGAGTGCGGGCTGGGGGGCCTGAGAGGGGGGCACCTGGGGCGGGGCCTCAGGTCGTGCTGGAGCTTAAGCAGATGTGTCTGTCCTGCCAACTCCCAAGGCCATGGGCCAAGGGCAGGGGAAGCCTCCCGAACCCCACACTCCTGTGCCCAGCTGCCGCCGCGCCTGCAAGAGAGACTGAAAACAATCCAGGGGGGTTCTAAAGGAAATTGTCCCCCCCCCCCCCGCCTCTACAATAAAAAAAAAAGCCTAAAGGAGCTGGAGAGCAGGTGTCAGGTGCTTGCCTCACACACAGCCCGGCCTAGGCCCGAGTATGCCCGCTGGGCACTGGCAGAAGTGATCCTTCAGCACAGAACCACAACTCCGGAGCACCGCCAGGTGGACCCCAATACAAAAAAGTAAAATTCCAAGACTCTTAGAAAAGCTGGATTGCCAGATGGCGAAGGATCAAGACCCCAGAGGGAGTGCTCAGATGTTGCTTCTTTTGTTTCAGGTATTTGGTGCTCAGGAATCATTTTGGTGCCAGGATTCAAACCAAAGACCCACAGGACACAAAACCAGAGCCTTCGCTCCTGTCATCCGACCCAGGTTTCTTTTCTCATTTGCGGGCCGCACCTGGGTTCATAGCTGTGTTCAAGGATCAGAGGACGATGGCTCTGACTAGGTTGAAAAAACCATGTGGTGCGGAGGATCCAACCCAAGTAAGGCCCCACGAAGGCAAGCACCTAGCCACTACACTGCTCCAGTCCCAGGCCCCGATGCCCTTGGGTGTTGTAAAGCAGGGTTCGAGAGCTTGAAGGATTTCATGTTTTGCTTTGGGTTAAGTTCCAGGAACTGTAGAGAGGGGGTTAAGCGTGTCCCCTGCTTCTGGCCACATGTGGCCCTTCTTCAGCCTGAACCCCAGAACATCTCACTTGGGAGACGTGGGCCTGGCTGTGCCACAGGCCTGCATGTCAGAGGCCTGGGGGCTCGGGCGGGACTTACGGCTGGGCTTTCGGAGCGCGTCCTGGTTTCCCGGAAGAGTTTCGGCATCACTGGCGTGTCGGAGCCTTCTCCGTCTTCCCCGTCGTCTCTCTCGCCGGTGAGATCCTAGACAAACGAAGCACAAGCAACTTAATTCAACATTGTGAGCAAAGGGGGGTCTGCATGGGGCTGGGGTGATAGTTCTCGGACTACGGTGCCTGCCTTGCACGCACCAACCGGGATGTGATCCCGGCACCTCATATGGTGCCCTCAGCCCCTCTAGGAATAAGCCCTGTGCAGTCAGCTGTGGCCCCAAACCCACTCCCCAGAATTTTTACAATTCTGAATTCAGAATGGGGGTTGAAGAGAGCACAGCAGGCAAACACTTGCCCTGAGCATTGCCAGGAGATGTTGAGAATCACCGGGTTTTACCCAAAACCCAAAAGCTTAGGGGACAGTGCATTGGTCCCAGAGTCACTGGTTAAACTCCACCCCACCCCCACCCCCACCCCCACCCCCATGGGCAGGGAGACCCAGGGGCACTTGCCACCGAAGGTCTCTGGTGCTTCCCAGGCAAAGCTGTGTCTGAGTCCCGCACCCCTGAGCCTGCACGCCTCCCTCCCGCCAAGGATGGGAAGAGGGAGAGGCAAGAAGTGCGCGGTCGGGAGGATCTAGTGATGCAGGCTTTGTCCAGGGTGGGCAGCCAAGCAAATGTTTAGACAGAAATGTCCCTGCTGCTAGAGGGAGGAATCTGACGAAAGGGCAGCAGCTGCCAGGCCTAGAAGGCCACTGTCCCCTGCACACAGCTGGTTCCTGCTCACCCAGATCCCTTGACACAGGCAGACACTGGTTCTCTGTAACGGGATCCAAGTGGGCAAAACTCCAGCATGTTTGATAAGTAAGCTGAAGGCATATGTATATTCAGCAATAAATGTATATGTATATGTATATGTATATGTATATGTATATGTATATGTATATAAAATGGCGGGACAGTGAGAGAGCGGAGAGAAGAGAGAAGAGGAGAGGGGAAGGGAGGGGAGGGGGAGTACACAGAGGCCTTCCATGTGAACACCAGATTCATCCCTGGGCACTGCCAACATGGCTCCTGAGCATGGCTGGCAGTGCTCCCCAAAACAGGAAATCCTATAGCAATAATCATTCTCTATTTCAACAAATTAAAAAATTAAAATTAAAATTAAAAAAACAGTGGCCAGGGGCTGGAGTGATAGCACAGCTGGTAGGGCGGGCGTTTGCCTTGCACGCGGGTGACCTGGGTTCTAATCCCAGCAACCCATATGGTCCCCTGAGCATCGCCAGGGGTAATTCCTGAGTCAAGAGTCAGGAGTAACCCCTGTGCATCGCCAGGTGTGACCCAAAAACCAAAAAAAATTTAAAAAAACCAGTGGCCAGACAGACAGTGTAGTCATTCTGGGTTCAATCCCTGATACCCCATATAACCCCCCCAAATACTGCCAGGACTGAGCACAGAGCCAGGAGAGTTGCAAGGCCCAGAAAAGCAAAGATTAAAGTCAATTCAATGCATTTCTAAAACTGCTCAAAGACGATAATCTGAATCATCTCACAACCGCGTCAGACTGTCTTCACTTGTAAAAGGGATGCTTTAATTGAAGTGATGTAGTTGATATCCCAGATGGAGAAGAAATATTTCAAAAACTATGTCAGTGGGCTGGAGCGATAAAACACGGCAGGTAGAGCATTTGCCCTGCACATGACCAACCCGAGTTCGATTCCCAGCACCTCCTATGGTCCCCTGAGCACCACCAGGAGTAATTCCTGTGCGCAGATCCAGGAGTAACTCCTGTGCATCGCTGGGTGTGATGCAAAAAGGAAAAAAAAAACTGTCAGAAGCATCATGTGAAAAAGCTACACTGGGGTTGCAGAGATAGTGCAACAGGTAGAATGCTTGCCTTGCCCTCGACCAACCTGGGTCCAATTCCTGGCATCCCATATGGTCCCCTGAGCTCTGCCAGCAGTGATGCCTGAGTGAGTGTGAAACCAAGAGTTTCGGAATGAAACTCCTCCCCCGCAAAAACCCTAAGCTGAATAATGAGGAGCTTCAGGGTAAGCAGTGTGCTGTGCCACCAAACACCGCCCTGAGGTTCCTCGGCCTCTGCTCTGTGCCATGCACAGCTCACCTGCTCTGCAGCAAGGCCCGCCTGCCCGTTCCTGGGGGGCCCCCAGAGCTCTGCATGACCACTGGACAGACCTCCCCACCCTCTGCGATAAAAAGCAGCCGTACCTGTGTGTAGCTCAGCAGGCTGGACACCTCCCTCTTGGACAGTCGGGAACTCGATCTTCGGCCTGTGGCTAAAAGAACCACAGAGTTTGTAAGGGAACTTAGTCCTCTTCTGGGATTTATTCCTGGCCCCTGGCAGACTCCCGGCTCCAAAGTAGCTCCTGGGGATTGTTCGAGTGGCTGCCACGCTCTGCAAAGTCTGCCCGTGTGTGGCTAACAGCTACCATGGGGCTGAATACGAGCTAGCCAACAGAAAGACCTGCTGGACCGCACGGTGCCAGCACCCTCCCAGGGCAGGATGGACAGAAGGGCTTGCATGCACAGCAGTCGGGAAAAGCTGCTGAGGAGGGGTGGATGTGGCTGCCCTCTGACCTGTGCCTGCTCCCCAGGGTGGCTGATCCCCTCCTGAGGGACCAAAGGCTCAAGCTCTGATGGGAGATTAAAGTACAAAGATGAGATGTACAAGGGGATACTATCATGGGTAAGGTGCGTGCCTGGCCTGTGGCCCACCCTCATTTGATCCATGGCATCCCAGGATCCCTTATGGGAGCACTGCCAGGCGAGCAGCAAGCACCCAAGGGGATTTGCTTGGGGCACCTTAGGGAGTCCTTGCTGAGGGCAGCCCCCTGGGGAGCTCAGGGAGGAAAAGCTGGTGGGGCTCCGTGTCACACGGGGACTCCCAGTGTTGGACAAGGTCGACACCGGCCTCCCCAGAGCCTCCCACTGGGCGGCAGCCATCCTGCCGTGCGCCCACTGCCCCCGGGCCCGGCCACCTCTGATCTCCGGGGTGCTGATGGCCTCCAGGATCGGGGGTGACGGGGCATCCTTGGAGTCCGAGGACTGGTCGCTGCAGGCCCCGTTGGTCAGGATGGAGTCTTCCCTCCCGCTGACCTCCTCCTCTCCGCTCAGCTGGCGCGTGTCGCCCTTCATGGTTTCCTGTGGGGGGCCAGAAGGCGTCAGGGCGCAGGGTGCCGAGGCCGGTGGGGGCGGTACACCTCCACAGCTCCCAGTGCTGGGTCGGTGTCCCTGGGCCCGGAGACCCTGGGCTGCATGCACAGAAGACTTCTGCCCCAGGACCCCCGCCCAGCCCGCCCCCCGGCACCTGCCCCCCTCACCAAACTCAGAGGCTCAGGACTTGGTTCCATGTGGCCAGGCAGCCCAAGGGCCGAGAAGCCAGCGCTGACCCTGGCCAGGGAGGCTCGCCCGGGGCAGGAGCTGGGGCTCTGGGCCGCTCTGAGCAATTAGCTGCCCACTTCAAACAATGCCATCTCGGACCCTCCCGCCTGCCGCCAGCCCTGGTCCCCTCTGCCCCCGGCCCCTTCTGCCTGCCCTGACTCAGGAAGCCAGGGCATTATTTTCCCAGCTGACCCCTTTGTTTGCTCTCTCCCTTCCCCTCAATCTCCAGGTCCTCTTCCCACCGCCCCCTCCTCCCCCACAGAACAGCTTCTCTCCATGGCAGCACAAGCCCCGCCTCACAGCAACCTCTGGGGCCTATTGGTCTGCTGGCCTGTCACTCACTCCCCTCCTCCCTCACCAGCAGGGGCTGAGAGTCCCAAGTACCCCAGAAGGGAAGGGATGGAGGAGGCACAGACCCAGCAAGACAGGGGACCACTCACCCTGGGGCATGGCCCCGCTGACCCCCACCCATGCCCCGCTGACCCCCACAGCAGCGCTATTGTCCCCTACTGCTGTGGGGCTGGGATCTGCATGGGCCGCAGCAACCAGCAGCTCAGCGCAGGCTCCCGAGGGACTGATGAGCTGCCTGACCTTTGTGGGCCGCGAGACCTGGACCTTCCCCTGATTCATTGGCCTCCTGCGCCCCTGCATGTTTCATGGGGAATGGGTGAGCTTCCTCCATACAGCTGAGTTAGTCTCAAACCTCCCGTAGCAAGGACGGGCAAAGCCTCCAGGAATCACACCAGCACTGAGTTGCATTCACCCAGTACCGAGGACATGATCACCAGAATTCCTGCAGCCCCAGGCCAGGGTCTGGGAGCAGAGCAGGTGAGGCACTTGCCTTGCCCACATGCAGCCAACCTGGGGGAGGCGGTCAATCCACGGCAGCCCACGTGCCCCCCCAATCGTGCCAGGCGTGCTCCTGAGTCCAGAGCCCAGAGTAAGCCCTGGGCTCTGCCAGGGATGGCCCCAAGACAACAAACGCCACAAGTCACGGGACTCTGCACTTGACATTTTTGTTGGAAGAAAAATAGCCTTGCTCCAGGGTGAGGCCTTGTGCTCCCATTCGACCCCGTTTGGAAATCATTTCCGACGGGTAGGAAAAGCCTCTGACAGTCAGGCCCTGAGCATGCTGTGCCCTCGCTCCCCATCTCTGGGACTTACGGCCACGCGGTGCTGCTGACGCACACTCTTTCTCCCAAGAGGAGTAACTTTCTAGAAGCTTCTAGGTTATGGCTGCGTAAGTAATGCTGGCGCCTGCTCACTAGGGGGCGTTGCGGGTCTCAGTGTTACCGTTCTGCAGCGCCCCCGTGCGGAATTGTGTCACCTGTGGTGCTGTCCATTGCAGAGGTCCGGGGTACCCCCCCAGGTGTGGGCACAGGACTAGGAATCCCGTGTTAGAGGGAGCGACATGCACAGAAACGACAAAAGCTGGTTACAGTAAGCACGTGGTTGACCCAGGTTTGATCCCCGGCGTCCCATAAGATCACCAGACCTCCTAGTAGTAATCCCCTGACCACTGGGCCAGGCGTTAAGTCCTGAGCATCACTGGAAGTGGGTCCCAAACCAAAAGGAGTGCAGCATCCCGGGCCCTTTCTCCTGCTGCTTGGGGTTTACCCAAGTCCCTGGGGCAAGCGCACTGCAGAGGCTCTGCCCTATGTGAGGATGGACAGATTCCTAACACAGCACGGTTTATTTACCCCGCGGGGTCCAGGCTGTGCTGGTTCAAAGTTCCAGCTGTCTGTTTTCTCTTGCCAGTTCGGGAGGAGGCTGGCCCGGGCCTGAGCCCTGGCCCTGACCCGGAAGGACAGACGGGCTGACCCTGAGCAGCCCAAACCCCGGGAAAACTGCTGAAGTGTAGCTCAGAGTAATCATTAATTCCCCGTGCTTCACCATCAGCCAAGTCAATGAACTAGATCATCTGGATGAAGGCGCAGGATGAAGGCGCAGGATGAAACGCTGGTTTCCACCAGGGGTGGACACAAGAGAGATCCCCTCCAAAGAAAATTCTGGAGAACAGTCAGTCAGGCTGGAGTGGCCTCCTTGAAGAGGCCCAGGGACAATGATTAACTACGGCAGGCCTTCCTCCAGAATCTCGGAAGTGCCAACTTGTCCACCGGCCTTGGGGCCAGACTTAGTGGGCAGAAAGCCTTCCCCAAAGCCAGATTTCAGCGTCAAAGAAAAAGGTCCCGAGTGTAAGGGGCAGGCCCCCGGGCCCCGAGGAGACTGTGGGATGAACAAGCAAGTGACCTTCTACAAGTCCGGGGCTGCTGGACAACCCTAAGCTTGGGGCAGTGGCAGACTCCTGGCTCCATCTGCAGAATTTAAAACATGCCTTGCTGCCAGGGAGACCCTACAGGGAGGTTTAGGAGCTCGTCCTGCCCTGGCCTGAGCTCCGGGTGACCCCAAGCACCGCTCTGCAGGGTTTCCGGAGCACCACCTGTGTGTGGCACTCTAGACACTGCTAGGTTGGCCGCCCCCTGCCGATAATAAGATTTCTAAACCCCATACTTTGCTAACTATTCTTTTGGCCTCACTGACAAACACACAGCAGCTTCTAGAAACTGCGGCCATGGTTGAGAGAGTCCCAGCTCTATGTGTCTTTGGAGCTAAAAACATTTTTATCCTTGAGTTAAATAAATGTATCCTGGGGCCCTCAGCCTCTGAGCTGCCAGAGGCCTCCCCTGGCAAGGGCAGGTCCAGGCTAGAGGGAGAAGTAGGCGGGCCTTGCCAGGGTCTGGCCACAAGTCAGCTCCCGTGTCCCACCCTCACTGAGAGCTGTGGGGGCAGTCCTTCCCCCAGCACTGCCTGCCACAGAGCCCCATGCGCGGGCCCCGGAATGAAATGGCCGTGGCACCAGTGAGCAATGACTTGGTTGAGCACCAAGATCCGGACAAGACGCACGGCAGGAGCTTCAGCCAAGAGCGCAAGCCTCCTGCGGCCTGGCGGGCAGCCCCAGAGAGCATGACCAGGTGAGTGTAAACCCTGGGCAGTCACAGCACCCACCAGGAAGGGCAGAGGGAGAGAGCGACACACTTGGAAAGACTCAAAAGCTGGTTTCGAGACCAGTACATCTTGCACGTGGTCGACCCAGGTTCAATCCTCAGTGTCCTATATGGTCACCAGGACTCAGGCGTGATCCCTGAGTTAGCTCCGAAGATCCGTCAGTCCTAAGGGCAGTCAGGCTATACCAAGGCTGTTCCAGGCTGTCACCTGTGCTGAACCCAGGTAGACAGTGAGTGAATCCCCAGGTGCACTGTGTGGTCCTGCATTGTAACTCTTTCAGTTACAGACCGGTAAACTGAGACAGTAAACTATTTGTTCAAAGTAACCCTAATTGGTAAAGAAGCGTACACTTACATGTATGCACATACACACACACACTCGACAGGCTCTTTCTTAGCAATAGGTAGATGTAAACAGGAGAATGTGGGGTATCAGGATGGAGGCAGCATCTTCACCCCACCTTTTCCCAAGAGACTCCCTATAGCTTCCGGGAACTCCATATGGGTCTTTGGAAATGCTCGGTGATTGAGCACTTGCCTTGCAAGTCTCAGGCCAAGTTTGATTCCTCACATGTCAAAAGTAAGTAAAAGTGAAGGCTGGAGAGACAAAGCGACAATCCGGGGTTCAATCCCTTATACAGCACACAGTCCCCAGGCACTGCCACCAGGTGTGATCGGCACAGACCCCAGAGTAAGCCCTGTGCACCCTATGCACCACCAGGTTTGGCACCAATGCAGAACGAAAAGAATGACTCGTCCCAGCTATGGTATCAGCGGCCAGCGGCCTTCACTAATGAGATGCTCTCCAGCTGGAGGGGTCACTGCCTGGCTCAGGTGTAGGGAGGTGACCTGCACCTTCCTACAAGGTAGGGGGGGTGGCTGACAGGTGGCTCCACGCTCGCCTCAGAGAGGCTCCAGCTGTTCCCAGGTCCCTGCGTACAGCATGCCGATCAATCATCTCCTAACCTCCTCCTGAGGCTGAACCAGACATCACCAAGAAACAGGGCCAAGACCTATACAGACAGGTGCCATGTGACATGACATGTGGGTCCCCTAGAAGCTAAAGTTAGGGACCAAGCATCTCCTCTCCGGCGCACAGAAGCTTGAGTCCAAAGGGACTTGACATGAAGTTTGTCTCCCGAAAGTGGGGTCCTAGCCCTGGGCTGCTGAGGAACCGAGCCTGGCCAGAGGTTGGGGGATTTCAGGGTGCCAGAGCTTAGAGGTACCCACCCACCCCACCTCGGTCCACTCTTCCTGCAGGGTCTGGTGGCACCCCAGTTAGACTTCAGAAAAGGCAGGGACCGCCCCAACCAGTCGGTGAGGTCATTTGTTTCCTAGAGCACCAGCTGCAGAGTTATTCCACTGCACCTCTTAACTGCATTAATTCGACTCACACTGTGGAGCAAGGGGGCTGTGTGGAAGGAAAGGGGACATTGTGGCCCCACCCACGCCCTGGGCTTAAGG
The DNA here is from genome assembly GCF_027595985.1 of Sorex araneus. Taxonomy (NCBI): domain Eukaryota; kingdom Metazoa; phylum Chordata; class Mammalia; order Eulipotyphla; family Soricidae; genus Sorex; species Sorex araneus. The sequence goes on along the minus strand of NC_073306.1, from coordinate 116,740,851 downwards.
TTTGAAACTCTCCTGCCTCCCCCATTGACAGGAATTCCTCCCTCTGCACACTCAGAGGAAAATCTCAGCTGGGGAACGTGCCCCTCCCTTGCCTTGCACAAGTTCTTGATTGTTACCCCCAACCAGATTGCAAAACCGTTATGGTGGGCCAGAGACAGCACAGTGATACAGCAGGTAAGACGCGTGTTTGCTTTGCAGGTGGCTGCCCTAGTCTCAGTCTCCAATGTCCCTCCCAAACCCACCAAGTCCCAAAGCAGAGTCAGGAGGCGTGGCCCAGAAAAAATTAAAATCAGACAAAACAAATACTGTTATGCCGGAGCTACTATATGGACACCGCCCCCTTAACGTGCATTATCCACCTGACCCCGTTTTCCAGACCAAGCCATCCAACAAAAGCTCAGCAAAAGCAGACCAGCAAGATAATCGCGCCAAGGTACACACCAACACCAAGAAGAATCCAGCTTTTCCATATTCAAAATCAGACTGGAGAGCTCGCCAGTCTGCAAAGGGTGAACAGAGAGGCCCCACTGCATGAAGCCTGTTTCCAAGCCTTAAATGGTTTTGGGGGTGGTGAGCCTGGTCTATGGGTGGTGGGCAGGTAGGCAGTACTATTGCTGGATGGATACTGGGGGTCAGTCCCCAATGCTTGGGGAGATTATTCAATGCAGGGAACAGAATTCAGGCTCCCACCTGTCAAGCTCCAGCCTTCTGAAATCTCCTTGCAGCCCCTGGAATCTTGGAATCTTCTCAGTGAATAATTAAGAATTAAGGGGCCGGAGCGATAGCACAGCGGGTAAGGCGTTTGCCTTGCACGCGGCCGACCCGGATTCGATCCCCGGCATCCCATATGGTCCCCCAAGCACTGCCAGGAGTAATTCCTGAGTGCAAAGCCAGGAGTAACCCCTGAGCATCGCTGGGTGTGACCCAAAAAGCAAAAAAAAAAATTAAGAATTAAATTATGGGCCTGGAGTGATAGCACAGCGGGTAGGACATTTTCCTTGCACAAGGCCAACCCGAGTTCGAATCCCAGCATCCCATATGGTCCCCTGAGCACCGCCAGGCGTAATTCCTGAGTGCAAAGCCAGGAGTAACCCCTGTGCATCACCAGGTGTGACTCAAAAAGCAAAAAATAATAATAATAAAATTAAACAAATATCCACGTCTGTGTTTGATCTGTGGATGGTGAAACAATTCAGCAACCGCCATGGAGATGGCTCAAGGGACTGGGGTACATATGGGAGCCAAGTTTAATCCTCGGCACTGCATTCTCCCTGTGCACTGACAGGAGTCACCTTCAAGTTCAACCAGATAGGCACCTGCTTCCCCACCCAAAAAAAGAAAATAGAGCATAGACTCCAACTTCAGGATGCTGAATCCCAATTTAATAAAATAAATTGTAAATGGAAATTACTGTGAATGGATTTACCCCTGGGAGAATGAGAAACTCTTTCCATTAATTAACAAGCCTCTCTGTAGGTGAAAGCCCTGGGCTCAGCGGGTGGCTCCACGCAGGGTGCTTGCCATGCAGGTGGCACCCTGTCGCTCACTGGGTGGCGGGTGCCAAAGTAGAAGATAGGGCTGCAGCAATGACAGTGCAGCGGGCAGGGCTCTGGCCTCGTGCAGGGCCAACCCTGGTTTCATCCCCCAACTTTCATAAGGCCCCAAGCCCCAGAGGAGTGATGCCCGAGTGCAGAGCCAGGAGCAAGCCTTAAACACAGTTATGGCCTCTCCAGATGAAAAGTAGATAGACGGCAGTCTCCTGGCGGCACCGGGCCCAGGACCTCTGAGGAGTGTGAACTGGGGTACTGCCATACCCACACTCTGGGCATCTGCCCCTTTGTACCCTCCCCCAGTGGCTCTGCACAGTCACTCTTCTGCACCCCAGCCCTTTCCCCTCCTGGTGCTACACTCTAGGCTGGTGGATGCTGCACCCCAGCCTCTGTTCCCCTCCTGGTGCTACTACACTCTAGGCTGGCGATGCTGCCCTCCAGCCTCTGTTCCCCTCCTGGTGCTACACTCTAGGCTGGCGATGCTGCCCTCCAGCCTCTGTTCCCCTCCTGGTGCTACACTCTAGGCTGGCGATGCTGCCCTCCAGCCTCAGTTCCCCTCCTGGTGCTACACTCTAGGCTGGCGATGCTGCCCTCCAGCCTCTGTTCCCCTCCTGGTGCTACACTCTAGGCTGGCGGATGCTGCACCCCAGCCTCTGTTCCCCTCCTGGTGCTACTACACTCTAGGCTGGCGGATGCTGCACCCCAGCCCTTTCCCCTCCTGGTGCTACACTCTAGGCTGGCGATGCTGCCCTCCAGCCTCTGTTCCCCTCCTGGTGCTACACTCTAGGCTGGCGGATGCTGCACCCCAGCCCTTTCCCCTCCTGGTGCTACACTCTAGGCTGGCGGATGCTGCACCCCAGCCTCTGTTCCCCTCCTGGTGCTACACTCTAGGCTGGCGATGCTGCCCTCCAGCCTCTGTTCCCCTCCTGGTGCTACACTCTAGGCTGGCGGATGCTGCACCCCAGCCCTTTCCCCTCCTGGTGCTACACTCTAGGCTGGCGGATGCTGCACCCCAGCCTCTGTTCCCCTCCTGGTGCTACACTCTAGGCTGGCGATGCTGCCCTCCAGCCTCTGTTCCCCTCCTGGTGCTACACTCTAGGCTGGCGATGCTGCACCCCAGCCCTTTCCCCTCCTAGTGCTACACTCTAGGCTGGCGGATGCTGCCCTCCAGCCTCTGTTCCCCTCCTGGTGCTACACTCTAGGCTGGTGGATGCTGCCCTCCAGCCTCTGTTCCCCTCCTGGTGCTACACTCTAGGCTGGCGGATGCTGCACCCCAGCCCTTTCCCCTCCTGGTACCAGCAACACTCTAGGCTGGCGGATGCTGCATCGCCATTAGGACCTGATGCTTCATGTCTGCAGCCTATTATGCAGGACAAGCACCTCTGCTGCGGTCCTCAGGAGAAGGGTGGTATCAGTCAACCAGCCTGGGGGTTACTGTGTGACAGGAGGCAACTATTGACCTAAGGCCATGGGACTAAAGACATTCATGTCCCTCACAATGTAATGTTACATCTCAATAAAATGGGAAAAGAGGCTTTGTGGACAGATAGCACAGGGGGGCTAGGGTGCTCACCTTGTGTCCAGCTGCTACCAGATGTATCCTTGGCACTGCATAGGGTACAGAGCCAGAAACTGCGCCGGAGCAATGGCAGACCTGGCCCACAACGAAAAAAAAAAAAATCGAACCAAAAAGGTGTTACATGTGAGGCCCTACCACAGAACTCCAGGCATCTGAAAGCAAAATGGCAAGGAAAAACTAGGTATGTTATAATTACAGCAGAAAAAGAAGAAAAAGTTTAAAACTGAACACTAGAAAGGTATTTAAAATAAGGGAACCAGCAAAATAAGTAAAATAATGGGGCTGGAGCAATAGCACAGCAGGTAGGGTGTTCGCCTTGCACGCGGCCGACCCAGGTTCGACTCCCAGCATTCCATATGGTCCCCTGAACACTGCCAGGAGTAATTCCTGAGTACAAAGCCTGGAGTAACCTCTGTGCAATACTGGGTGTGACCCAAAAGGCAATAAATAAATAAATAAAATAAGGGAACTGTGAGACTAAGTTTCCTGGGTGCATGAATGATGTTTCACATGTTGCGTGGGATGTCTACCCCAGGCTACATAGATTCCTGGCCCACTGTGGCGAATGAACCCTGAGGACCGAACCCTGAGTACTAACAGTATGGCCCCCAAACTAAACAAAACAAAAACCTGGACCCACCCATAGTAAATTAACCAGTCAGGGTTGCAATCATCAGCCAGGAAACATTGTACAGCAACTCAACTCACACACAGGGACTGCAAACATCCCACACATAGGTACGTACCCCCAGCATCCCAGCTCACACACAGGGAACCCAGCATCCCCCACATAGGCACCCCCAGCCAGCATCTCAGCTCAAACAGCAACTCAGACATGTCCACCAAATGTGCTCAGACCATCTGCCAATTGTCAGTACAGCCCAGAAGTTACAGCTTTCAAACCAATGGAACAGAGCCTCCATCTGGGTTCCACGCCCGGCTCCATGTCTGAGGGAATGGTGACAATCACGCTTGCTCCCAGACTAACACTCACTGCCTTGGGCTCACAGTTCTGCAAGCAACACACCTCAGGGGTCCAGACACCACACAGGTCTCTCTGCTCCAAACTCATGGACCAGTGGTGCAGCCTGCCATGGAAAACCAGGACAAGCCCTTGGGGTGACAGTGCCCACCAGCTGAGGTGGTGTCCCTACCAGACAGCGCCCCCCCCACAGCTGACTGGGACCCCCAGGGCATCTTCTCCCCCTCACTCTCGGACTCCGCACTGCAGTGGCAGGACACACTGTGATCAACATCACACTTGGCTGAGGCTGCTGGGGCATCACCAGCTGTTCTTGAGGCTCAGCTACTCTGGCTTGGCCTGGGGACCTCCCTGGGAGCTCAGGGTTCCAGCTGTGACTGCATCAGACCCTCTGGCAAGTGGAAGCTGATCCAGCCTAGGAGGCTCAGTGACCCTCGGGAGCCAGGGCTGTGTGAAGGAATCTCCAGGGAGAGTGGGCGGGAGCAGCTCAGAGTCTGTGCCTGACATGAATGCATGAGATGCAGGATTCTAACTAGGGGTGGGGTGGGGGGAGCATGGATGGAATTAGGTCCCTCCCTGCAGGGCCCCTGCCTTGGCTTATTCTAGAAACAGCCACGCCCCCACCCCTGCTGTGGCTCTGAACAGAAAAGCTGGGTCCACCTCAGCTTGTCCCTCAGGAGACTTGGGGGCAGGGACACTGAGGCCACTCCATTCTGGAGTCTCAGCTGGGGGGACATCACTTACCACTTTATGGGACTCTCCCCTCTACTTTCTCCTGAATAAAATATCACTTTGGCACACTTTACTGTGCCAAAGTGATAGTGCAGAGGGCATGGTGCTTGCCTTGCACTAGGTCACCTGGTGTTGCCAGCCCAGCCAGGAGTAAGTCCTTCGTGCAGCTGAGTGACACCTCCCCCCATCCTTACCCCATCAATTTAAAAAAAAAACAACTATTTTTTACTGCACCATTTGGAAAATAATTTCAGGCCTGGAGCATTTGCTTGTACTACCAGGAGTTAAGTTCTTAGTACTGCCTGGTATGACCCCAAAAGAAAAAATATACTAAAGCTGAAAATAAAAAAAAAAGCCGAGGAGCTATGATTGGGGTTAAGACACTTGCCTTGCAGGCAGCAAACTGGGTTCAAAGCCCTGCACCCCTTATAGTCCCTGAGCACTTCTGGGGGTGACCCTGAGCACAAGCTGAGTAGCTGAGTAGTACCTGAGCACTGTTGGGTGTGACCAATATCTAATTTGCCTAATTTTCACTTGTTCTTTGTTTAGGGGCCACACCCAGTGGTAATCAGGGCCTACTCCTGGTTCTGTGCTCAGAAATCCTCCTGGTGGGCTTGGAGCATCATATGGGGTACTGGGAGACCTTATGGGGGACCAGGGATTGGACCCGAGTGTGCCAGGAAAGCACAGTAACCACTATACTATCATTCTACCCATCCCCTTTTTAATTTAAAAGAAATAATTAAATAACAAAATAAAAGATCCTCTCAGAAAGCTATCCTTAAAAGAATACTACATGGAATACTCCAAAATCTACCCCAAAACATCACATCATGGCATTTACAAAAGGAATCTGTGGTTGGGGCCAGAGCGATAGCACAGCGGGTAGGGCGTTTGCCTTGCACGCAGCCGACCTGGGTTCTATCCCCGGCATCCCATATGGTCCCCCAAGCACTGCCAGGAGTAATTCCTGAGTCCAAAGCCAGGAGTAACCCCTGAGCATTGCTGGGTGTGACCCAAAAAGCAAACAAAAAAAAAAAAAAAAAGGAATCTGTGTCGTCAGAGCTCTTCAAAGTAAAATTCAAAGAGGGGAGCCAGGACCTAACACATAGAACAGGGCTTGCTCTTCATACCTGCGTTCTGCCTATCTCACTCGTTCTCTCTGCCTTCACACCCTTCTAAATAAGTTTCAATAAAACACTATCTTGTATCATCAAAAGGAAAAGAACAGAAGGAAAGCCCTATAGGAAACTCCCTTGGGGCTGGCAACCCAACACTGGAGAATAATCAGAGAAGGGGCTAGAGGGAGAGTACAGCGGGTAGGATATTTGCCTTGCATGTGGCCGACCAGGGTTCGATCCACAGCACCCCAATGATCCCCAGGAGAACCGCCAGGACTAATTCCTGGTGCGGAGCCAGGAGTAACCCCTGAGCATCGCCAGGTGACCCAAAAAAGCAAAAAAAGAAAGAAAGAAAAGAAAAAAAAGAAAAAGAAAATGAGAGAAGCAAGGGGTCAGAGATGGTACAGCGGGTAGGGCTCTTGCCTTGCACACAGCTGACCTGGGTTTGATCACAGGCATCCCATATGGTCCCCCAAGCACTGCCAGGATTAATTCCTGAGTGCAGAGCCAGGAAGAAGCCCTGAGCACTGCCAGGTGGAGCCACAAAACAAATGAAAACAGATTTAGAGAAGCAGCAACAATAGCCTCTACCACAAGAGAGGCCTCACTCTCTTCCCCGGAGAAGGCCCAGCCTTTCCCTCTTTCCTAGCTCCTCTCGCACCCAGGCAGAGATAGCACAGTGGGCAGGGCATTTGCCTTGCATGTGGCTGACCCAGGTTCGATTCCCAGCATCCCATATGGTCCACGAGCACCGCCAGGAGTGATTCCTGAGTGCAGAGGCAGGAGTTACCCCGAGCATTGCCAGGTGTGACCCAAAAAGCCAAAAACAAATGGAAAAATAGAATCTATTTCCAAAGGATAAAAATTTTTGTTTTTTCCCACTGACAACTGCTGTTCCCTCTCCCGCCCGACATCCCTGGACATGCTGTTCTTATTTCCTGCTCATCATCTTCCCATGGCTACTGCTCAACATATTTCCCAGGTGGTCTAAGAACATTTTTCTGAAAGGTTTAGATCAGATCCCGAACCCTTGGAGATAAGGAGGGAGAACGTGGGTGGGGGGGTGCAGGGTCTGCTATGCTGGATGCATGAAGGCGACTGCAGGTGGGTCAAGCTGGCCAGTGTAAGTCCACTGCTGGGCTGATGCCAGAGACTCTTTCCCTACAGCCAAGCTGTGCTGTCAGGACCCAGAGCAGCCGAGCACTGGTATGGGTGCCCATGGAGTCTCACTGTGTTGGAATGGACAATCTGTTTTTACAAGAAATGAACAGGGGCTGGAGCGATAGCACAGCGGGTCAGGCATTTGCCTTGCACGCAGCCGACCCGGGTTCAAATCCCAGCATCCCATATGGTCCCCTGAGCACTGCCAGGAGTAATTCCTGAGCACAGAGCCAGGAGTAACCCTTGAGCATTGCTGGGTGTGACCCAAAAGCAAAAAAAAAAAAAATGTGCTACCCCAGAGAGAGAGATGGAGAAACGCGAGCGAAAGTAAATACCTGAGGCTGTGGTGCCAAGTGCCAAAGCTCCCTCTCAGCGTCAGAGCAGGAGGCTCTCCTCTGCTCTTCGCAGCAAGCACAGTGAAGTCATCTCATGAAATATGCCCATCCCTGGGGCTGGAGCCCCAGTGAGGCGCCCGCATTGCAGCACACAGGGGACCCCGGTTAGCTCCCCAACACCAATGATGGTCCTTCGACCCCCGCCAGGATCCGTGCAGAGTCGGGAACCAGCCCCAAAGCACAGCCAGAGCAAGGTGCGGCCAAAATCAAAATAACTACAAACCCATGCAGACCGAGACAGCCTCGGTCTGTCGGAAACTTGCTTTCTACAAACTCTTGGCCCTCCACCTCATTCCTCTGGCCGCTGCGCAACAAGGCTTGTGGAGTAAGTGTGTTTCCCAGCAAGCAGAGGGCAGGTGCCTGTGTGGTACCCACGTGGCAGAAAGCAGAGACCTGCAGCGAGCCTGCACTCCACACAGCAGTCCTAGTGGGAGGGACGGCGGGGCAGGCTCCTCCCACGCCCGGGGCCGAGGCCAGCAATGCGAGCCCCAGAAATTCTGCACTGGACGCTTCTCTCCTGCAAGCACAAGCTGTCTGTCCAGGGATGGGGGCTGATGTTCTCCCTCCACTAGCTGCAGAGCGGGCAGAGAAGGAAGACCTGCCCCTTCTAAGGAGACACCCCCCCCAACCCATTCCACAGAGTGGCCTATGAGGAACAGGAAGTCTCTTTCCCAGCTTACTCCAGAAGCAAAGACCCTGCATTCACGCCTGAAAATCAGAATCTGCTAGCGCCAAGGAGGTGGGGGCACAAGCCACCGCGTGGCACTTAGCCTAAGGACTACTGAGAAAGCCTCAAGTAGGCACAGCTGGCCTGGGGGCTGCGCCGAGGAGACCCAGAGTCCCCCCAGGAGAACCAGCCCAAACGCCCACTGGGAGTAAGGCCCTGGGGAGGCAGTGAGGCGCCAGGCTCACAGGCCACATGGCTGGAGGGGAAGCAGCTTCCCCCCTCCCCATAGCTGCCTCCTCCTCCCCTTCGCCCCGCCCACCCCTGATGGACCCTCCTTCCTACCTTCTCAGTGTAACAGAGGGGGAAAGGAGTTTGCCTTGCACAGGCCATCCTGGGTTCGATCCCCAGCACCCTTAGATACCAGGAGAGTTTTTCCTTAGGAAAGGCTCATGAATCCCAGGAAGGGTGAGCACGGTGGGGCCTGAGGGGCTCTGCCCCAGTGCTCGGGACCCTGACAGCACAGCTCAGGTGGCTGTAAGAAAAGATTCCTGGGGCTGGCGCAATAACACAGCGGGTGGGGCGTTTGCCTTGCATGCGGCAGACCCGGGTTCGATTCCCAGCATCCCATATGGTCCCCTGAGCACCGCCAGGAGTTATTTCTGAGTGCAGAGCCAGGAGTAACCCCTGAGCATCGCTGAGTGTGACACAAAAAGCAAAAAAATTTTTTTTAATTTTTTAAAAAATTAAATATGGTCCCCTGAGCACCCCCAGGAGTAATTCCTAAGTGCAGAGCCATGATTAACCAGCCCCTGAGCACTGCTGGCTGTGACCCAAAAAGCAGGGGGGGTGGGGGAAGATTCCCAGGGCCTAGCAGAGAGTAAAATATTTGCCTTGCATGCGGCTGACCTGGGATCAATTCCCAGCATCTCATAAGGTCCCTCATGGTAAAGGCCGAACGCCTCTCACAGTTGCCATTACACCTTCAAGGTAGGCACCAAGCTAGGGGGAGGTGGGTTTTCATAGAAAACTGCCCCCAACTCCTAAAGCAAAAAATAAAACAGTTCCTTTCAAAGGGGAACAAAGGCTTTCCTCCCTGCCAACTCCCAGACGTGACACAGGACAAGGATTGGAAAACCGTCCCCTAACAGAGAAGAGCAGTTTGGTGACGGAGGGCGGGAGTGGCACCCCCAGCCTTCAAGGTGAAACACCCTTCGGCCCCAGGCCCTGTCCACAGCTACAGAGGGTTGATCCGGTGAATACCAACATCAGTGGAAGCTGCCGACCGTATGAAGGGCCCCCTGATCCTGAGTCCTTACCTGAGGCAGGCTGGTAGGGGCTACTAGGAAGGATGCGGAGGGGACGGACGGCCGTGGGGGCTCAGAGAGGCCGTGAGGCATGAAACTGTTTTCGCCCTCGCCCGGCTGCTTTTATGAACAAGAGGCATTAACCTGAGGGAGAAGGCAGTGGAGTGGGCAGAGCAGATTTAATCTCCCACCCCCACCCCACCCCCCAGACCGGCGCATCCCCCGCGAGGCTGGCACAGCACTGGCTCGCCGGCCACGTGCTCGAGGACCACCACCACGGAGGGCGACTCACAGGGCCGCCACCCGCCGGCCACCGGGGCGCTTGCAACATTCAAATCTGGGCTCGGGCAGATTCCGCGCCGCCGGCCGGGTGCCAGTGGGGCGCCGAGGCCGGGCGCAGAGTCCTCCACGGGGGTCCGGGTAGGGCTCTGCGACTGCGCCGACACCCACAGAAGACAGGAGACAGGTGGACGTCCTCGCAGCCCTCCAATAACCTTGGTTCGTGCAAGTTTAGGCCGGGGGTGGCGGGGGTGGGGGTCCTCCCCGTGCCCCCAGACTGTCCTTAGGGAGCAGGTGAGATGTTAGCACAGACCTGGGGCTGGGCTGCGAGCTCCAGCGGCCCTTCCCTGCTCCAGGTGAGCGACTAGAAGGCAGGAAAACCTGGGCCCGGGCCGCCAGGCCCCCTTCACCTGCAAGAAGGGAAAGACCTGCCCTCGAGGTCCAGCTGCGGGCAGGCGGCGGCCTCAGTGTGCGCGTTTGGAAAGTGGGGGCAGCCCCCGGCGCCGGAAGACTAAAATGGAAAGTGCGCCCTGGGGCGAGGCAGCGTGGCCGCGGCTGGGCGGCGTCACCCGAGGCCGGCCCCTCCCCGGCCAGGTGTGCGCAGGTAACGGGCGGCGCCCCCCGGAGTCCCCGGCCGTCGGAGCCCGGAGCGCGCCCCCCGCGCGCGGCGCTACCTGCTGCACCCGCGCCCAGAAACACTCATTCAAAAAGTTAAACATAAATAAATAAGAACAAACGGTCCGTCGGCGGCGCCCCCAAGTACAAGCACTGCAAGGTCCTAAAAGAGAAGTCTCCGCTGCCCAGCGTCCCCACCCCCCGATGCCCACTCCCACGCCGCGGCCAGGTACGGACACCCCTCCCCGCCCCCGCTGCAAACCCCGCGCTCGGTGCGTTTCCGAGACCCCCGGGAAGGAGGCGCAGACCCCTTCATCCTCCTCCTCCTCCTCCTCCTCCTCCTCCTCCTCCTCCTCCTCCTCCTCCTCCTCCTCCTCCCCGCGCTCGCCGCGTCCCTCCACTCGTGTCCCCGCCAGGCACGTCCCGTCCACCCCGCCCCCTGGTCCCCGCCGCGCGCCGCCCCCCATTGGCCGGGCAGCTCTCCTCCCCTGGGCGTGCAGGACCCTCCCGCCGCGGCCAGACGCAGCCGCGTCCCCCGAGGTCCCCGCGCCCCACGGGGCCGGCGCTCACCTGGCGCGGGCGCTGGGGCCGCGGTCGGGCCGGCCGGACGCGCGGACGGACGGACGGACGCGCGGACGGGCGCGCGGGGCTCGCGAATCTCCGGCGCCGATCGCCCGGCTACGTTTACTTGGGCCCCTTAACCCCCGCGCTGCCGGCTGGGCGCGGCCGCCCTGCTCGCCCGGCTCGCCCGCGGTGGGGTTCGGCGGGGGAGGCGCGGGGGGCGTCCGTCGAGGGGGGCCGCTGGGCGCGCGTCCACGCGGGGCGGCGGCCGCCGGACCGGCCTGGGGGCGGCTGCTGCGAGGAAGCGGCGGCGCGGGCCGGACGGGGCAGCGCGAGAGGGTGGGGAGGGGGCGGTGCCGAGGCCCCTTGTAACCCCGGCCCCGCGCTCGCCCCGCCCCCGCCCGGGGGCGCCCCCGCCGCAGCCACTCAGCGCCCGGCCCGGGGCGGGGGGGCGGCCGCGGGGAGGGGACGAGGGAAATTTGAAATCACTCCGGAGCCTCCCCTCCGCCCCTCCTCCAAGGCGCCGCCTCCGCGCCCCCCAGCTCCCGGGCTCCGCGCGGCCCGACGGGGGAGCGCGCCGGGCCCCCATCACCCCCCCGCGCCCCCCTCCCGCGGCCCCCACCCCGGCCGCAGACCCCCCTACGCCCTGCCCCGCTGGCCGCCCCCACGAGTGACACCTTGGGCCTCCTCCTCCTCCCACCCTCCTCTCCGGGGTCCTCTGCTCTGGGAACCCTGCAACAGACTTTCCGCCCACCCTGCTTGGCCTTCCCAGCCCTGGGAGGGGAGGGGAGAGTGGAGAGGAAGTCAGGTTCCTGGCAGTGCGGGTGTGAGTGTGGGGGGCCCCCCCTCTGCCCTTTGCGGGGCTCTTGGGAAATAGCCCCTGGGGACGGTGACCATGCAGCTGGCCCCTGGTGTCTGTACCTAGCTGTCTGTTACTACCTGTGAAGGTCACCACGTGGCTTAGCACCCAGTGGGTGCCCCAGACATGTTGATTTGCTTTTATTTGGGGGCCACATGGCCTATACTCTGGGCTTACTCCTACCTCTGTGCTCAGGAATCACTCCTGGCGGAGCTGGGGGGACCATATGTGGATCAAACTCCAGGTTGGCCCCGTGCAAGGCCAGCACCCTAACTCCTGCACAAGCTCGGGGCCCCCTCCCTTAGGTGTTTGAAAGAACAAGTGAACAATGATGGAAGATTTGGGGGAGGCCACACCTGTCTTAAGCTCCCCTCTCTTCCCGCCTTCCCTTCCCCTCCTCTCTTCCCGCCCTCCATCATGGAGTCCCTGGGCCTTTCTTTGCCCACTCCCTCGCATGGCTTGTTCCTCACACTTGTTCGTTTCAGGTAGGGCAGGACGTGCCTTGGTAATAATATGGTCCCGACACCCTATATGGTCCCCAGATCTCTGCCAGGCGTGATCCCTGAGCACTGCAGAGTATGGTCCAAAAGCAACAAGAACATAGAATCATTTTTTGCAAATTTAGTGTCTGTTGTTTTCTTGTCAGACACACACTGTAAACTCTCCTTTCAGGCAGGAGTCATGACTGGTTCCAAACTGTACTTCCAGCGGTTCGGTATAACTGCACTGAATGAATGAGTGAGCACAGGTTTCCTGCCTGCTGGCTGCAGCTCTCTGAGAAAAACCACAAAGGTCTCTCCTTTCATCTCTTGCCAGGTATTTGCAAATAAATAAATGGCACATTCTTTGGAAGATGCAAAATTTTCCAAACTTGGGCAGGACTTGTTGTCCTTGGGCACCCCTAGGAGAGAGTAAGGAGATAAATAAGTGAAAATGGGCCTGTTCCTTGCGTAGTCACAAGGATCTCCTGTGAGCTGGGAAAGGGCAGCAGGATCTGGACCCCTGGAACCTACAATTGGTGCCCAGTTGAGAGTTACATCAGTTTACAGAGTGTGGACTTTGTAGTGGGACTGGAGCTATAGCACAGGGTAGGGCGTTTGCCTTGCACGTGGCCGACCCAGGTTCAATTCCTCTGTCCCTCTCGGAGAGCCCCGGCAGCTACTGAGAGTATCCTGCCCACACGGCAGAGCCTGGCAATCTATCTGTGGCGTAATCGATATGCCAAAAACAGTAACAACAAGTCTCACAATGGAGACATTACTGGTGCCCGCTTGAGCAAATCAATGAACAGTGGGATGGGACAACAGTGCTAGGACAGTGCTACAGTGCTACAGACTTTGTAGGAGACCCAGGTTTAATTCCTGGTACTTCATGAATCCTGGAGAACTGCTGGATGTTACCCCAAAACAAAATTGGGGTCCAGAGACACGGAGACTGCTCAAAGAACTGGAGCACATGACGTACCTTCCAGCCATGGCATGCCCCTGGCCCCAGCACTGCCCAGTGTCTGTGAGGGCCCCAGCAACGTCAAGCATCAGCCTGCACACGGAGGCATCAGGCTCACCCAGCAAGGCTAAATGTGCCCAGGGATAACCCCAGCTCCCTGAACATAGCTGGGGAGACTCTCTCAAAAATAATTGGGGTGTTTGTGTTTATGTGTGTCTCTGTGCAGAAGGCGAATGCCTTTTAAGGGGACCGTGGCCTGTTCCCCCACTATTAGGGGTAGATCTGTAGAGGAATGAAAACAAACCTGAGCTCCTCAGGAGAGCTGCTGAGTCTGTTTCCTGGCACATGAGCCAGGCCCTGCTACCTGGCCTGAGATATGTGTGCCACCACCAGACTGAGTGCCTGGCAGAGCCAGTTAAGATGCGGGGGTATGGGGGGAGGTGGACAGTGTGGAGGGCCTTTACCTTGCACGTGGCTGATGCAGAACTACAGATGGTCCTCTGAGCAGGGCCAGGAGTGAGCCCTGAGCACAGAGCCAGAGGAAGGCCCAAGTATGGGAGTATGGGTGTGGGCCCAAAAGAGAAATAAAAAATTTTTTAAAATTTTCCCTTGGGGGAGGGAGGTGAATACATTACCGATGGGTGTGGAGTTGGAATTATGTGCGTGAGAAATCATCATTAACAGTATTGTAAATCACAGGATCTCAACCAATTTAAATAATTTTAAGAATAGATAGAGGGGCCGGAGCGATAGCACAGCGGGTAGGGCGTTTGCCTTGCACGCGGCCGACCCGGGTTCGATCCCCGGCATCCCATATGGTCCCCCAAGCACTGCCAGGAGTAATTCCTGAGTGCAAAGCCAGGAGTAACCCCTGAGCATCGCTGGGTGTGACCCAAAAAGCAAAAAAAAAAAAAAAAAAAAACAAGAATAGATAGAAACTGGGGCTGGAGAGATAGCACAGCGGGTAGGGCGTTTGCCCTGCACGCGGCTGACCCGGGTTCAAATCACAGCATCCCATATGGTCCCCTGAGCACGGCCAGGGGTAATTCCTGAGTGCAGAGCCAGGAGTAACCCCTGAGCATCGCCAGGTGTGACCCAAAAAGCAAAAAAAAAAAAAAGAATAGATAGAAACTGGGGCCAGAGCAATAGTACAGGGGGTAGGGTGCTTGCTGACATGAAACCCAGCCAGGTTTGACCCCTGCCATCCCATATGATGCCCCCAAACAACCCCACTGAGGAGTAATTCCTCAGTGCAGAGCCTGGAGTAACCCCTGAGCATCACCTGCTGTGACCCAAAAACCAAACAAACAAACTAAAACAAATACAAACTAAAACAGGGAACAGAGTGATAGTACAGTCAATAGGGCACTTTCAGCTGACCCAGGTTTAAACCATGACACCCCATGTGGTGTCCTGAGCTCACAAAGAGTGACCCCTGAGTACAGACTGTGCATCCACCCGTAGAGGAGCTAGCTCACTGGTACACCATGGCCATGTGAATGTGGAGGCCACTGGGGTTCCCCCAGGCATGAATCATGAATCACTCGCTTGGCCGGGGTTTTCTGAACCACACAGAGAATATTTCATGGACCTGGAATACATTGAAACACAAGTGTTGGAGTCTGCGATTGCGTAGGCAAGGCTCTGGATCTCTGAAAATTGTCTGTTATGATAGATAGTTTGCTTTGTGGAGGCTGGAGAGATAGAACAGCAAGTAGGATGCTTGCTTTGCATGCAGTAGACCCTGGTGTGAACCCCATCACTTCATGTGGTCCCCCAAACCCCACTAGGAGTCATCCCTAAGCAGAGCCAGGAATAAGCCCTGAGCACCACTGGGTGTGGTCCCAAAGTGTGTATATGGATGTATGTATATAATTATACGAACTTATACAAATTATTTATACAAATAATTACACACATACAATTATACAAATTTATAATTATATATATTTATATAATTATATATAAATTTTATACAAATTTGTAATTATATATAAATTTTTAAGGGAAGGCCAGAGAGATAGACTCAGAGTTAAGGCACTTATTTGTATGCCACTGGCATTAGTTCAATAATCCTCTACGCCATAAGTTCCTTTCAGCATTGTGAGAGGAATCTCAGTACAGGTAGGACCCCCCCAAAAAATAAATTTTTTAATTGATATAAAAAACACAGGGCTGGGGCTGGAGCGATAGCACAGCGGGTAGGGCGTTTGCCTTGCACGCGGCCGACCCGGGTTCAAATCCCAGCATCCCATATGGTCCCCTGAGCATGGCCAGGGGTAATTCCTGAGTGCAGAGCCAGGAGTAACCCCTGTGCATCGCCAGGTGTGACCCCCCCCCAAAAAAAAAAACCACAGGGCTATTCTTTTATGTGATTGGGGGGGGGTGCATTATTGTTGTTATTGTTGTTATCTGGCTATGCCCTGCAAAGCTCGGGGCTTACTCTGGTTCTACACTCAGGGCTCACTCACCCTGTCTTCCAGGTGTAAGGCAGTCAGGCTGCCTGCTGGCGGTAATAAGCTCAGGCCCCACAGGGAAGCTCTTAGCAATGGGAAATGTGAAGGTTAGAAAGAACTTTCTACAAGAATTTCAAATCCGGTGCATACAGGGGTGTAACAAAGTTACATAATAGATTGAGAGATAGTACAGGAGTTAAAGTGCTTGCCTTGCATGCCGCCAATCCAGATTTTGGCAAGCACCCTATATGGTCCTGGAGTCCTTCCAGGGGTGATCCCTGAGTTCAGAGACAGGAGAAAGCCCTGATGTGGCCCCAAAGCAAAACAAACCAAAAAATATTTTCATGGATTATAATTTATTATGACAATGATTATCATCAGTGTTTACTCAAAAATAAATTCTGATGAGAGGCTATGTGTTTCATCTTTTAAAAAAGACAGGTCATGTGCGGTAATATCCTGGGTCTTAGAAGAATTTAGGGGAGGAGGGGCATAATGTTACCAATTTTCTTTTAAATGATGGACAGGGAAGTACCCATAATTTATGGGAGTGGAAGATTGTAAAGCACATGAGGCAGAATGTAAATACATAGAGAATCTGGCTGAGAAAAAGACTTCCTTGAGTTCCTTGTACTAGATCTCTCCTATAAATTAGAGGTTATGAGTCAGAGATGGTGCAGTGGATAAGGCACCTGCATTTCACACAGCCAGTCCGGGTTCGGACCCTAACACTGGGACCCCTGAGTCCCACATGGAGTCATGCCTGAGCCCAGACACAGGAGTAAATATAATAAACTCAAGGTTATACCAATGAACTTGTGGGGGGGCACAAAATGAACACTAAAAAGAAAAAAAACAGATATACATGCATCCTTGCCACTCTTAGACTAATGACGCACTGAAACCCACTTTATTTGTGGTGAATTTGAACATTTCTTCATCTCTTAGAGTGACTGCAGTATTTTTGTTTGTTCGGAGGCCCGGGAGAGGGGGAAGCAATCATTAGTATTTGCTTTTGGCCACACTCAACTGTGCTCAGGGTTTATTCCTTGCTCTGTGCTCAGAGGGAACCATACACAATGCTGGGGATCAAATCAGGTTCAGCCACGTGTTAGGCCAGCGCCCTACCCACCCATAGCACAGTCCGCTACTTCTCTGGCCCAGCTACTGAGATTTCTGTGGCTTGCTTTGGTTTGATTTGGGGGCCATACCTGGCCGTGCTGAGAGGGGCTATTCCTGACTCAGTCCCCAAGGGTCACTCCTCATGGCGTCAGGGGATCATGGGTGTAGGGGTTCAACCCCAGCCTACTGCACACAGATCAGGTGCTCCATTCCATTAAACTATTTCTCTGGCCCTGGCCACGGAGTTTTCACCGCACACGTGAATGTTTCACAGGCTTCTGCTGCAGTGGCTAGATTTTAGATTATAGCTGTTTTGATCAGCCAACGGCTTTTCCTCTGGATGCCTCAATTTCTCTGTCTGGAGATTACACCTACTTCCTAGGGCTGTGTGAGAATTCTGAGTTACTATCTATGAGACATGTCCAGCAGCCTGGCCCAGCGCCAGCCCCCTGCAGCTTGTTAACCAACAATACTACACTGCTCCCGAGGGTGAGGTCAGGGTTTGTCGGAGGCCCCTCTCTGGACAGCAAGTCACCAGGAAGCAGAGATTCACACTCTTGGGTGACCTACCTAACCCTGACGATAGGGCTGCTCAGACAAGCCCAGGTCACCCCTGGGTCTTGGGTGAGCCCCGTTTTACTGTCCAGCAAACAGTCGCAGGACAAGACAGCTCTCAGAGGAACCATGGTTGGCTAGTAGCTCTGCTCTGGGCCGCAGAGCTCTGCCCCCACCCCGCTGGCAGCCCCTGGGCACGGCATGCTGTGCTAAGAAGCACTGGCCATCAGAGTGACTGGCCCTTCTCATTGGAATAATAATGGTGATAGTCAGGCTCACTTCCAGGACTGACTGGGGAGAGGGGAGATGCTTGGTGTATGTGAAAGGACCCCCATTGTAAAGTACTCAGTCTTAATTGCAGTGTCATTAGGGGTCACGTTCACTTGTTCACTTGCAAAGTGAGATCCACACCTTTCGTTTTCAGCTGGAATGCCCAGACTTCCTCCGTCCTCCTGGGCCCAGGGAAGGAATTTGTTTCTGTTTTATTTTTATTTGTCTAGTGAAACAAAATAGTTTTGTTTGTTTGTTTGTTTGTTTGCTTGTTTTGCCAAACTCAGTATAAAGATTTTATTTAGGGAACCGAGAAGGAAAAGAGAGTAAGGCAAGGAATTTCCCTGATTGTCGGAGGGGTCTCCTAAAGCAAGATGTCCCAAAATAGTTTTATTGAAAGAAATATACTTAGAGAAGTGTGAGAGCAGAGAGAGGTGTTAGAGAGAGAAGCAGGTTTCTGTGAGTGGAAACAACTCTGCTTTTTTGTTTATTTATTTATTTTTTGGCTACAGTCCATGGCGGTGCTCACTGCTTGCTCCTGGTTCTGAACTCAGGGGTCACTCCTGGTGGACTCAGGGGACCATATGGGGTGCCGGGGATAGAACCCAGATCAGCCAAAGGCAAGGTGTCTTACCAGCTATATGATCTCTACTATCTCACCAGCTTGTGGGGCTTATTTTTAGGGGGCAGGGGGAGAACCCGGCAATGCTCAGGGATTACCCCTGGCTCTGCACTCGGACACGACTCCTGGTGGTGCTCAGGGCACCATATGGGATGCAGGGGATCCGGGTCAGCTGTGTACGAGGCAAACACCCTATCCTCTGTACTATCGCTACGGCTCCATCTTTTTTCTTTTCTTAACCCCCAAATTGGGTCATTGACACGTTTACTCCTAAGGTAGAGTTGACCAGCCCAGGACACTTCGTCCGGCCAGGGATGGCTCATTAGTGTGTCAGCGGAGTCGTCTGGAGCATAAACCCAGGGGGCCAGGTGTTGGGCCCTGTGCACCTTGAAAGCCTAGAGGAGCAGCATGAGGCAGGAGCCCCCACAGACACAGGAGGAAACCGAGGCCAGCAGAACAAAGTCATTGTTCAACGTTATGCAAGGAAGTGGGCCCAGAGCGGGTATTAAATACTGAGCTATGGTCCCAACCACTAGGCTACTCTGGAAAAGGCTCCCCACAGCTGGCTAGTGCTCACTGAAAATTACCTATTGTTGCTCTTCCTATCGTGAGTGCGAGAGCCCAGGCACTGCTCCCGGAAAGGAGCTGGAGGCGGCCCAAGGTCACAGAGCAAGGCAGTGAAGGACACTGGCCGGCAGGAGGAGGGGTCCTGTGTCTTCCTGAGTCCCAGAGCTCTTTGATCACCGCACAGCCCAGGGAGGGGACTCTGCCCCTTCCTCAGAGCTGGGGAGACTCTGTCCTGAGGCTGTGCTCCAGGCAGCTCTCTGCACGCTCTGCTCTGCCAATAAAAATGTGGAGAGAGACAGAAGTCAGGCGCCCTTCCTCCTGCTGCTGCTGGAACTGCACTTCACTCGCTCACCAACCAGCCCGCAGAACCAGTGCAAACCTTCCTGTTACCGGTGCAGAGGCCAAGAGGCCATGGAGGAGAGGAGCGTGTGTTTATAGAACTGGTTGAAGTTCATGCCGACACCAGAGTAAGGCTGAGCATGAAAGCATAGAGCCAAACCCAGAGGGAAACTTAGGGTGGAAAAGGAGAAACAGCAACTAAAGCCATTGTTGGGTGACAATTGTGTTAAGTGTCAAAAAGAGGGGATCAGAGCCATAGTGCAGAAAGCGGGGTGTTTTGCCTGGCTTGTGGCTGACCTGGGTTCCATCCTCAGCATCCCATATGGTCCCCCAAGTACCACCAGGAATGATTCTTGAGCACAGGCCAGTAATAAACCATGAGCATCACTGAGTGTGAACCCAAGAGAAGACAAAAAAAATGTGGAGAAGAGAGGAACAGGGGATGCTAAGAACAAGAGTTAGTTATGTCACATGGGAGAGTAATCCCCCAGGAAAGACTTGGGCAAACAGAACTCTGGAAGAGAACAAAAGCCCATTTGGTTCCTGTGTACCTCCAAGAGTGATCCTTAAGAGCAGAGCCAGGGGGCTGGAGCGATAGCACAGTGGGTAGGGCTTTTGCCTTGCATGTGGCCGACCCGGGTTCTTCCCAGCATCTCATATGGTCCCCTGAGCAGCGCCAGGAGTAACTCCTGAGTGCAGAGCCAGGACTAACCCCTGTGCATCACCAGGTGTGACCCAAAAGAGAAAAAAAAAAAGAGCAGAGCCAGGAGTATGCCCTGAGCACTGCTGAGTGTGACCTCCCCCCACACACATACCACAAAAAAAAAAAAAGGAGAACAGAGCAGAGGAGTGACTGAGGAGAACCTTGTGGAGGGCACACAGCTGGATGGAATCTGGCGAGGAAGAAAGCAGCCAGGGCAGGGAGATAGCCCAGTGCTTGGCTGCACAGACTTGTGAGTCTGTTTTTGGCTCAGGGCTTACTCCTGGCTCTGAGCTCAGGGTCACTTCTGGAAGGGCGTGGAGGATCACAGGCGGTGCCAGGGATCAAACCCAGGTTGGCTACGTGCAAGGCAAGTGCTCTACCCACTACGCTGTCATTTCTCCAGTCCTATGGCATATGCTTTGAATGCTGGAGTTCTGGATTTGAACTGGCAAACATGATCCTCCGAGCACTGCCAAGAGTAATCCCCAAGCACTGACCTGGGAGTAGTCCCCGAGCAATACTGGTAATGGCTCAGACACCCACACAACACACAGACACACACAGACACACAGACACACACACACAGAGTTTTTCTTTTTCTTTTTTTTTTGAGGGGGGGTTACATCCGGTGAATGCACAGGGCTTATTTTTGGCTCATGCACTCAGGAATTACTCCTGGTGGCGCTCGAGGGACCATATGGGATGCTGGGGATTGAACCCAAGTCAGCCTCGTGTAGCTCCAGCCTCCGCAAGTGTTTTTCAGAGGGCCAAAGAGATAGTACAGCAAATAGGGCACTTGTCTTGGACGCTCCCAGCCCAAGTTTAATCACCAGAACCACATATGGTCCCTGGAGCTCCTCTAGGAGTGATTATTGAGCACAGAGTCAGGAGTACTCACAGGGGCCAACTGCTGTGACCCAAAAACCAAAATAGGCAAACAAAATACAACAAAGTCCTAAGAGGGTTTCAGCAGGTTCCACAGTTCCCAGAATTTTTTTTCCTTTATTGGGTCACACCCAGCAATGCTCAGGGGTTACTCCTGGCTGTGCACTTAGTAGTTACTCCTGGTGGTGTTTGAGGGACCATATGGGATGCTGGGAATTGAACCTGGGTCAGCCACGAGCAAGGCAAGCGCCCTACCCACTGTACTATCGCTCCAGCCCTCCCAGAATTTATTTGTATTTCTTTATTTTAGTTTTTCTTGTTATTTTTCCTGGGGACCACAGCTATGCTCTTGACTGACTTCTGGCCCAGGGGTCACTCCTGGCAATGCTCAAGAGACCAAATGGGTGCCAGGGATCAAACCCAGGCCTGCCACATGCAAGGAAAGCATCCATCCACTGCTTTATCTCTCCACCCCTAAAAGAAGTATCATTTGAAAGGTATAAGACATCAGATATGGTTGACTAGGACTTTGTCCTGAAAATACCCCTTAGTGAAAATTGACCTTTCTCTGCTGCAGTGTTGAGTCTGAGATTTTCCTTGGTGGCTTTTGGCTCTGGGGCTCAGCCTGACTCCTCATCACTTTCTCCATCCTGAGACTTGAAATACGTGGAGTGCCCTATGACCCCTCCAGAATTGAGGATCTTGATTTTTTTTTTTTGTTTTGTGTTGGAGCCACACCTGGCAGTGCTCGGGGCTTACTCCTGGCTCTGCACTCAGGCATCACTCCTGGTCAGCTCCAGGGAACATATGGGATCCCTGGGATTGAACCCTGGGTGGGCCACTTGCAAGGTAAGCTCCCTCCTACCCGCTGTGCTATTTTTCCAGGAACCCCCCACCTTGATGACCTTGAAAGCAGGTAGGTAATGCTTCCTTTGAATTCCTCTTGACAGACTTCATAGGTTGCTGCTTTTCTGAAGCTCTTTAAAGAAAAAAACTCTTTCTCTGTCACTTGTTACCTGGGCAATTGGGCTCACCTTTGTGAGATCCACTTTCACTGTATAAATGATGTCTGATAGGGGCTGGAAGGGATGACCTGTGTCCTCATGGATGCACATAGATGATTCTCTTCAGGAAATTCCCTGCAGTAACCGGGCTGGTGAGAGTAACGGGAACAGGGAGCACCAATGCCCACTTACTAGACCAGACTCTACCTTCTGCAAGTTGGAAATCCTGGTGCCCATTCCAGTTGCATTTTTTCTTTGGGGGGGGTGTATCACACCCAGCGATGCTTAGGGATCACTCCTGGCTCTGCACTCAGGAAATCTTCCTGGTAGTGCTGAGGGAACCATATGTGATGCTGGGGATTGAACCTGGGTCAGACACATGAAAGGCAAATGCCCTATCCATTGTGCTATGGCTCCAGCTCCCTCCAGTTCCTTTTTCTTTTTTTCAATTGAACCACTGTGAGAACAGTTACAAAGCTTTCAGGTTTAAGTCTCAGTCATACAGTGATCAAACACCCATCTCTTTACAGTGAACATGTTCCACCAACAAGAACCCCATTATACCCCCCATCCCACCATCCCATGGTACCAGGGATCAAACCAGAATCTGTTAATACTCAAGACAAGTGCCTTAGGTAAAGGGATATACCTGGTAACCTTTCATTATCTGTATTACAAACTATAAGGCCCAAGAGGAAACAGAGAGAGAGACAAAGAGAGACAGAGAGACGAGAGAGAAGTGGGGAGGGGGGGGAGAATGTGAGAGAGAGGGAAGAGAGAAAGAGAGGGAGAGAGAGAGAGAGAGAGGAAAAGTGCCTGCCAACATGGCAGGTGGTGGCATAGGGTAGGGAGAGGAAAGCTGGCACCATTGGTGGTGAGAAAAGTGCACTGGTGAAGGGATGGGTGTTGAAACATGTGACCGCAACCCAATCACAAACAACTTTGTAAATTTGTATGTCACAGTGATTCAATTAAAACTAAATAAATAGGGGCTGGAGGGATAGCACAGCGGGTATGGCGTTTGCCTTGCAAGCGGCTGGCCCGGGTTCGATTCCCAGCATCCCATATGGTCCCCCAGCACCGCCAGGAGTAATTCTGAGTGTAAAGCCAGGAATAAGCCCTGTGCATCACTGGGTGTGACCCGAAAAGAAAAAAAAAACCCTAAATAAATAAATGGAAATGTATTTTAATTTTAAAAAGCACTGTTGTAGCACTGTCATCCCTTGCTCATCAATTTGCTCGAGCGGGCACCATTGTGAGACTTGTTGTTACTGTTTTTGGCATATTGAATATGCCACGGGTAACTTGCCAGGCTCTGCCATGTGGACGGGATACTCTCGGTAGCTTGCCAGGCTCTTTGAGAAGAACGGAGAAATTGAACCCGGGTCAGCCATGTGCAAGGCAAACACCCTACCCTCTATGCTATTACTCTAGTCCAATTAAAAAGAAAGAAAAGGACAAATGCCTCAACCCTGTATCTATCTCTAGCCCTGGATCCAGACTTTTTTCTTTTTGACGGCGGGGGGTTCACATCCAGCTATGCTCAGAGGTTACTCCTGGCTCTGTATTCAGAAATTACTCTATATGTAATGGAGTGCTCAGGGGGCCATATGAGATGCTGGGAATCGAACCTGGGTCGGCCACGTGTAAGGCAAATACCCTACCAACTGTGCTATCAATCCAGCCCCACCCGCAGATTTTTTTAAGCAAGAAGTTATTCATCCCTACCTCACTTGACATTTATTATTTGTTCCCTTTTTAAATTTTCTTGTAGGGGACCGGAGCAGTAGTACAGCGGGTACGGCGTTTGCCTTGAATGCAGCCGACCTAGGTTCAATCCCCAGCATTCCATATGGTCCCCCTGCCCCCAGCCCAGCCAGGAGTAATTCCTGAGTTCAGAGCCAGGAGTAACCCCTGAGCATCACTGAGTGTGACCCTAAAAGCCAAAAATAAAAACCCAATAAATTTTCTTGTAGGGACTGAAGGGATGATACAGTGGTCAGGACACTTGTCTTGAATGAAGCTTATCTCTGAGCCTGTCAGGAATGATCCCTGAGCACAGAACCTGGAGTAAGCCCTGAGCACTACTGGTGTGGCCCCCAAACCCAAAATACGTAAACAAGTTTAAAAATTTTTTCTTTATTTAGTGAGTTCAGGAGCCTGTCAGCACTCAGAGCTCCTACTGGCTCTGCACTCAGGGAATGTCGCCAGAGGCCAGGTTGGTGCCTGAGATGGACCGATGGAACTGGATCCAGCCCAGCTGAAATGAGCACCTTACCTTCTGGGCAATAGCTTCTATTTATACCACTTTAAAGCCTTAAAGGAAGAAGAAAAAAGATAGCAAATTGACCCCAGTGCCTGAAGCCATTCATTTCTTCCTGCCCATAGGCATTTCATTCCTTCCTTAGCTCCAACAAGCAGTGAACTACCCCTCCCTGGAATGTACGTTTACCTTTCAGCTCCTTTGAGACAGGAAGGACACGTGGAGGGGGGGGGAAAGAGGGGAAAGGGAAGGAGACCAGCAGCCTGGGGCTGGAGTGATAGCACAGTGGGTAGGGCGGTTGCCTTGCACACAGCTTTGCATACAGCCAACCCAGGTTCAATTCCCAGCATCCCATATAGTCCCCTGAGCACCGCCAGGAGTAATTTCTGAGTGCAGAGCCAGGAGTAACCCCTGTGCATCGCCGGGTGTGAACCAAAAAGCCAAAAAGAAAAAAAGAAGACCAGCAGCCTGATTTCATTCCCACCTGCCTGCTGAGTGGCCCCAGCAAGTGCCTGCCCCTCTCTGGGCAGCTGCCTCCTTCTGTGAAATGAGACAGAAGGTAGAGAAGGGACCCCATCACCCAAATGTGATTCCCTGTTAGCAGGAAGGTCCTAGTCTTTAGGCCAGAGATACGTCACAGAAGTTCAGGCGCTTGTCCTGCAGACTGCCAAGTCTGATTGGCTCTCCAGCACTGCCAGGAATGGTCCCCGAGCACAGAACCGGAAGCAGCCTCTGAGCATTGCTCTGTGTGCCCACCCCCAAAGAGTCTGTAGTTTATAAATATATAGGAGCCATTCCTATATATAAAAGAACA
Source organism: Sorex araneus (assembly GCF_027595985.1). Lineage (NCBI taxonomy): Eukaryota > Metazoa > Chordata > Mammalia > Eulipotyphla > Soricidae > Sorex > Sorex araneus. The sequence goes on along the minus strand of NC_073306.1, from coordinate 116,716,000 downwards.
TAGATGCCTTTGTATTAAAGGCATAGCTCCTATGGAAAGGAGTAGTGCCTTAACCTTTACATTAAGGGTGAGAACCTTCAATTAATATTTCATTTTTTGGACTGGGGAGATAGCACAGGGGCTAAGGTGCTTACTCTGCATGTGGTTACCCCAGCACAGAGCCAGGAGAAGCCCCCGAGCACTTCCCAGTGCTCTTTTCCATCTTTCATGAGATTGATTACAATGACACCAGCAAAGAACACTTCATGGTTATGCTCCCCAAACTGCCTGGCTCTCCATTCCTCTTTCCCTCCCTCCTTCCTTCCTTCCTTCCTTCCTTCCTTCCTTCCTTCCCTCCTTCCTTCCTTCCTCCTTCTCTCCCTTCCTTCCTTCTTTCCTTGTTCCCTCCCTCCCTCCCTCCCTTCCTTCCTTCCTTCCTTCCTTCCTTCCTTCCTTCCTTCCTTCCTTCCTTCCTTCCTTCCTTCCTTCCATCTTTCCCTTCCTTCCTTCCTTCCTTCCTTCCTTCCTTCCTTCCTTCCTTCCTTCCTTCCTTCCTTCCTTCCTTCCTTCTTTTAGCCCTTCCTTCCTTCCAATTTTGGGCCACAACTGGATTTGTTCTGGAGAAAGCAGTGAACACCACTAGGTGTGATGCCACTTACACACACCCCTGCCCCCCACCCCCACTAAACTTTAAACATTTTAAGTACAAATTGGCCTTTGCTCCTCTTCTTTGCCATCAACCTTCCCCCAGCACACACACACACACAGACACACACACACACACATACACGCACGCACACACAAGCCCATCAGTCCTTTCACTGGACTCCCCCCACCCACTCTTGCCCACTCCATTCCCTTCCTCTAGCGCTGCCAGATGGGCCTTTGCAGCACTCGGGTAAGACCAGGCTGAGCACTACGAAGCTTCCCAACTCCCACAGGCCCACCAGGCCGAGGACCCCACAGTCCCGACCTAGCCTTCTCCATCCCCAGCGGTCACCACCCAGTCCTAGTGCTGGGCCTGGAACACAGCACCCCCTTAATCTTGCACTCCCACCTGCCTGAAATGCCCCCTGAGATCTTTCTTTTTCTTTTTCTTTTTTAAATTCTTTAATTTTGTTGAATCACCGTGAGAACAGTTACAAGGCTTTCAGGATCAAGTCTCAGTCATACAGTGATCAAACACCCATCCCTTCACCAGTGCAATGTTCCACCACCAAGAACCCCAGTATGCCTCCCTCCCACTCCCCCACTGCCTGTGTGACAGGTGATTTTCACTTTACTCTCTCTTTAATTTGATTACATTCAATTTTCGACAAAAAAAAACACTATTATTATTTAGAGTTTGTCCTCCAACAATCAGACATGTTGAAATGGCATCATTAGATCATATGTTTTCTATTGCTGATAACAAAGAGCATATGATGTTGCATGGTCGCGAAAGCTGCCACCCAGTTTTGGGATTCTGCTATTTTAGTAATTTAAGTCCAGAGGTATTTCTGCCAGCAGCTGCTGCATTCCGAGATTGCTTTGTGTGTCTCTGGGATCATGGCGGTGCCCCCTGAGAACTGTCACAGTTGACTCCTTCCTCCTTTCAGGCCTGGTTCCAATGTCTATTTATGAAAGACCCTTCCTTCCATCGCTATATGAGTAGCAAACCTTCCTCCTCGGACACTCCCAGTCACCCTCCTTGGACCCGAGTCCACTCTGCTAGGTATTCACTTCCTGTAATGGTCTGACTTCCAGAGGAGAGTATTTGTTTTCTTGTTGGTTAATTGGGGTTCCCCGAATCCAGTAGTGCTCAGGGGCTACTCCCAGCTTGGGGATTAGGGGTTGCTCCTGGTTCTGTTTAGGACACCGTGAGGTGCTGGGCATTCAACCTGGGCCCCTCACATGCTAAGTATGTGCTCGCCTTTGGAGCTGTCTCCTCAGCCTGTAGCAGCAGAAGAGAGTGGAAACTCTCTGAGTGACAGTCTGCACGTAGGTTTTGCCCACTGCTTGATTTTGTTCTTGGGCACCAAGGAAGGGTCCTGACTCCTGACATGGGAGTGTGACCAGGGGGCCAGGCTCGTCTCTTTCTTTTCCTTCCAGTACCTGCTGCAGAAATTTGCTGAGATAAAACACGAGGGGCTGGAGCAATAACACAGCAAGTAGGGCGTTTGCCTTGCATGCAGCCGACCCAGGTTCGATTCCCAGCATCCCATATGGTCCCCTGAGCACCGCCAGGGGTGATTCCTGAGTGCAGAGCGAGGGGTAACCCCTGTGCATTGCCGGGTGTGACCCAAAAAGAAAAAAAAAAACCAACAAGACAAAACACGAAGCTCTGCAGAACGCGCTCCCATGAAGAGGACTTGTTTTTATTGTTGTTGTTTTGGGGTCACACCCAGTGACGCTCTAGAGTTACTCCTGGCTCTACACTCAGGAATTACTTCTGGCAGTGCTTGGGGGACCATATGGGATGCCGGAGATTGACCCTGGGTCAGTTGTGTGCAAGGCAAGCGCCTTGCCCACTCTGCTATCTCTGCAGCCCCAAGGAGGGTTGTTAGCATCACACCTCCTGGGGTACAGGGAACAGGGAAGGGGTTGGGGGGCACATTATTTCTACCCTGGACTCAGCTTTTTCTTTTTGAAATAAACAGGAGAGGTGGATCCCCCTTGTTCAGACCTGTTCTTTTAAATAAATAATATATATATACATATATATATATTGATTCCTTTGGTTCTCGGGATCTAAGGAACCCAAGTTTCCTGCCTGCAGGGCATGCCCTTGACCAAGCAGAGCCCAAATTCCGATCTCCCCTGGACCATACACCAATACTCCAGCCTACGTGCAGAGCTTTGGAAGATGAGGCCTGAGCTATGCTGAGCTGGGGCATAGAGGGGGTCAGTGGGGAGAATATGCCCAAAATTTAGGGCTCCCTCTTGGTAGCCCTCTTCAGAGTCCAAAGCTCAGCCTCTTTAACCCATCCTTCCATCCTGGGCTGGCCCCATTCTTGAAGCTGCTCCCACCCTTCCCCCCCACACACTCTCATCCTTTTGTGGAGTCTCAAGATTCTGAGCAGCATTGGCAGGTGTGGGGGGCTGGAGGGGAGGAAGAGGGTGGTGGGGGGTGCGGGGTAGGGGAGCAATTGTCCTGAGCAAGACTGTGCCCCAGCATCTAGAGCATCAGACCTGGCAAAAAGTAGGGGATCAATAACTGAATGATTGAATGAAGACCCCCCCACCTCCCACCCCCAACACGTATACAGATACACAGTCTGAAAGAAAAAGTTTTCCAGGTAACTCCTTCAAGGCTCCCGGCCAGGGACTGTTTACAGCACCCACAATGGTAGGCTCTGCAACCCCAAACAGGGCCGGGACCAGGCATTCACTTTATAATCATTCGGAGAAGAAAAACAAAGAAGACAAAAGCAACTAAGATCTCATTTTCACCGGCAAAAGAATTCCCACCTTGAATTTGAAATAAAGGCTGAGATTCCCAAAAGGTGACAACATTAACACCCCCACCCTCAAAACTAAGACTTGTCAAAGGGCCCTTTAAAAAACAAATTTGTACGTGGACAGTTTCAACGCCCACAGAAGCTATGGAGTAAGGATTTTCTTAAAGGGAACTCCAAGGCTTTTTGAAAACTTTTTTTTTTTTTTGAGAAAAAAATCTTGCTATTTGGAAGACTTTCTTTTTTTTCTCTCTCGTTGGGTCACACCAGGTGATGCTCAGGGTTTACTTCTGGCTCTGCACTCAGGAATCATTCCTGGCAGTGCTGGGGGATCCTATGGGATGCTGGGGATGGAAGCCAGGTTGGCTGAGTGCAAGGCAAATGTACAACCCTCTTGGCCCCTTGGAACATTTTTCTAAGGGGGACAGGGAGGGCATTTGGGCCACACCCAGCATGGCTTAGGGGCTACTCCCAGATCTTTGCTGGGGAATGGAGAACAATCCTTGCTGGTGGTGCTCAGGAGACCATACAGTGTCCAGGAAGGAACCCAGGTCTGCAGAGACTTGAAAAGTTTGGGAGGGAGGGTGCACAGAGCAATAGTACAGCAGGTAAGGCACTTGCCTTGCACGCAGTCAACCCAGATTTGATCCCCAGAACCCCATATGGATCATGGAGCACGGCCAGGAGTGATTCCTGAGTGCAGAGCCAGGAGTAAGCCCTGAGCACCACCAGGTATGGCCCCCGAACCAAAAAATAAAAATAAAAGAAGTGCAAATTCGCCACCACATCCGTTCTAGAAATCAGAGAATGGTAGCGGTCCTAGGAATCCAACCATGCAGAGTTGTTTACGTTAATTTATAGATCTAAAAAATCGAAAGTGGAATTGAGCTGTCTCTCCAGCTTCCTGGGAGCCAGTCTGAAAACCTGACTTCTCTCCCTTGCCACACAATGCACACAACTTGGTGTATTTGTGCCCGAGGTGGCCCTGAAGGCCTGTTTTCCCTTTTCATTTAAATCCTCCCGTTTAACTGTCTCATTTCCTCCACTCCTAACAGCCTCCCAGCAGGGGCTTTTGTTTTGTGGTCTACTTCCCCCGCCCCAGCAAAAGCAGGATGCAGGAGCGCTGTAGGTGCGCTGTAGGTGTTTGGTAAAGACAAGTTGTGGGAATGCACCAACAGACCCACACAGCTGACGTCCCCTTTTCTCTCTGCCCCAGAGGGACGGTTTATGGCACAGGAACAGGCAATTGCAGCCCCACTGCGCTCACAGGCACAGAAGCACCGAAAGTGAGCTCTACTGGTGTTGTCTTCCTTTCTCTTTTTTTCTTTTCCTGGGGAACCTCCATGGCGGCGCTCAGGCGGTCAGGGTCCCTCCCCGGTGGTCCCTGGCCCATCTGTGTGGATCTGATGTTTCAGGCTTCCAGTTGTTCGTACGATGATGCTGGGTGGACTGAGCCGTGCTGGAGGCCCCCAGGCCTACACATACCAGGCGGGGTTTAGAGGGCTACTTGGTGCCAGGACTTCAACTCAGGGCCTGCGGAGTACGCAGTGGAGGCCTTTGAGCTGTCGCCCCAGCCCTCTCCTGATCAATCCCAGCCCTCTCCTGATTTTTGTAATTGTGAAGACCCGGGCACACCCTATATTCATCCAGCAGCAGGGAACACCTTTGCAGTAAGTGGGATTCAGTCAGCAACTGTATGGCATGCGACCTTACCACTCAGAAGGAGGCGCAAGACGCATCACTTCGTGCAGAATCAAAGGTGTAGCTACACAGGTCCGTGGACCATAATGGTAAATAAATCAATCATGTGGGGGAAGAAATCCAATCGGTCTTCCAGAGTAAATCCAATCGGTCTTTCCTGAGAGCATGTAGGAGAGGATACAGTCTCCGTCCACCTCTTAGCCTCCACGTGCCCTGAGTGACCCCGTCACTCCCCTCTGAGGGAAACAAACAAAAAACCAGAAAGTTCTGGCCTCCTGGTATAAAGGGGAGAAAATGCAGGTACATAGCCAACACTTCCAGCGTGAGTCATCGGTGGGTATTAGATTAAGATAGAAAGCAGGGCCAGAATGACAGGATAGTGGGTGGGATATTGCCCTGTGTGCTGCCCACCAGTTTCTGGAGGCAGCCAGGAATGAACCTGAGCACTTAGGTCCTGGAGTAAGTTTTGAGCGCAGCTGGGTGTGGCCGAAACACCAAAGAAGAAAACCAGGCAGGGACATGGTTCAGGGGCAGAGCACTTATTTTACACGTGTGGGATCCTGGGTTTAAATTCCCAGCACCATGTGGTCCCTTGAACACCAATGAAAACAACCCCTGAGCACAAAACTGAGAGCACTGTTGGCTCCCAAACCAGTGTAAATGAATGAGTAAGTAGAGTAGAAAATGCTTTCTCCTGCAAGCAGAAGGAAAGCAGTCTTTTTTATTTGTGTGTGTGTGCGTGCTTGTGTGTGTGTGTGTGTGTGTGTGTGTGCGTGCTTGTGTGTGTGTGTGTGTGTGTGTGCGTGCTTGTGTGTGTGTGTGTGTGTGTGTGTGTCTTGGACCAAACTCACTGATTTTCAGGGCTTGCTCCTGAGTCCGTGCTTAGGGATCATTCCTGACCGTGCTGGAGGAACCATATGCAGTGCCAGGGATCGGACACAGGGCCTCACACATACTACTGCTTACCACCTAGCACGAGCCAGCTCTTAGGTTAGGCCTCAACCTGTCATTTTCGCTTTTACTTTTTTTTTTTTGGGGGGGGGGCACACCTGCCTGTGCCCTGTTTGCTGTACTATCAACTCAGGCCCTCATCCAATCTTTGTAAACTTAAAGTGTTTTTTTTTGTTTTTTGTTTTTTGTTTTGCTTTTTTGGGTCACACCTGGCGATGCACAGGGGTTACTCCTGGCTCTGCACTCAGGAATTACTCCAGGCGGTGCTCAGGGGACCCTATGGGATGCTGGGAATTGAACCTGTGTTGGAGGCCATGTGCAAGGCAAACGCCCCACCTGATTAAAGTGTTATTTAAATGTCTTTCAAGCTGGACCGATTCCCCAGCCTCCCTTAGCCAGCGATATAACAAAGTAGATAGTAGTGACTATGATGAGGAAGGTCATAAATGGAAAATTGGAACTAAAAACAATGACAGTGTTACCTGTACCCCCCACCCTTCACCCCCAAACACCAACACCAACACCAACACCGACAGCCCCTCCAACCCCAGGTTTTGGTAGAAGGAAGATCTGGAATTTGTGCTTTTCCTTTCAATGCCTCTGGGCGATATGCAGGATCCTTGTGAGGGAGACAGACACTCAATCTTTTTTTTTTTTTTATTCAAACTTTTTATTGAATCACCATGTGGAAAGTTACAAAGTTCTCAGGTTTATGTCTCAGTTATACAATATTCAAACACCCATCCCTTCACCAGCAGACACTCAATCTTGAAGTCAATATCTCCTTGGTGTGTGTATGTGAGTGTGTCTGTGCGTGTGTATTGTATTATAGCTTTGGGAGATAGATCAGTGCCTCCAGGAAAAGCAAGACACTGATCCAAGGTCCCCCTGAATTAGAGAGACCGGCTGGATGTGAATCCTCAGTGATCTTCAAATACAAAGTGTAATTTTAAATGTGTGCTTTTGGCATTTCTTAGTGTGAAGGGTTTGACCTTCCTGCTGGTAAGAACCTGCCCCCCTGGGTCCTGCTCCCAGCAGGAACCCTGGGGAACTTCTTAATGAACTCTTTTCACTTGCAGGGCGAGAACGCAGGGGTCTCCTTTACACTCGCTAGGACATTTTAAAGTGAATGCAAGGGAGCAAGGTCCCTCATTAAGGCTGAAATGGCCACTGCTGGGGCCTGGCCCAGCTCTGCATTTCCTGCCTGCAAACTCGGGGCATTAAGCAGGATTCCCATTGCTTCCCTCTTCGGAGCATGGATTTGGAAAACTTTGGAAAGACTTTTTTTTTTTTTTTTTTTTTTGCCATTCTAGGGCTTACCCTGACTCCCGGTGGGGCTTGGGAGACTATAACTTCTGCAGAACACGGGTGGGTCCCATCCAAAGGAAGGGTCCCGCCCTTGTACCAGGAGCGATGGTCTTTATATATTTGTGTTTACTGCAAAGTTTTCAGTAAAATCTTAAATTGGACGTTAGGTATGGTTTTTATCTCATTCAAGAAAATCTTATGCTGCTTTTTGGTTTGTTTTGTTTTGGGGATCCACTTCCAGCGCTGCTCAGGGACTGCTCCTGGGCTCCTGGCCCAGTGCTTGGGTATCTCTCCTGCTTGGAGACCCACTGAGTTATTCCCACTGGCTCCTAGGCTGCTTTGTCGGGTTCACGATTTTCTATTTGGAGGCCTCATCTTGGCCTTACACCTGGCTCTGCACTCAGGGGTCACTCCTGGCAAGCTAGGGGGCCATAATTAGGGGGTGGTGCCAGGGACTGGGTGCCAGGCCAGCTGTGTGGAGGGCAAGTGCCTTACTTCACGTACTATTTCTCTGGTCCCTTAAGCTGCTTGAGGTTTTGTGTGTGTGTGTGTGTGTGTGTGTGTGTGTGTGTGTGTGTGTGTGTGTTTAAGGGGGGGAGGGGGCAGGCACACCCAGCAGCGCTCAGGGTTTATTCCTTCCTCTCTGCACAGGGCTCACTGCTGCAGGGCTGGGGGAGTCCCAGAGCCCGGTGGGGCGCGTGCAAGGCCAGGGCACGATGCCCACTGTGTCCCTATCCCAGGACCGGAAAGCATGGCCTCAGTTTTGAAAAATAAATTTTATAATAATAATAATAATAATAATAATAGCGCCAAAGAGCCGGGCCGGCGGCGGGCGGGCGCGGGGCGGCGCGGCGGGCGGGCCCGGGGGCGCGGGGCGGGGAGTGCCCGGGCGGCCGTGGCGAAAGTGCGGCTGCGGACGCGCGGCGCGGGGCGGCGGCGGCCGGGCGGCGGGCACCATGGGCCGCCTGCACTGCACGCAGGACCCGGTGCCCGAGGCCGTGGGCGGCGACATGCAGCGGCTGAACCAGATGGGCGCGCAGGTGGGCCCGCCGTGGCCGCGCGGCGCGGGGCGCGGGGCGCGGGGCCGGGGCTGCACTTCCGGCCTGGCGGGGCGGGGCGGGGGGGGCAGTCCCGGGAGCGGGAGCCAGCCGGGGCGGGGATGCGGGAGCCTGCGGGGTGGGGGTGGGGGTGGGGGTCCCGGGAGGCCGAAAGGGATCTGCCGAGGGGGGCTCAGGGGGGTGGGCACCCTGGGAAGTGCGGCTGGGGCGGGGGTGGGGAACTTCCGGTGAGGTGGGGAGTTTGCAGGTTCCTTGGAGAGGGCCTGGGAGTGGGGTCGGGAGGGGCCCTTAGGGATGCTGAAGTCCTAGGCTGAGGTGCTGGGGGGACCGAGGGCGATTTGGGGGATCAGGGAGAGTTGATGGGCCCACGAGGGAGGGGGGGGTGTGGCTTAGCAGGAGGCCCGCGAGGCTGGGCTGCAGATCAGCGCCTGCCACCAGCTCTGGATCCCGCATCGAGTGGGTATTGGCCAGGCCAGCACGGGGTGTGTGGGCCGCGTGGGCCCGGGCTGGGGGCCTCCGCCTCTGCCAACCCACAGCTAGCAGAAGCAGCTGGGCCCCGCCCCCAGGGGAGCCTTCCCACTGGCAGGGCCTTGATGGGGGTGAGGCTGGGCACCGTCCCCCACCGTCCCGCTAGCTCCCCTCTGCCACTGCCAGGGTTAGAACAAAGCTGCTCGCTTGCCACCTACTCCAAGGTGCATTTCTTTGTTTCCTGTGGTTGCTTATGTCTTAGGTGGTAAGACCCTCTCCTTCACTTCAGCACCCCGGTTCCCCCCCAGTGTAAAAAAGCCTGTTTGTTCAATTAAAAAAATTTTAAAAAGGCAAAACAAAGCAGGGGCTGTGGGTAGGGTGCTTACTTTGCACACAGGCAACCCGGGCTCATTCCTTGGCATCCCATTCGGTCTCTCAAGCTGCCTGCAGTGATTTTTGAGTGCAAAGCCAGGAGGAACCCCTGGGTAACCCCAGATGTGGCCCCCAAACAAAACAAAACAAACAAAAAAGCAAATTTGGGCCCAGGAACTAGCTCAAGAGGGTCTGAGGTCCAGATTTGGATTCCTGACGCCGCTGCTTGGACTCCCAGGGGCAGCCTTGTTGCTTCTCGGGTCCTGGTGCCCTCAGCACTGCAGGGCCCTAGCACTGAATTATCTGATCTGTTTGACTGGGCTCACTGCAGTTCCCCCCAGCACCACTGCTTGGAAGATGCAAAAAATTAAAATGACATACTAATTTTTTTTTTTGCTTTTTGGGTCACACCCAGTGATGCTCAGGGGTCTCTCCTGGCTCTGCACTCAGGAATTACCCCTCGCCATGCTCAGGGGATCATATGGGATGCTGGGAATCGAACCCGGGTCGGCCTCGTGCAAGGCAAACGCCCTACCCGCTGTGCTATCATTCCAACCCCGACATACTAATTTTTAAAATTTTTAATTATTACCATTCAGTTATAGTCATAATAATTATAACAGCTATATTGTTTGCCCCCCCCTTTTTTTTTCCTTTTTGGGTCACACCGGCAATGCACAGGGGTTACTTTGCACTCGGGAATTACTCTTGGCAGTGCTTGGGGATGCTGGGAATTGAATCAGGGGTCAGCCTCCTGCAAGGCAAAAGTCCTACCCGCTGTACTATCACTCCAGCCCCTGTTGTTTGTCTTTTGGGGGAGACACAGCCAGTTATGCTTAAGGCTTACACCTACCTCTGTGCTCTTGATAGTGTTCCAGGGGCCATGTGCCAAGTGGGGGTGGAATCCAAGTGGGCTCTGTGTAAGGGAAATGCCCAGCTATGTGCTCTCTTAGTGGGGGGCTGGGGTGGGGGTGGGGCACCACACCAGTCAGTGCTCAGAGGCTGTGCCTGGCTTGGAGGAACATGTGTTTTTTTCTGAAATGCTGGAGATCAAATCTAGGCTCTTCAGCATGCTAGGCATGCACTCCGCTTACCACTGCACCACCAGACGTGTCCTAAAGCTGTGCTGTGCATAGATAACTTGCAAGCCACAGGTCAGAGTAATAGCTCAGTGAACTGAACGCCTGCCTGGCGTGCGGGAACTCTGGGTTCTATCCCTGACAATGCACAGTTCCCCAAGTACCATGGGATTTATCTCAACCCCCAGCACTGCCGCTGTGGCCCAAAACACTTAAGTAAATAAAAGGAAATTAAATTAAATGTGGAGGAGGCTGGAGAGATAGTGCATTGGGAAGGTGTTGGGGGACTGTACGTGGTGCCGGGGATAGAACCTAGGTCCTCAGTGTGCTCATTTCCTCTACTTATTTAGGATTTGGGGCCACACCGAGCTATGCTCAGAGCTTACTCCTGGCTCTGTGCTCCAGGATTACTCCTTGCTGTGCTTGGGGGGTTCGTATGCAATGCCAGGATGATACTGGAGTCTCTTGCATAAAAGGAAGTGCCTTAACACTCCCACTTATCTCTCTGGCCCCTGGGTATACTTCTTATGCGGAGGAAGCCACAATCTGAAATAGATCAGAAAATGGAGGTGAGGGGCCTGGGAGCTGGTTTAAAGGCCTGGGGTGCATGCTTTGGATGCAGATTCCAGTGCTGAAGAAATACTACAGGGATTAAGGTGCTTGCCTAGCACTTGGCTTGGTCAAGCCAAGCACTCTGGGAGTAATTCATTTTATTTTTCTCTTTGCTTTATGGGTCACACCTGACAATGCACAGGGGTTACTCCTGGCTCTGCACTCAGGAATCACCCCTGGCGGTGCTCAGAGGACCATATGGGATGCTGGGAATTGAACCCTGGTCGGCCGAGTGCAAGGCAAATACCCTACCATCTTCTGTACTATTGCTCCAGCCGCCTCTGGGAGTAATTCTTTTTTTTTTTTTTTTGTGCTTTTTGGGTCACACCTGGTGATGCTCAGGGCTGACTCCTGGCTCTGCACTCAGGAATCACTCCTGGTGCTGCTCGGGGGACCATATGGGATGCTGGGAATCGAACTCTGGTCAGCCACATGCAGGGCAAACACCCTATGCTCTGTGCTATCTCTCCAGCCCCAAGGGAGTAATTCTTAAGTGCAGAGCTAGGAGGAAACCCTGAGCATCGCTGGGTGTGGCCCAAACACCAAAGAAAGAAAAAAAAAGGCTCTTTAACAGTCTACTTTGTATAAATATGTCCACTTTTACTTCTCAGAACATCTGAAGGGTACAGTTTCTGCTGTGGAATGATCACTTAAAATTAGATAAGGACTGTGGAATTCCCCTGCAGAATACTTGCCGGGAGTTAATCCTCTTATCTGACCTGTGATCATGTCTGCTTCCTGGGGGGGGCTGGGGGTGGGGGCCTTACTCAAGTACCAGTGCCATCAAACTTTTAATTTTGCAGATCTGATAAGTGAAATATAGTTTCTTTCACTGCCTTGCTGTTCTCTAGTGTGACCTTGAGCACCTTTTCCTCGAATTCCTGGTAAGATTAAATGAGACCTTTTATTTCGTGCATATCATGGACAGGTGAGCATTCCAGGGAGAGACAGCTGTGCCAGGAGAGCGGCCAAGAATGGGGAAAGGGCTTAGCAAACCCTTTCCCCCTGTGCATTCAAGGAATACTGACTGTTCCTTTGTGAGAAAGGACCCTTCTCTGTAGAGGCACATTTGCATTCATTATCAAGATTGACAATTCCAAGTGCCCTGGGCCAGTCTCCCAGCAGGCTCCTGGGAGGAATCTGGGGAGGTCACTTTCTCCTTGGGAGTGGCCACTGTCCAATCAGGGCTCAGAAGGCTCTAGACAGTGGAGATAGCAATGAGATGAGATTCGGGTCCTTAACAATCAACAGCATAGTTTGAAGCCACTGCGAAGAGAAAGTGGGGCCCTCCAAGAAGGTGGAACCCAAAGTATAGACTGAGGCTGGAAATGGTAATGCTGCTGTAGGGCTTCTTTTCCTGACCTCTCTGTTTGTGTTTTGTTTTGGAGGCCACACCTGGTGGTCCTCAGGGCTTACTCCTAGGAGTCTCAGGGGACCGGATAGGGTGTTGGGGATCAAACCTGGGTCTGCCGTGTGGAGGCAAGAGTCTGACCTGCAGTGGTATCTTTCCGGCCGGGTTTGTTTGATTGGTGGATTGGTCTTGGTTTTGAGCCATACCCAGCAGAGCTCAGGGGTTATTCTGGCTCTGCACTCAGGAATATTCTCCTGGCGATGATCAGGGGGCCATAAGGGATGCATATGGGAACCCGGGTTGACCACCTGCAAGGCAAGCACCCTACCCGCTGTACTATTGCCCCAGCCCCCTTCGGTCCCTCTGTATTTAAAAGGTACTGGGTACTAAAGTATCAAAAAATGAGCTGGAGTGATGTTCAGGGGTCACTATTGGTGGTGCTCAGGGACGATGTGGTACTGGGAGGAATCAGATTTGGCCTCAACATCTAAAGCATGTGCTCCACCACTGAGCCTCAGCCCTGACCCAGGGAGCATCTAAGAAAAGAGGGGCCTGGGCTGGAGCAATAGCACAGCGGGTAGGGCGTTTGCCTTGCACGTGGCCAACCTGGGTTCGATTCCCAGTATTCCAGATGGTCCCCTGAGCACCGCCAGGAGTAATTCCTCAGTGCAGAGCCAGGAGTAACCCCTGTACATTACCCAGTGTGACCCAAAAAGAAAAAAAAAATAGAATAGAAAAGATGGGCCAGAGAGTTAAAAGGCACTTGTCTTCTGCACAGCCAACCTGAGTTCCAGCCCCAGCACTGCAAAGGTCCCCCAAGCCCCACCAGGGGTGATCTCTGAGTGCAGAGCCAGCAGTAAGCCCTGAGCACCACTGGGTGTGGCTTAAAAACAAAGAAAAGGAAAAGGAACAAACAAAAAAATTACTGAATACTATCTGTGTGGACCCTGCCCCCAAAAGAATTTATCTTAGCTCTCCTGCAAAAAAAGTTCTTATAGATACCCATGAACAGAGTGATATGTGGAAGGGCTTTGTGAACATTGCCTCATTATTCACAATAGCATCAGAGACACTGATGTTTATCTCTAGTGAGGTGAATTATATTAAATGTACAATCAAATGCCGTTGCTTGATAAAAGAATTGGGCTCAATTATATCTGCCAACTGATCTCTAAGAGATAATTAGTCGAAAATGGGCAAGGTGCAGGCTGTTGCTAGGTGCAGGGAGCCCTTTTATATTTAAAACCAATTACATGGCCCCTGGGGGACAGCCCTGGTGGGTGGGAGCACAGGCCTAGCCCCCGGGAGCCAGGGCTGGGATCTCTGGCTCTGCACTGGGAATGACCCTGGGGTGCCCTCAGCACCCCCTCCAAAAGATACAATGAAAGAAACAAAAAATGAAAATGAGATGACCAGGGATGTAACTCAGTGGTCGAGCACATGCCTTGAACGTGTGAGTTCCTGGCACCAGTACATGTGTATGCGCACACGTGCACGCAGAGAGACTTCTGGGACACCCCCAGAGATGTCCTGAGTCACTCTGTGGGCTGAAATTGAGGTCACTGTCACTGTCATCCCATTGCTCATCGATTTGCTCAATCAGGCACCAGTAACATCTCCATTGTGAGACTTGTTACTGTTTTTGGCATATGGAATACACCATGGGGCTGGAGCCATAGCACAGCAGGTAGGGCATTTGCCTTGTACGCGGCCGACCTGGGTTCGATTTCTCCGCCCCTCTCAGAGAGCCAGGCAAACTACTGAGTATCTCGCCCTCATGGCAGAAATTGAGGTGGGAGACTTTTTTTTTCTTTAAATGCTAGTTGATTCACTTTGCATTTACCTTAATTACATTATTTATTTTAACATTTAAATATTCAAAGATTAGGATGGGAGAGATCATTTGGGGGAAAACATTTGCCTTGCATGCAAGCTGACCTGAGTTTGTCCTCCAAGCCCGGTTGGGAGTGATCCTTGAGCACAAAGCTAGGAGTAAGCCCTGAGTACCTCCTGGTATGACCCAGAAACCAAAACCTGGGGCCGGAGTGATAGTATAGAGGGTAGGGCATTTGCCTTGCTGCGGCCGGCCCGAGTTCAATCCCTGGCATCCTATATGGTCCCTTGAGCACCGCCAGGAATAATTCCTGAGTACAGAGCCAGGAGTAACCCCTGAGCAGTGCTGGGTGTGACCCAAAAAGAAAAAAAAATTAAAAGAAACCAAAACACCACCCCCCCAGTAAAAGGAAACAGAACGAAAGAAGTAAGTGCTGTTGGGGACAGAGCTGGCAGTAGAGCATTTGCCTTGCTTGTGTGAAGTCTGCGTTTCATCACTGGGCTGGCAGTTCTGATGATTTTCCCTTTAGGCCATGCATGGGTGTGTGTTTGACGGTGAGGGTGGCCCTTGCCCAGCTGTGTTCAGGCCTTACTCCTGGCTCGTGCTCAGGGATCACTCCTGGCGTCAAGCGCCCTGCCTGCCATTCTCCCTCCCAGTGTTTTTTGGGCTTTGGTGGGGGGGGTTGATTTTTTTTAGGCCACACCCAGCAGTGCTCAGGGAGTCCTCCTGGCTCCACGCGGATGGGTCACTCCCACACATGTGTGGGGGGATTGTGCACTGCTGGGGATCCACTCTAGGCCTGCTGCTTGCACTCCAGCCCCTCGAGCTGCCTCCCTCCAGGCCCTGTGAGTGTGTGTTTGGACCCGAGTTACCTGTGTGCTTCGGTTCGTGCGGGCTGGCGATCTCTCAGATGTAGGCGCAGTGGCCTGTTGACTCGGACTGCAAACCACGAGTGTTTGTACCTTTAAGGTGGTCAAAACAAACAGCCATGCCTGTGCAGCACTGAATTCCTCTATTTAAGGGGTGGTTCCGGATGACCCCTGGAGAATTTTGCTGACATTATTGTATTTGTTTGGGTTTTGAGCACCACATTCAGTGGTGCTCAGGGCTTGCTACTGGCTGTGCTCTCAGCGATCACTCCCCGGAGTGCTCCGAGAACCACCGGAGGTCCCAGGGCTCGAACCCAGGTTGACTGTGTGCAAGGCAAGAGCCCTACCCCCTGTACCGTCTCTCCGGCTGCCAGATTTTGCTGACGTTCTGTGTTCTTCTCTTTGCAGCAGTTCTCAGCGCTGACTGAAGTACTCTTCCACTTCCTCATTGAGCCCAAAGAGGTAAACTCGTGGGGAGAGGCGTGCGGGTGAGTGACCCAGTCTGCCCGGACCCTGAGGCTGGTCTGCACTGCCCTCCCTGCAGGTGGAGCGGTTCCTGGCGCGGCTCTCCGAGTTTGCCACCACCTATCAGATGAGCCTTGGCCCCCTCAAAAGCATCGTGAAAAGCCTCCTTCTGATCCCCCACGGTGAGTGATGGGCCTTTTCCAGCAGCCGTTACTGGAACATTCCCTCCAGCCCCAGGGTCAGCTGTGTGCGCCTGTGCTCGGGGCATTAGCTGGAATGTTCAGGTTTTTGATTTTTTGGCTTCTTGTGTTTTGTTGTTGGGGGTGGGGGGTGGGTGAGATTTAGGCCACACTCAGCAGTGCTCAGGGCTTACTTCTGTCTCTGGCTCAGGGATCACACCTGGTGGGGCTCCGGCGACCATATGGGGTGCTGTGGATCGAACCCGAGTCAGCTGCCTGTTCCCCCTCCCCGCTACTCTGTGGCTTCAGCCCTGATTCCCTGGAGACAAGGAAGGCCAAAAATTGGAGAAATTCCAGCCCAAGCCGGGTACGGGCGCCTTGAGAGTTTAGTGACCTCCCAGCCCAGTTGTGAAGAATGAAGCCCTCTGGGGCTGGGGAGGCCCTGGGATTCCAACCTGGCATCTCACGGTCCCCCGAGCACTGCCAGGAGCAATTCCTGGAGCACAGCCAGGTGTGGCTCCCAAATAAAAAACAAGACAAAAGGAAGCAGCATTGGTGAAGAGGAGAATGAAACATCCCTGATTGACAGTGTTAAAAATCATCACCGTGGGGCCAGAATGGTGTGCAGTGGGTAGGGCATTTACCTTGCAGGACAGATCTCTAAGCACAGGAGCAGGAGTAAGGTGGGGAGGTGTGGCCCCCAAACAAACAAGCAGCAACAGTGAAAAACCAGCCATGAGCTGATCTTAGCAGGATCTCACTCTGGTGCACTGACAGCGGAGGTCTGAGTTCCCTTCTAGGCGTCCCCTTCCCACTTCCAGTCTCGGGGCTGGAGCAATAGTACAGTGGGTAGGGCGTTTGCCTTGCACTCAGCCAACCCAGGTTCGATTCCCAGCATCCCATATGGTCCCCTGAGCACCGCCAGGGGTGATTCCTGAGTGCAGAGCCAGGAGTAATCCCTGTGCATTGCCGAGGGAGGGGGGGACCAAAAAGCAAAAGAAAAATAAATACCAAAAAACCCACTTCTGGTCTCTGTCCCATTTCCGGTCTCTGTCCCAGTCTCAGTGCTGTCTTGGGGCAGTTGGGGGCCTTGAATCAGAACAACATAGTTGCAAGTCTGTTTCTGTGACTCAGGCGGTTCACTTTTGGGGGCTGGGTGGAGGGAGCGGGGTTGTATGGGATCAGGCTCTGTTGTGCTCAGGGGCTAAGCCGACTCAGTGCTTGGGGGAACCCTGAGGTGCCCAGGCTCCGGCTTGCAAAGTCTGTTCTTCAGCCCTTTGAGCATATCTGCAGCTCTTGTGTGTGAAACCCCCAGGTTGGGTGGGAAACTGGATAACATTTGCATTTTCATTGCAAAGCCAGTGCGGAACTCTGGGACTGGAGAGAGAGTTTCCAGCAGGCTGAGCACGTGCTTTGCAGACAGGGGCTCAGATTCAAACCCCCAGCACTGCTGCAATGGCAACAAGTGAAACAATAGCGACAGGTGAAAGTCCCAGGCCCCGGGCTGTCCTTTGAGTGGTGCGGAAGCCCTGGGCTTCTCCAGTCTCTGCATGGTACCAGCCCCGCCCAGCACAACTGGTGCAGATCCCCAGGCAGGGAGTGGTGCTGGGTGTGGTCCTCAGCCAGTAAAGAGAAAAGCAGGGCCTGGAGAGAGTGTGGAGACTGGCCTTGCACAGGCCAATGTGGGGTTCAGCCCTCAGCACCACGTGTGGTCCCCTAAGCTCCTCCAAGAGAGACCTCCCTGAGCACAGAGCCGGGAGTAAGTCCTGAGCATCCCCAGGTGTGGCCCAGAAATCAAGTTTTAAAGAAAGAGAAAAGTGAAAGACCCCTTTTTGTCTCATCTTTATCCTGTCCTGGTTTTGGTATTTAACCTTTGTGGGGGGCGGTTGGGGTCTACCCATCTGTGCTCAGTGCTTCCTCCTGGCATTGCTTGGGGCACCCTCTGAGGTACCAGGGATTGAACCCGGGTCCGGTGCATGCATGGCAAGCGCCCTGCCTGCTGTACTATGACACCTGTCCCTTCCATAATTTTTGTTTTTGGGTTTTTTGTTTGTTTTTTTTTTTTTTGCTTTTTGGGTCCCACCCGGGAATGCACAGGGTTACTCCTGGCTCTGCACTCAGGAATTACTCCTGGCGGTGCTCAGGGGACCATATAGGATGCACAGGATTAAATCCGGGTGCTTTCATTATTTATTTATTTTTTTTACTTTTTGGGTCACACCTGGTGATGCACAGGGGTTACTCCAGGCTCTGTGCTCAGGAATTACCCCTGGCGGTGCTCGGGGGACCGTATGGGATACTGGGGATCGAATCCAGATCTGCTGCGTGCAAGGCAAACACCCTACCTGCTGTACTATCTCCCCAGCCCCTGCTTTCATATTTTTGTAGGCACAGAGATACTCCAGTTGTGTCTTGTTTTCCATAAGTGTCAGGAACTTAGACTTGCCCTGTAACCCGTTTCTCCTCCCTGGTATGTCACTGTGCCTCTCCAGATAGCTCCCCGGGGTGACAGCCAGTTCCAGGACCACACACATCTCTTGGCTGATCTGATTGCTGGGAGTTTTCATCACTCACAGGTTTCATTCTTAGAAACTGGAGTATAGTGAACATCCAAATGGCACTTGTGAGGTGGTGTGTGTGTGTGTGTGTGTGTGTGTGTGTGTGTGTGTGTGTGTAGGGTAATGCGTATGCAGAAGCCAGAGTCTTCATTCTCATTCTGTGTGTGTGTGTGTGATGGGGGCGGTAGATGCCCAAATGCAGAAGCCAGAATCTTCCTTCTCATTCCCTGGCCTCCACCCCCAGGGAGGGAAGTGTCTGAGCTCGGCCTCCATTTTTCTCATCTTTCTCATCCCTGCTCTCCATCCGATCAGCCCCCCCCCCAGCCCTAACTCCGGTGCCTCTTTGACAAAAGCCTTCCTCAACTTGGTGGGCCCAGAGGGACACCCTCTTTTTTTTTTCGCTTTTTGGGTCACACCGGCAGTGAACAGGGGTTACTCCTGGCTCTGCACTCAGGAATTACTCCTGGCGGTGCTCAGGGGACCATATGGGATGCTGGGATTAGAACCCGGGTCGGCCGAGTGCAAGGCAAACGCCCTCCCTGCTGTGCTATTGCTCCAGGCCCGGAGGGACACCCTCTTGTCAGCTTGAAGGTGGTCTGTATCTGCGGCTGTCATTTGCAACCACTGTCATCTACAGTTTTGTTTTGCGTTTCAAAATTATTTTGAATTTCAAAAATTAATTAGTTTTGGGGAAGGGACACATGAGGCAGTGCTTAGGGTGTCTGGGGTCCATGGTCTCCGGGATCTGTGGTCTCTGCGATCCGTGTTGTCTGCAATCCCTAGTGTCTGGGATCCGTGGTATCTGGGATTGAACTGGGGTCAGCCACATGTAAGGCAAGTACCTTAATCCCTGTACTGTCTCCAATTCTATTTTTTTTTTTTTTTAAGAATCTTAAAAATGGCTGGATCAGTAGTACAGTCAGCCCTGAACATCGCTGTGTGTTAACCTCACTGTAGTGGTGGTGGTGGGAGGGGCTAGGGCTTTGTGCCACACTGGCAATGCTTAGGGGCTACTCCCGATTCTGTGCTCCGGGATTACTCAGAGAACTGGGTCGGGCCAGACACGAACCTGTGCTAAGTGTCCACTCAGCTCTTCCCCACACCTGTTTGTTTAGTTTAGTTTTGGGGCAATGCTCAGGGGTGACTCTTGGCTCTGCACTCAGGAATGACTCCTGGCGGTGCTGGGGGGGACCATGTGGGATGCCACAGGTCAGCCTCATACAAGGCAAACGTCCTACCTAGTATAGCTCCTGCCCCGTTTCTGTTTTTTAAATTGTTCATGCTCTTTTATGTCTCCTGCTCTCCTGGCTCTGGTGGGCAGCTAGTTCCTGGAAGTCAGGGGTGAGTTCTGACACAGTTAGAAATGGTGACATCACAGGCCGGAGGGTTTGGGTCCTTCCTTCCTTCCTTCCTTCCTTCCTTCCTTCCTTCCTTCCTTCCTTCCTTCCTTCCTTCCTTCCTTCCTTCCTTCCTTCCTTCCTCCCTCCCTCCCTCCCTCCCTCCCTCCCTCCTTCCCTCCCTCCCTCCCTCCCTCCCTCCCTCCCTTCCTTCCTTCCTTCCTTCCTTCCTTCCTTCCTTCCATACTGAGGGCTTAATTCTGGCCCTGTGCTCAGGGATGACTCGTGCTCAGGGAACAATATGTCATGCTGGGGATTGAACCTAATTGGCTGCATGCAAGGAAAACCCCCAGTCCAATGACTATGGCTCTGACCCCAGGGGCTTGTGTTTTTCAGGGAGGATGATCAGCGTTTGGTGGCAGAGGCAGCCCCTGGGCCCCGCCTGCCATCCCTGCCCAGAGATGGGCCTGCAGGTTGGGGGTAGACGCAGCCGCATCCCAACTCTCTAACCTGGGCTGGAGTGATAGCACAGCGGGTAGGGCGTTTGCCTTGCACTCGGCCGACCCAGGTTTGATTCCCAGCATCCCATATGGTCCCCTGAGCACCGCCAGGAGTTAATTCCTGCGTGCAGAGCCAGGAGTGACCCCTGAGCATCACTGGGTATGACCCAAAAAGCAAAAGAAACCCAAAAAAAAAAACGAACCAACTCTCTAACCACACAGCTGCCAGGGCCTCTCACTGCTTGCTCTGCTTTCTCTCCTCTCTCCTTTTCCTTTCCCCGCTTCGCTTTCCCTTGTCCCTCAATCTCCCCCCTTCTAGCATTTCCTTTGCTAGAGGGACCACGTAGTACTACGGATCAAATCTGGGGCTCCCTCATACAGAGTGGGGGCCCCTCTGGGCCATCCCCCAGCCCCCAGTCAGCGCTTTCATCACATCAGAGGGGTCCGGCGGGGGAAGGAAGGTTCTGCCGCCACAGACCCTCTGCCTTGGAACTTAAGAGACTCACCTACAGATAAACTTACCCTGGGGTCTGAAAAGTCCTGTCGGAACTGGCTTCCCCTGGTTTCTGTGAAACATTAACCCAGAAACTCTTCTCTTTCTCTAGC
This sequence comes from Sorex araneus, assembly GCF_027595985.1. Taxonomy (NCBI): domain Eukaryota; kingdom Metazoa; phylum Chordata; class Mammalia; order Eulipotyphla; family Soricidae; genus Sorex; species Sorex araneus. The sequence continues at coordinate 116,695,336 of NC_073306.1, read as the reverse complement.
AGGCAGAGTCGGATAGGGCTTTGCCTCCTCCTCCCCTTGTCTCGCAGGTAAAGAGAGTCCTGCTTGGTCTTTGGTGTAAATGGATGGGCTTGGGCTGGAGCGATAGCACAGCGTGTAGGGCGTTTGCCTTGCACGCGGCCAACCCAGGTTCGAATCCCAGCATCCCATATGGTCCCCCGAGCACCACCAGGAGTAATTCCTGAATTCCTGAGTGCAGAGCCAGGAGTAACCCCTGTGCATCACCGGGCATGACCTAAAAAGCAAAAAAAAAAAAAGGGCGGGCTCCTTGTACTCTGCTGGTTTTTTCAAACGTTTTTCTTTTACTTTGTATTATGTAACTCTTTTGTTGTTGTTTGTTTTGTGGGCCCCAGCCAGTGGTGCCTATCCTTACTCCTAGCTCTGTGCTCAGGAATCACTCCTGGCGGGTCTCGAGGAACCAGGTGTGGTGCCACCAGGGATGAACCTGGGTCAGCTGCCTGAGAGGCAAGTGCCCTACTTGCTGTACTCTCTGCGCTCAAAGGCTCTGGCTCAGGGATCACTCCTGGTGGGGCTCAGGGCACCGTATGGGCTTGGCCACTCCCAATCCAGAGATTTTTTTTTAATTGTGCTGGGTAAAAATAAAATAGTGTTGATAGGTTTACTTAAAAATTAGCTGTAGTGCTGGAGTGATAACACAGAGGGGGCATTTGCCTTGCATGTGGCCAACTTGGATTCAATTCCCAGCATCCCATATGGTCCCACAAGCACCTCCAGGAGTAATTCCTGAGTGCAGAGCCAGGAGTAACCCCTGAGCATTGCTAGGTGTAACCCTGCCCCCTCCCCCCCCAAAAAAAAGACCGTAATGGCTGTGTGATCCTGTGGTCTGTGGGTACTCCCAGCTCCATGCTAGCAGGATTCTGGGGAATTGTCCCATGCTGGGGATAGGGGTTGATGCCGGGTTGTTGCTCCTAGCAGTGCTCAGGGCTAGGGGGGACCATGGGGTGCCAGGTTAAACCCAGGTTTCAGGCACTCGGAATCCAGGTCTCAGGTATGCAAAACATGTGCTTTACCCTTTGAGCTCTCCCTCCTCCTCCCTAGACGGAATTATTCTCAAGTTAGATCTCAGACATCCTGTCATTTTGTTCCTAAGCCCCTAGTTATCTGTAAAAGATAAAGGACTTGGTTTCCCCTTATCGAAGCACAATGCCATTCTCCTATCTGAAGTTAGAATATACATTGGCCAGATTTCCGTATTGTTTCTTATTGTATGACTGACCCTCTCAGCGCAATCTGGAGAGGGTCCCCCCTGGACAGCTTCATCATGCTCACTGGTCCTGTGGCTCCTTAACGCTCTGAGCCCTGGAGGCAAATTGCCTAATCTCTGAGCGTCAGTTCTAGCAATTCTGCATTGTTAGAAGAGGGAGGTGTCCATGAGGGGCCAGAGCGAAATGCATGCGTGGCACACAGGGGGCCTGGTGAGATCCCTAGGACCACAGGGTAGGTACCCCCAGCACTGGGCTGGGACTGACCCCCAAAACTGGTCCAGGTGTCCCCCTTCAGCACGGCAGGTGTGAATCCCACCTCTCCCCCCCAAAAAAAGGCCAAAGAATGGATAATGATGCTAACTGTAAAGTGTTTGCTTCAGTACTTCTATGATTGTCAATATCATTATCAGTGTCTCTTCCACCGTATCATAGGTAACGCAGTACCAGGGCCACTGGGCAATCTGTCAGTTTACATCTGATTTATTCTATTTGTTTATATGGTGGGGAAGCTTCCTCAAGCAGTACCAGGGGCCCGGTGGCCAGTCCTGGCTAGAGTAGACCAGACATGTGGTCCCAATGGTCTAGTGGTTTGGTGCTTGGGCCCAATGGTGCGGGGGACCGTGAAGGCGACCCCCATCAGTGCTGGGGGGAGGGGCCAGGCGGTGCTGGGGACCACACTCGAGGCCCAGCACATGACCAAGTGCTGACGCATGAGCTCCAGCTGTTTAATTTATTTTTATATTTCACTTTTTTTTTTTTTTGCTTTTTGGGTCACACCCAGCGATGCTCAGGGGTTACTCCTGGCTTTGCACTCAGGAATTACTTCTGGTGGTGCTTGGGCGACCATATGGGATGCCGGGGATCGAACCCGGGTCGGCCGCATGCAAGGCAAACGCCCTACCCGCTTTGCTCACTTTTAAATGATTTATTTTTGGTTCACACCGGGAATGCTCAGAGGTGACTCCTGGCTCCGAACTCAGGAATTACTCCTGGAGGTGCTCGGGGGACCAAATGCGATGCCGGGGATCAAACCCAGCTTGGACATGTGAAGGACACTTGCCCTCCCTGCTGTACTATCTCTCTGGCCCCGGCTCTCTGATTCATCTTCCTGGTCCCCTGTGCTTGTTCTTTATTTTCCTTCCATTGGAGCATTTTCTTCGCCCCAGTGTGTGGCATCAGAGGGAAGAAGCCTCCTGTGCGTTTCTGCCCTGCTTCTCCACGGCCCAGGTGCCAGCTGAGACTGCCAGTACTGGAGCCAAATGGGCAGGATGGGAGCAGGTTGTTCTGCCTTTGGTTTTTAGGTCTGACACAGCTCGGCCATAGGGAAGCACCTGCCTTGGCCATGTTTGATTCCTGGCACTGTTTCCTCTCTTCACCCCCACCCCCCAAAAAAAGAAGAAAAAGAAGAAATTAAAGCTGGACCAGAGAGTACAGTGGGCAAGATGCTTGCCTTGCACAGGGCCGGCCCAGGTTGCATCTCTGGCATCCCATGTGGTTCCCCGAGCACCACCTGGAGTAACGTCTGAGTGCAGAGCCAGGAGTAAGCCCTGAGCATCGCAGGGTGTGGCCCCCAAATAAAAAGAAGACATTTGCCTTGTATGCAGCCAACTTGGGGTGGATCCCAGGCCGCGCATATGGCCCCCCACGCACCACCAGGAGGGATCCCTGAGTGCAGGGCCAGGAGTAAACCCCGAGCACTGCCAGAATGTAAGGGGGAAAGTGTAACGCAGAAGCTTAGGTTCAGGGGGTTGGCTCAGTGCTTTGCAGGCAACCCTGGTTTGGTTCCCCTGAGCACTAGCAGACAAGAACTATATATATATATATATATATATATATATACATATATATATATGTAAATATATGTATGTGTGGGCTGAAGCGATAGCACAATGGTAGGGAATTCGCCTTTCACGCGGCTAACCCGTGTTCGATTCCTCCACCCCTCTCGGAGAGCCCAGCAAGCTACTGAGAGTATCGCGCCCCCACAGCAGAGCCTGGCAAGCTACCCGTGGTGTATTGGATATGCCAAAAACAGTAACAATAAGTCTCACAATGAGAGACGTTACTGGTGCTCACTCGAACAAATCGATGAGCAACAGGGATATGTGTGTGTGTGTGGTGTGTGTATCTAAATGTATATGTATACACATATATGTATATATAGATATATTATATGTAGAGTATCTGGCCCTTGGGGTGTTTGATAGCTGATGTTTATTTGATTTGAGGGGGGCATACCCAGCTATGCTCGGGACTTACCCCTGGCTTGACACTCATCGATCCCTCCTGGCAGAGCATGGGGGACCATACGGGGTGCCAGGGATTCAGCTCAGGTCGGCTCAGTGCATGGCAAGCACCTTCGCCGCTGTACTGTCCCTGTGACTCCTTCCTTTACTCGAAAGAAAGGCTGATAACGCTCTCCGCCATCTTGAGCTCATGCAGAGGCCGGGGCTGAGCTGCAGAAATACCCAGAAGGCTGTGGTCTAAAGCCATTTTTGCCAGCTACAAGTGCAGCCTCCGGAACCAGAGGGAGCACACGGCTCTTCTTAAGATCAAAGGCGTTTATGCCCGTGATGAAACCCAGTTCTGCCTGGGCAAGAGGTGTGCTTTACGTCTACAAGGCGAAGAGCAACACTGTGACTCCTGGCGGCAAACCTAACCAAACCAGAGCGATTTGGGAAAGGTGACCCGCGCCCATGGAAACAGTGGCATGGTTCGAGCTAAGTTCCGAAGTAATGTTCCTGCTAAGGCAATTGGAGACAGAATCTGTGTGATGCTGTACCCCTCAAGGATAGAAACTTAGGGGCTGGAGCGATAGCACAGCGGGTAGGGCATTTGCCTTGCGCACGGCCGACCCGGGTTCGATTTCCAGCATCCCATATGGTCCCCTGAGCACGGCCAGGGGTAATTCCTGCGTGCAGAGCCAGGAGTGACCCCTGTGCATCACCAGGTGTGACCCAAAAAGCAAAAAAAAAAGGATAGAAATTTACTGAACAGTAAACAAATAAAGTCTAGATATTTTTCTCGTTAAAAAAAAAAAAGGCTGATAACACCCCTTCCCCACTCCTGAGGAATCCCTTCTGATCGGAAGGGAAGAGCAGCCAGCAGCCGTCACAAAGCGCCTGGCCAAGTGCTGGCCTGGCTGCTCTGCTCACTCTCCTCCCTGCAGTTTCCTTACTGGTTGCTGCCCTGGGCCCTTCCCCCCCTCAGAGAGCAGATAGCTGTTGATTCGAATCACAGATGTTTCCCATCATCTGGTGTGCAGCAGCTCTGTGTGCCCCAGAACCTCCAAGGGTGGGTCCAGCCAGTCCGCACTCTGGGGCAGGAGTCAAGGGTAAGGTGCTCACGTCGCATGTAACGGACCTTCGGTTTGATCCTCAGCACACACGGTTTCCGAGCACAGTCAGGAATGACCCCTGAGCACAGATCCAAGAGAAAGCCCTGAGCACTGCCAGGTGTGATACTCTTCCGCACCTGACAGAAGCAAAAGAGAAAAAAAAGCAGAAAACAAAACAAACGGTTTCGGGTGGTAGAACGGGTACAGTAACTGAGGCACTTGCGTTGCATGCAGCTAACTCGTGTTTGATCCCCACGTGTGGTTCTCTGAGCCCCACTGGGAATGACTCTTGAGCACAGAGCCAAGAGTACAGTTTCCAAGTTACGAGAAGTAAGTAAATTGGCCTCGCCCAGACCCTCGCCCTCCTGCACCTCTGTCCGGTCCCTGTCTGACTGCACTGGTCAGCTGCGTGCACGATGCACACCATAACCCGCCACATTATCTCTGCCGCCCAAGGTTGGATCTGTTCTTGGCACTGCAGCTACTGAGTCTGTGCTTGAGTCAAACTTTCTTCTCCCAAACTTTTATCATTTGGATTTTTAGTTTCCTTGAATAATCAAGGGCATTTTAACAGTTCCCAGCTGCGTGTATTATCATGGGATCATCAAGCAAAATTTAGGGCCACAGGTATAGTTCAGAGGTAGAGCACAGGTTCCAGAGAGAGAGTCTCGTGGCTAGGGCACTCGCCTTGCACGTGGCCCTTCTGGGTTCGATTCCCGGCATCCCCTGTGGTCCCCCGAGCACTGCCAGGAAGTGATTCCTGAGTGCAGAGCCAGAAGTAAACCCTGAGCATCATCACTGAATGTGGCCCCAAAACAAAAGAAAAGAAAAGTAGAGCCTGTTCCCTACAGTTGCGTGTCCCTTGGGTTTGATCTCCAGCGTTGCGAAAAACAAAGCAAAACCAAAAAAAAACAATTTGAGCTGAAACTTCACTGAGGAATCCAGGGTTAGGGAGGTGCCTGGTGTGGGCCTTAGGAGTTAACCGGGTTGACTCGGAAGCAGCCCCCTTTTGGGGCGCCTTTACAGCCAAGGTTTCCTGGGGTCTTGCCTGTTCCGCTTCCCCTTGGCTTCCGTGCTCGGTCTGATTCTGGAGATAAAAGATTTCCTCCCTTTGTTTACATGGTTTACTTTGCGGGGGACATCAGCCTTTAGGATTGTTTTTCTGGAGTGAAGGGTGAGGAGGGGGTGGGGACCTGGGTCTAGGGTCTTCCTTTGCACCTTCTCCCCCCACTCCAATGCTGGTGGATATCTTCTGATGAAGAAGTGGAAAATTCTGAAGCCGTGGCCAAGTTGTGTCTCCAGACAGTAGACTGCAGGTTTGATGTGGAAAAGGCCAGTCGCTGGCAACACTCTGCTTTCAGGAATCGGAGCCCGGGAGCAGAGCAGGGCGACTCCTGCAGGGCAGGGCCCAGGGCCTCTGAGTCCAGTTTTTTTTTTTTCTTTATGGGTCACACCCAGTGATGTTCAAGGATTACTCCAAGCTCTGTGCTCAGAAATCATTACTGGAGGTGCTCAGGGGACCACAGGGGATGCCGGGGATTGAACCTGGGTTGGCCGTGTGCAAGACAAATGCCTTGTTCACTGTGTTATCACTCTGGCCCCCGAGTCCAGCTTTGAAGGCTCTTCTGGGGGGGACTTGTGAATGGCCAAAGCTAAGCCCTTGACCCCATGGACTTTCTGAGTCTTTTATTTGTTTGGATTTGGTCTTGGGGGCCACGCCGGGTGGTGCTCAGGAGTCACTCCTGGAGATGGTAAAGAGACCCTGTTTTAGTTCTTTTATTTCCTTACTTCCTTATTTGGCTCAGGGGCCCCTCCTGGCTCTGCGCTCTGAGATCACTCCTGGCCGTGCTCAGGGCACCCTGTGGGATGCCAGAGATCACACCTGGGCTGGCGGCATGCAAGTGCAGGCGCTCCAGCCCCCCAGACCACGTGTAGTTCTGAGGGTTGAAGCTGAGTCTGCCACAACAAGGCCAGCGCCCGACCCAGGGTGCTGTGTCTCCTGTTAGGCGTGTTCTCTGACGTGTCGCGGTTCCCCGCTGCGGGCCTCCACCCACCCCTGGACCACCCGTAGGAAATCTCCTGTCTGGACCGGCTCGCACTGAAGAGCTGGCGCAGAATTTTACACCCAACTTGGTTTCGTTTTAGTTTTATTAAGCTTGGGGGGGGGGGAGGCCACACCCAGCAGTACTCAGGCCTACTCCTGCCTTACTGCTCCGGGCTGGGGGAGCCGTGCCGGGGGTCGAACCCCGGGCTCTCGTTAGCATAGGAGGGCACCAACCTGTTGTGCCTTTTCTCTAGCCCTAATCTTATTTGTTTATTTTTGTTTTGGGGGGTGCCCACATCGGGCAATGCTCAGGAGTTGCTCCTGGCTCTGCACCCAGGGATTACTCCTGGCTGGGCTTGGGGGCACTGTATGGGGCGTCGGGGATCGAATCCAGGTCACTCGTGTGCAAAGCAAGCACCTTACCCACTGTGCTATCGCTCCGGCCCTGATGTTAATTTCAGTCCATTAATTTCAGTATTTCAGTAGCCGGCTGTGTCCGGAAGTGGCCCTGCACTGTCCAGCATGGTTCTCGGCTGTGTCTCCTCTGCCTCACCCTGAGCTTCCCCACCTTTGCTCCAAGAATCTCTGGGTCTGGTCCTTCTGTCCACATGTCCAGCAAGGCTTCTTGGTGCCCTCTGTCATCCTCACCCACGGAACTATGAACCCCTGTGTCCTGTCTCCTGCGGTTGCTTTGGTTTTGGTGTTTTGGGCCACACCTGGCGGTGCTCAGGATTCGGTCCCGGCTCTGCACTCAGGGATCACTCATGGTGGTACTCCAGGGACCCCCTGGGATGCTGGGGATGGGAACCCAGGTCAGGTATGTGCAGAGCAAGCTCCCTTCCCACTGCACCACCTTTTCGGCCCTTCTCTAGTCGTTTGAGATGCAGCTTTGCTCTCCATTGAGCTTCGGACCCTCACAGCGCCAGGCTCGTATCCTCTGTGTCACTGAGTTCGTACCCCTTCACTGTTAGCTGTTTGCCGAGGTGGTGACCTGCCCATTTCTCCTCTTCTGTTTCCCAGGGGCCCTGAAGAGGAGTCTCGCAGCCGAGCAGGTCCGGGCTGACCTGCTCACTCTGGGTAAGTGTCCCCGTGCCGGCCCCGGTCACGCCCCAGTCTGCATTACGGCGATGATCCACTCTCCTGCTCTCTTCCAGGTCTGAGTGAGGAGAAGGCTGTTCACTTTGCCGACAAGGTACGGGCACCCTCTCGGGCAAGGCCAGGAGGTCACTCGCTTTGTTTCAGGACCACAGACATGGAGAACGCTTGGGGAAAGCCATCCCTTGAGAAGCTTCATGGGGTTCACGGAGGGACAGTCAGGCAGATGTTCGGTTTGGGTTTTTTGTTTGTTTGTTTTATTTGTTTGTCTTTGCCAGGGGGAGATACACCCAGAGTTGCTCAGGGCTAACTCCACCTGGCTCTGCATTTAGGGATTATTCCTGGTGGTGCTCAGGGGACCATATGGGATTGAACCTGGGTCAGCTGCACACAAGGCAAATGCCCAACCTGCTGTACTGTCGCTCCAGCCCTGTTGTTTGTTTTTTGGGGGGCTGCCCATCTGTGCTCAGGCTTACTCCTGGCTTTGCACTCCCAGATCACTCTTAGGTCCCAGATCAGGGGTCCAAATGAAGTGCCAAAGATTGACCCCTGGCAAGGCAGCACCCTACCTGCTGTACTATCCCACCATGTGACATTTTGGGTTTTGTTTTCTTTTTCTCCCCAAGCAGCTTGTAAGCAGCACTGTTTAGCACAGCTCCAGTTCTTTCCCTCTTGCTTGAGGAATAGAATAGTCATGGTTGTCGTTGCTGCCTGGATTAAGTTCAGGGATGAAAGGAAATATTTGGGTCCGCAGGATAGTACAGGAGGTAAGGCACTTGCCTAGCATGCCGTGACCTGGGGTTAATCCCCAGCACCCCACATGGTTCCCTGAGTCCTTCCAGGAGTGATCCCTGAGAGAGAAGAGAAAGCCCGGAGCACCGCAGAGTGTGAAACCCCCTCCCCCACCTACTGCCGAACCAAAACCCAGGAGGGGAAAAAAAAGGAGAAAAGGAGAAAGAGAAAAAGGAAGGAAGGAGGGAAGGAGGGAGGAAGGAGGGAGGGAGGGAAGGAGGGAGGGGGGAGGGAGGGAGGGAGGAAACATTTTGTTTTGGGTAAAGGAGCTAGTACAGGGGTTAAACGTACACGTGTCTCCAGACCCACACCTGCCCTCCCAAATGCCACCAGTGACCCTGAGCATCCCCTAGAGGGGCCAAAAGAGACTCACACCAGCGGTGTCGGGGAATGACACCTGTCTCCCTGCTCAGGGCCCCCCTGGGGACCAGATGGGGTGCCGGGGACTGCACAGAGATGGCGTGTGCAAGGCCAGCGCCCGGCCCACTGTGCTGGCCAGGGCTGTGCCCACTGGACAGGAGGGAAGCGTGGCTGTGCTGGGGATGAGGGCCGGGGTGGTCACCCCAATGGTGACAGTGGCTTTGCCATGTTTGTTCCAGTGGAAGCAGACGGCCCCCAGGCTCGCACACTGGGCGGCAGGTCAGACTCTGATGGTCAACCAGCTCATCGACATGGAGTGGAAGTTTGGAGGTCGGTGGTCGGAGCCAGTCCCCAGCCTGGTGGTCACCGCGCCGGCCTTCCCATGGCTTGATGGCGGTGGGGGAGGGACCTTGGAGCGCAGACTGTGCCCTTCCTGCGCCCCCCCCATCCTCCACAGCCCCCTCCTACCCCCCACAGCTTCGGCTGGGTAGCTGGCCACAGTCTGGGGCTTCAGCGGGGGTTGCCAAGCACGTCTGATTCTCTTTCTCTGTGTGCTTCAGTGGCCTCTGGGAGCAGTGAGCTGGAGAAAGTGGGGAGTATATTTTTACAGGTAAGTCTTCTTCTTGGAAAGGGGTAGACTCTGGGCTTGGTTAAAATGATCACATCTGGGGGCTGGAGCCATAGCACAGCGGGGAGGGCACTTGCTTTGCACACGGCCAACCCGGGTTGAGTTCCCAGCATCCCATATGGGGTCCCCTGAGCACCACCAGGGGTAATTCCTGAGTGGCAGAGCCAGGAGTTAACCCTGTGCAATGCCGGGTATGACCCAAAAAGCAAAAAAAAAAAAAAAAGAATTGATCATATCTGGGCTGAACTGTAATATAGCGGGTAGGGTATTTGCCTTGCACACAGCCAACCCAGTGTCCCTATGGTTCCCGAGCACTGTCAGGAGTAATTCCTGAATGTCAAGCCAGGAGTAAGCCTTGAGAACTGCTAGGTATGATCCCAAACCCCAAAAATATAAATAGATAAAATAGCGTTTGTGTCTGGGATTTTGAAATATTCGATACTCTTTGCACCCTGAGCATCACCAGGTGTGACCAGGTAGTACAACAGGTAGTGCATTTGTCTTGTATGCGGCTGACACAGCTTCTATCCCTGACATCCCAGATGGGCCGCCAAACATGCCAGGAGTAAGCCCTGAGCACTGCTGGGTGTGGCCCCAGACATATAAGTAAATAAAATGATCATGTTTGTGTTTGGGATTTTGAAATACTCGGATGCTGTCCATGCAGTTAGGGATGCTGGAGCCCTCATCTGCTTGTTCGCACGGTACTTCCCAACAAGCAGGATCCTAGAAGGTTCATTGTCCCTGTAATAGTTTGCATCTGGGCAAGTCAGACTGTCCTGGAGAGCCCTCAAGTGAGAAGCCAGAAGGTTACTGTTGAAGCGGAAGTTTGGGTTTCAGGAATTTGCTTGTCCGGGGCTAGAGCAATAGCACAGCGGTAGGGCATTTGCCTTGCATGCGGCTGACCCAGGTTCGATTCCCAGCATCCCATATAGTCCCCTGAGCACCGCCAGGAGTAATTCCTGAGTGCAAAGCCAGGAGGAACCCTTGTGCATTGCCAGGTGTGACCCAAAAAACAAACAAACAAAAAAAGAATTTGCTTATTGTCATCACATAATTTTCTTTCTTTTTTCCCCTCCTGAATCAGCTGAAGTTGGTGATTAAGAAAGGAAAGGGAACTGAGAATGTGTACATCGGTGAGTCTGATTCTCTTGTGAGCCTTTTCCTTTTCCCCATGTTCTTCCCAGCCTCTGGGTCCATAAGAACCACCTTGAATCCAACTTTGTATTGGTTTGGCTTGGGGGCCACACCTGGCCGTGCTCTTGGCTTACCCCTGGCTCTGCACTCAAGAATCACTCCTGGTGGGTCTCAGGGGGACCAGATGGGGTTCCGGGGTCAAACCCTGGTTGGCCGTGTGCAAAGCAGGTACCCTAATCACTCTACTATCTCTCTGGCCCTCCCTTACAGATCCTTCCAGAAAAAAGAAAAGGGGGTCCAGGCCAGAGAGGCCATACAGGGGTTAAGTCACTTACCTCTCCTGCAGCCAGCCTAGGAGTGATCCCCAGCACCCATGGGGTCTCCTGAGTGGTGCTGGCAGGGGTGGAGCTGTGGGGTAGCACCCCTCTGCATCTCCCCCTGGGACCCAGGCTGCAGTAGCTGCCCCGATGATGCCCAGCATGCCAGAGTCTTCCAGAAAGGAGGGAAGTGGGGGGGGGGTGGCAGGCTCCGGGATGGGCCTGAGCATGCCTGGCCCCTCCCTGTGCCATGTCCCATGGCCTCCACCTTCCCGTGTCCGGGTGCCGAGGGACCCTCTGCCCCCTCGGGGTTCTCTGCTCTTCAATCTGATCCGTGACCCAGCCCCAGCTGCCCAGACCACCTAAGCCCAGAAAGAACTAGGAAGAAAACGGTCTCCCCTGATGGTGGGGTGGGGTGGGGGGGTCGGGGGCAGACTCATTTTCTCGCGTGACTCTGGGGGTCTCGGAAGCATCTGCCTGAAGCCAGGTCTTCTCTTCCCCAGAGCTCACCTTGCCTCAGTTCTACAGCTTCCTGCACGAGATGGAGAGAGTGCGAGCCAGCATGGGGTGTCTGGGCTGATCCCCGGCCGCAGGCCCCTCTCCCACCCGCCCCAGCCTGCCCCTCGGGAGCCCTGCTACAGACATTTCTTCCTGGGAAGCCGAGGGCTAAGTTCTACAAGGCCAGCACAGTGACCCCGGAAACTCTCGGCCTCTCTTGGACACTAGTTGGATATCCCAGCGGGCTCGATGGTGAGGCCCCGGGTCCTGCCATCTCACTCCCTTCCCTCCGAGGAGCCCCGGGACCTGTGTGCATACTCCAGGAAGGGCTGGGGTGGGGGTGGGGAGCGTGCTTGGCTGCTCTGCGTAATGCACCCACTTGGCTCAAAACGGGACCTGGGTCGTCTTCTTGGGACGAGGTGGGCCTTTCGGGGTGATTTCGGCCTGTTTGGGTTCAAGCTGACCACCTCTGCAGCTGGGAGGATGAATAAAAAGGCCCTGAAGAAAATGTGGGACCCACTTGTCTTTCTGCCTGGACTCTCGAACCTGCCCCTTCACAGAGCATCTGCCTGGTCTGGGTGAAGGCCCGGCTTCGTGGGCGAAGTTAGCTAATTCTGTGAGTTCTAAACTTGCAGCTCCAGGGGCCAGAGAGCTCAGTGGGCTGCGCCTGGAACTCCAGGGGCTGGAGAGATAGTACAATGGTAAGCGCTTGCCTTGCACAAGGCCAGTGCAGATTCAGTCACCAGCATCCCATGTAGTCATCTGTGCCCTGCCAGGAGTAAGCCCTGAGAGTAGCCAGGTATGGCACCCAAACAAACAAAATCACTCCAAGCTGAAAAAACAGGGGGTTGCTTTGTTTACCCGACTGGTGTTTAGGTTGGGTCCGTCCCTTTTCTCTTATGAATGATGCTGAAGATTTTTTGTTTGTGTTTTGGGCTGCCCGTAACAATGCTCAGGGCTTTCTCCTGGTTCTGCACCCAGGAATCACTCCTGGCAGTGCTCAGGGGGACCATGTGGGGTGCCGTAAGTTTACCACTGGGCAGTGTGCAGGTGTCTGTATCTTACCGTGAGTGTGTGGATTCCTGGGTCCCTGCGGGCAGTAAGGAGCAGGGTTACCCTCCCCCCCGCGCGGGGGCCCTGTTGCTCCTTCAGGGTCCCTGCAGTGGGAGGGCTTTGTCAGTCCCCGCAGCTGTCGTCTGTGCTCTCTCGATGGTGATTTTGCACAGGGGATCAGACACTGCACGGGCCCAGCCCGTGCGGCTGAGGTGACTCGTCGGCACTCCTTACCGAGTTCTCATGAGGTGGGTCCGTCATGACCGGCTCCTGTGATTTTCATAGATAGTAACAATTTTACTTTGTGACCGTCACCCACGGTGGTGCTCTGGGGCCACCCCCGGCAGTGCTCTCCATAGCAGCACGGGTTCAGTGCTCCTGTCTGGAGGTGCCGGGGACCACCAAGGCCACCCACGGGGAGAGTGCACGGGGAGAGTGACAGGCAGCACCGGGGATGGAACTCTGGAATTGGCTGCAGGCAAGGCAAGGGCCTCAATGGTCTCCCCGGCCCCTTGACTCACATTGTCGAGGAGGTTTGGCCCCTTGACTCGCAAAGCCAAGTCCAGCAGGCTGGCGAAGAGGTGCAGGGCCACTGGGAGAATTCCTCCATGTTGGTGGGCAGGGCAGTTAGTCGGACTCTGAGCATCTGAGGGTTCCCAGAATGCCACCCCGGGAAGGTGGCTGTCTAGGGGAACCCGTCCACCCTCCAGTGGAGACCGAGGCCTGGAGACGCGGTCGCCACCATGGGCTGGGGCACACTTGCAGAAATGAGCTCCCGAGGGCCCGCAGACTGGTGCTGGCGTGGTAGGCGTTTCGGGAACCATCCCCCTCCCCCCTCCCCCCTCCCCCCCCCACTCCCGCCTAGGCCACTTCATCGCTCCTGCCCCGCCTGGGTCACGATAGTGCCTTTCTTTTTTTATTTTATTTATTTATTTTTTTTGCTTTTTGGGTCACACCCGGCGATGCACAGGGGTTACTCCTGGCTCTGCACTCAGGAATTACCCCTGGCGGTGCTCAGGAGACCATATGGGATGCTGGGAATCGAACCCGGGTCGGCCACGTGCAAGGCAAACTCCCTACCTGCTATGCTATCGCTCCAGCCCCCACGATGGTGCCTTTCTTTTTGGTTTATATTTGAACCCCACCCAACAGTGCCCAGGGCTTTCTCCTGGCTCTGCGCTCAGGCCCACTCCTGGCTGTGCCCGGGGGACCATACACAGAAGCCGGGTGTGCAAGGCCAGCGCCCTCCCCGAGTGCTATGGCTCTGACTGAGGCTCTCCCCAGCTCTGCACTCTGCACGGGGTCCGGCGAGAAGGCTGTGCCCCTCGCGACACCATTCCGGGTGACCCCCACCGTCTCCGCTGCCTCCCGCCAGCACTGCGACAGCCCCCCGGCCATCAGCCAGGGCTCTTCTCCCCGAGCTTCACCATGTGGCTCAGGGTCCTCCTGGGGGCCTCCCCCCACCCCTTGGCCTCGCAGCAGGTACCTGGAGAGGACGAGTCAGACCCCGTGGCTGCAACACGGTCCCTCTCCGCTCCAAGTTGTCTTTTGGGACCTGGGGACCCTCCTGACCCTCGGGCCTCCTGGAGGAACCTGAGGCCGGTGCATGCAGGGGCTGCGCACGTGTTTCCAGGATTCCTTCCCAGGAGCTGGTGGGCTTCTTGATAAGAGACTTGATTTTCAGGTCTGTAACCACACCCCCTCCCGCCACATCCCCCACCCCCTAATTTTTTTTTTGCAGGGTGTGTGGGGAGGGAGATCCATACCTGGTGGTGCTCAGAGCTTACTCCTGGCTCTGCGCTCAGGGATCACTCCTGGTGTTGCTCAGGGACCATATGGGGCGACAGGGGTTGAACCTGGGTTGGCGGCATGCAAGGCAAGCACCTACCTGCTGTGCTTTCTCTCGGCCCGCACCCCCTCTCCACCTGCCCTGGAGTATAGCCCCTCCCGGTGGTTGGAACACAGTGACCTTCACCCTTCCCTGGCAGAACTGCTCACCAACTCTGCCCAGCTTTAGAACAAGAAATCTGGAAGAGTTGTGGGTTTTCTGTTTTGTTTTTTTTTGGAGGGTGGTGGGGTTTGGGTCAAGAGCTATGCCTGGTTTTATCCTCAGTGCTCCCTTTTGGGGGGGGGGGGTTGGAAGGGAGATTGGGCCACTCCCAGCAGTGCTAAGCGGTTACTCCTGGTTCTACACTCAGGAATCACTCTTTTTTTTTTTTTTTTTGGCTTTTTGGGTCACACCTGGCAATGCACAGGGGTTACTCCTGGCTCTGCACTCAGGAATTACCCCTTGCCGTGCTCAGGGGACCATATGGGATGCTGGGATTTGAAACCGGGTCGGCCGCGTGCAAGGCAAACGCCCTACCCACTGTGCTATCTCTCCAGCCCCATCAGGAATCACTCTTGATGGGCCCAAAGACCCTCTGGGATGCCCAGGATCCAACCCAGGTGGGCCACATACAGAGCAAACACCTTGGGGCTGGAGCGATAGCACAGTGGGTAGGGCGTTTGCCTTGCATGCAGCTGACCCGGGTTCGATTCCCAGCATCCCATATGGTCCCCTGAGCACCACCAGAAGTAATTTCTGAGTGCATGAGCCAGGAGTAACCCCTGTGCATTGCCTGGTCTGACCAAAAAAAAAAAAAACAGCAAGCGCCCTGCCCATTGCACTATCTCTGAGGCCCCAGCAGGGTCTCTCTCGGTGGTGCTCTGAGGACCATGCAGGTCTGGGGGTGGAACCCGGGGGGCAGCCGTGTACCCCCTGGTCTGCTTCTCTGTTCTCTGGCCCAAGGAGAATCGGTTTTAGCATTGGTCAGAGGAGAGCCCAGTGAGGCAGGCTGCCTGGGCACTTACCTTCCCTGGTCGATGGACACGTGCGCTGAGTCTCCAAGCAGGCCTGAGGCGCCTCCTACGGGCAGGACTGTGCCAGAGCCCAGGCGCTCTCGTCCCCAAGGGGATGTTTCCGTCCTCATTCCGGCCAGGATTCCTGGACTGGCACTTGGCCACAAAGGGGAGCGATTGAATTAGGGGCGCTGATTCGGCCTGGGGGCTGCTAGGGGATCTTGCTGTGGGCCGGCGGGGGGGGGGGGGTGGATTCTTCCGGCAGGTTCTTTCTTTGCTTTTTTTTTTTCTTTATGGGTCACACCCGGCGATGCTCAGGGGTCACTCCTGGCTCTGCACTCAGAAATTACTCCTGGCAGTGCTCAGGGGATCATATGGGATGCTGGGAATCGAACCCAGTAGGTCGAGTGCAAGGCAAACGCGCCCTACCCACCATGCTATCACTCTAGCCCTCAGGTTCTTTCTTTGGAAGCACTTTGTCTTGCATTGATTCCCTCTTGCTCCTGTTCTTTTTTTTTCTTTTCTTTATTGGCTTTTGTAGTCACACCTGTCCATGCTCAGGGCTTACTCCTGGCTCTGCGCTCAGGAATTACTCCTGGAGGTGCTCGGGGGGCATATGGGATGTCGGGGATCGAGCCTGGGTTGGCCGCGTGCAAGGCAGACGCCCTCCCTGCTCTACTATGGCTCCGGTCCCACCTTTTTCTCCTGTTCTGCCTCAAAACCTGCTGTCCCACCTGTGAACTGGGCTTTGGGCTGCAGGTTCCCGCTTTATATTCCATTTACTTAGGAGAGCAGAGAGCTCCTTAAGAGAGCAGGGGTCTCACCAGGAGACAATGAAAGATCTGATGGTTTCCTGGGGGAGGGAGGTGAGGGCAGGCTCAAGACTCCCTGCTTCACTGCCTGACCATGTCCGTGTTCTCCCTCTCTCCCTCTCTCTGTCTCTCTCTGTCTCTGTCTCTCTCTCTCCCTCTCTCTCTCTCCCTGTCTCCCTCCCTCTCTCTCTCTCCCTCTCTCTCTCCCTCTCTCCCTCCCTCTCTCTCTCCCCCTCTCTCCTTCCCTCTCTCTCTCTCTCTTCCCCGCTCCCTGTCTGTCTCTCTCCCTCTCTCTCTTCTCTCCCTCTGTCCGTGTTCTCCCTCTCTCCCTCTCTGTCTCTCTCTGTCTCTGTCTCTCTCTGTCTCCCTCCCTCTCTCTCTCCCTTTCTCTCCCTCCCTCTCTCCCTCCCTCTCTCTCTCTCTCTCTCTCTCTTCCCCGCTCCCTGTCTCTCTCCATCTCTCTTTTTCTCTCCCTCTTTCCCTCTCTCCGTCTCTGCCTCTCTGTCTTTCTTTTCTTTCTTTTTTGGTTTGGGTCACTTGGGTCACACCCAGCAGTGCTCAGGGCTTACTCCTGGCTCTTCACTCAGGGGTCCCTCCTGGAGGGGCTCAGGGGACCATATGGGATTCGAGGATCAAACACAAGCACTTACCACTGTACTATCACTCCAGCCCATTTTTTCTTTGTTTCTGTTTAAGGGGGCAGTCTCTCAAAGGCCAAGTGATGCCAGGAATGAAACCTGGGCCTTCTGCATACAGAGCTTGTTGAGCTGTCTCTCTGTGCCAAAATCTGTCTCGCCTGCCACACACACACACACACACACACACACACAGAGTTGTATTATTTTGTTTTTGCAGTGCTGGGATCAAACCCAGGTCTCATGTGCAAGGTAAGTGTTTTATCACTGAGTCACAACTCTCTTTTTTTTTTAATTTATTATTTCTGGGGTCAGGAGCCATAGTACAGTGGGTAGACCGTTTGCCTTGTAAGTGGCTGACCCGGGTTCAATCCCTGGCATCCCATATGGTCCTCTAAGCCCACCAGGAGTAACCCCTGAGCATAGCTGGGTGTAATTCCCCCCCAAAAAATTAATTATTTCGGGGGCTGCAGCGATAGCACAGTGGGTAGGGCATTTGCCTTGCACGCGGCTGACCCGGGTTCAAATCCCAGCATCCCATATGGTCCCCTGAGCACCTCCAGGAGTGATTCCTGAGTGTGCATGAGCCAGGAGTGACCCCTGTGCATTACTGGGTGTGACCCAAAAAGCAAAAAAAAAATTAATTATTTCTTTATTGAATCACATTGAGATACACAGAAAATTGTTCATGATTGCATTTCAGTCATACTAAAGTTCCAACACCGATCCCTTCACCAGGGTATAGTTCCCACTACCATGTCCCAGCGTCTCTGGTTCTTGATTTGGGTTTCTGTTCTGTGTTGGGTTTTCACGGCTATGCCTGGTGGTGCTGAGCGGCTGTTCTTGACTTGCTCAGCAGTGGTTCCCGGCAGTGCTCGGGGCACCATGTATGGTGACAGGGTTCAGTCAGGGTTGGTAGGATGCCATTAACCCCACTCAGCCTCCCCAGTCAAGAACACTTCTGCAGCGCACTGTTCTCTGCCTGTGGGGAGCCCCTAAAAACATCTTTAATACATATGGAATAGGGCCCGAGGGTAGTACCACGGTAAAGTGCTTGCCGTGTACGTGGACTACCCGGGTTCAATCCCCAGCATCCCCTGTGCACCTCCAGGAGTGATTCCTGAGCAGAGCCAGGAGTAACCCCTGAGCATCACTGGTGTGCTCAAATAGATAAAAACAGAATAAGGCCAAGAGATAGTAGGGCATTTGCCTTGTCTGCGGCTGACCCGGGTTGATCCCTGGCACCCCTATATGGCCCCTTGTGCCTTGCCAGGAGTGATCCCTGAGCACAGAGCCAGGAATAAGGCTTGTGTTAGATCCTCATAAGGTAAGGTGCTTGTTTTGGTCCTTGGCATCCCATATGGTCCCCTGAGCCCCTCAGGAGGGACCCCTGAGTGAAGAGCCAGGAGTAAGCCCTGAGCACTGCTCGGTGTGGTCCCCAAACCAGCCAACCAGCAAAACACCCAGGATATTGATAGTCCAGTGGGGACTTTGCCAAGTCTTTAATGGAGCCATCTCTGGAGTGTGGAGCTTGGTGGTCCAAGTTAGGGACCCCCTCCGGTGCCCCCAGGCTTCGCTATGGCTCCACTCTCAGCCATTGGCCAGTTCTGCGGGGTCCCTCATCAGATGTGCTGATGTGTTCCAGGCTGGGGGGGCAAAGGGAAGGGGGTACAGAGTCCCCTGCATGGCCTGTCACCTTCAGGTCTGCCCACTGTTCTCGGGGCTGCAGAGACTCACCCCCTTGTCCCTGGGATCTTACTCAAGGGCTTTTTGTGTGCTTGGGTTTTTTGAGAGGGGGAGGGGCAGAGGGTGGGCTCGGATTTGGGCCTCACCTGGCTGTGCTCAGCGACTACTCCCAGCTCTGTGCTCCGGTACCAGGGGCCGGACCATGTGGTACTGGGGGATCCAACCTGGTTTGCTTCCATGCAGGCCCAGCACCCAACCCCTTGCTCTCTCTCCAGCCCCGGATCCTGGGTGGGAGTGGGGGTCCCTGTGCAGGGAACAGTGGGGTGGCGGGAGCAGGCGGAGTCAGGAGACGCAGCTGCTCTTCCCAGCCCCTCCGACAGGCGCGGCTCCTGGCCTGGTGCTCTGGCTGGCTCAGCCCCGGCAGGCCCCAACAAGGAGCGCCTGGGGGCCACACTTTCGGCTCGGCTTGGAGGGACCTGAAGAAGCCGCCTCGGGTCTCTTCGAAGAGGAGGTTTACCTACTGTTGACTAAACAAAGGCTTAAGAAGGCTTATGAACTAAGGAAGCTTCCACATCAAAGGGCTCTTACGGGGCAGCTTGTGAGGAGTTAAGTAGGAATGAATCAGAAACAGATGGACTCAATTTCCTCGAAAATACCCTTGGGTTTCCACGAGAAGAGGGAAAGTGCGTGGCCCAGGGCATTGTGGGTTTTTGCTGGCCCTAAACTGTGCTCACCAGTCTTGACAGAAACAACGAGCCAACCCGCGTCCCTGGGAACCGAGGCCTGGACCCCTGCCAGGCCCTCAGTGCAGAGAGGAGACCCCTTTGCCTGCCCCCCTCTGAATTTGTAGGGCTTCACAGAGGGAGGGGAGCCAGTGAATGACAACCTGTGCCAGTCGGTGCCAGCCAATGCCAACCTGGGACTGCATGGCACCACCTGGCACAGGTTGGCAGTCACTGGCAGATAGAACCTGTCCTCAATCACTTCTAGGAATCTCCTCTCGGAGCTGGAGCAAATGGCCATGAAGCTGATGACCTTCAGTTGCACACACCTGGTCTCTAAGACCGGGTCCTCGAGTCCCGGCTGGTGCGGATTGGCACCGCCTAGCACAGATTGACACCACATAACACTGCCTAACATCAGTGAGTACTGACTGCCACGGCCTGGCATGAGTTGGTGCTGACTGGTACCGCTGGCATAAGATGGCACTGGCTGGCAAGACTGGCACCGTCTGGCATAGGTCAGCAAGCCTGGCATATGGATGGGTGTGTGCGGGCTGGCAATGCCTAGCAAGGCAGTGTCATATGTATTGGCAAGGCTGGCATTGATGGGCACCAGTTGGCACTGCTTGGCTACAGGTAGGCACTTCCTGGCATTGCCTGGCAAACAGGACCCCCATTCTCAGCCACAGCGGGGGCAAGTCTCCATCAAGCTGGTGGCTTCAGATCCACACACCTGTTCTCTAAGCCCACGCTAGGAGCAGGCTGGCACAGACTGGCACTGCCTAGAATGAGCTGGCACTCACTGGAACCATTGGCACAGAATGGTGCTGCCTGACACCACCTGGCACAGATTGGCATGGACCGACATTACCTGGCATGAGTTGGGTCTCCTAGCACAGTTGGCACCGCGTGGCACATTGTTCTCCGAGTGTGAAGTGTAGGAATTGTTTTACCTGATCTCCAGGGACTGGAGAGATCGTGCTGCGGGCAAGACACTCACCCTGCACTCAGCCAACCTAGGTGGCACCACATATGGTCCCCTGAGCTTCACCAGGAGTGACCCCTGAGCACAGAGCCAGGAGTAAGCCCTGAGCACTGCTGGATGTGGCCCAGAATTCTAAATGAATGAATGATGAATGAATGAATGAATGAATGACTAGCTTCTAAAGGCCTTTCCAGCCAGTGTTCCTGGAGCAGTCATCGCAGTCCTGGGGCTGTTGAGGTAGTGCAGGGGATAAGGCGCTTGCCCTGAACGCAGCCGACCTGGGTTTAAGCCAAGCCCCAAGGTTTCCCAAGCCCCACCAGAAGTGAGCCCTGAGCACAGCTGGGTGGGGACCCAAAACATAAAAACAAAATATAAATAAAGAGCAAGCATCTAGCAGAGGTACAGAAGTTCTTTTTCTTTCTTTCTTTTTCTTTTTACTCTTGTATCTGCATCCAGGAATTACTCCTCGTGGTGGTGCTCAGGGAACCATATGGGATTCTGGGGATCGAACCCGGGGTTGGCCACGTGCAAGGCAAATGCCCTACCCACTGTACTATGGCTCCAGCCCCTCTTTTTTTTTTTTTGCTTTTTGCTTGGGGACCACACCTGATGGTGCTTAGAGATCACTCCCAGAATACTCCCGGCGGTGCTTGGGGGGATGAAGGGTGCCCCGAGGCAGTGCCAAGACTTGAGCCAGGGGCTCCTGGGCACAAAGCACGCTCTGACCCTTGGAGCATCCCCTGGCCTTGGGTCTTGGGTCTTGACTCTGGCTGCAGGATAAAATCGCCTGGGGAGTGTCTAAAGCACCCAGTAGGTGCTGCAGGGAGGTCTCCGGGAGGGAGGTGGTTGCACTGGTAAGGGTGCGGTGTAGGAATTTTGTGCACCAGAAACTGTTATTGTGAACCACAGAATCTCAACCATTTTTTTTTTTTGCTTTTTGGGTCACACCCAACGATGTACAGGGGTTACTCCTGGCTCCACACTCAGGATTCACCCCTGGCGGTGCTCAGGGGACCATATGGGATGCTGGGAATGGAACCCGGGTCGGCTGCGTGCAAGGCAAACGCCCTACCCGCTGTGCTATTGGTCCAGCCCCTCAACCAGTTTTTTTTTAAAGTGCCTCCAATGTGAGAGGTCTAGATTGTTCTGTCTTGTCCTCTGAGCAACACTGGATCACAGATTTGGGAGCAGCCCCCCACCCCTCCCCCTGGCTCCCGCCCGCAGCATCCCTGGGTGTGCCCAGGACTCAGCAGAAAGAGCACCTGTGTCGGGCTTACTGTGCGCTTGCACCCTCCGCCCCGTGCTTGCCGAGGGGCGCACCCTTCACCTGGGGACTTGCACAAGTGCTCCCCAGGGGGTCCCTGTACTGCACTCGCACCACTGGCTGTGGTTGCCGGGGGACACGCCCTCTGTGGACCCCCAGGGGGACTGCGAGGGGGCAGTGAGCCGCCGGGACAACACTTGGCACATATGGGCAGCCCTGGGGTTGGACTTAAGGCCTCACACCTGCACAGCAGACACTTTGCCCCCCAGCCACCCCCAGGCGCCCTCAGTCTACTTGGCGGCTCACATGTAAGGCCTTCGGGACCCCGAGGGGGTGGCCTGCTCTTCCTGGGCAGACCGGAGAAGCCACGTTGCTCCCTTGTGTGTGGGTTCGGGTAGGGGCTGTTCTCACTCACGGCTAGGGAATGGCGTGGGGGGAAGAAACCTGCTAAGGGGGCTGGAGCGATAGCACAGCGGGTAGGGTGTTTGTCTTGCACGCGGCCGACCCGGGTTCGATTCCCAGCATCCCATAGGGTCCCCCAGTCACACCAGGAGTAATTCCTGAGTGCAGAGCCAGGAGTAACCCCTGTGCATCGCCGGGTGTGACCCAAAAAGCAAAAAAAAAAAAAAAAAGAAAAGAAAGCCTGCTAAGGATGGTCAGGGAAGTCTGTCTGGGAAGGGACAAGGAAGCCAGTTCTATGGGACGCAAGAAACCCAAGGTAGTGAATGGCATGTGCAAAGGCCCAGAGGCAGAGTATGAGTGTGAACCAAGGAGACAGGATCAGACACAACTGTGAGGAGTGAAATCTGCCGCAGGTGAGTAGGATGCACCAGGGTTGAGGCAGGGGCGTAAAGACTGGCAGGCCCTGGGTTCGATCCCTGACACTAAACACTAAGAAAAGGAAGAATTCTTCGGAGTGTGAGTGATGGGGAGGAGAAGCTTCCGGAGTGTGTCCCGTCATGGTGAGGGCTCCAAGTTTGAACTCCTGGCTCCTCACTTCCCCGCCCCAGCGGCCCCCAGTGCAGGGACTGTCCAGGGAGCTTGTGGGACCCCAGCAAGTGAGGGGCCCCCCAGCTCCAGTCCCCTACACCCAGGAAGACAGGAGAGCCTTCCAGGAAGGAGCGGCCCTTGTCCCTCTCCCGGTCCAGCCCTGTCCCGGGCGTGCTGAGGCTGAGTGGGAGCTGTGTGTGTGTATGTGTGTGTGTGTGTGTATGTGTATGTGTATAGTGTGTGTGTGTGGCATGTGTGAGTAAATGTGTAAATGTGTATGTGTAAATGTGGTGTGTGTGCTCGTGTGCATGTGAGTGTGTGTGTTGTATGTACATGTGTGTACACGTGTGTGCGTGAGTAATGTTGTGGGGGTGTGTATGTGAATGGAGAGTGTGTGTTCATGTGTGTGGTGTGTGTAGGTGTGTGTGCGAATGTGTGTGGGGTATGTGTGAGTGGTTTGTGCACAGGTGTGGTATGTGTGTTTGCATGTGTGTGTCAGTGTGTGTGCCTGTGTGAGTGTATATGTCTATGTGCATATGTGTAAGTGGTGTGTGTACAGGTGTGTGCGTATTTGTATGCATGCATACATGTGTGCGTGCATGTGCCTATGTGTATGCATATGTCTGTGTGTGCCTGTGTGAGTGTGTGAATGTGTGCCTGTATAAGTGTGTGTTGCCTGTGTGAGTGTGTGTGCGTGTGTGAGTGTGTGCCTGTGTGAGAGTGTGTGTGCCTGTGTGAGAGTGTGTGTGAGTGTGAGTGTGTGTGTGCCTGTGTGAGTGTGAGTGTGTGTGCCTGTGTGACTGTGTGTGTGTGCCTGTGTGAGTGTGAGTGTGCGTGTGTGTGTGTGTGCCTGTGTGAGGGGGTGTATGTGCTGGGGTGCAGAGGGGCTGGGCGGGCCCCCTGCCCTGCTGGGGCTCCCGGAGAGTGCGGGTGCTGGGCAGGCTGTGTGTCCCGTGAATGATTTCCTGACTGACAGGTAGAGGCTGACTCAGCTGCTCCTGCCTGCAAACCCTCTTCCGGAGCCAAACATAATCTGCCGAGGGCAGCCGGGAAGGAAGGGCCCCCGGCTGGGCCCAGGGCAACCGCATCTCTGGCGGTTTTTCTCCCCCAGGAGTTTTTCTTAGCTGCTGTGGTGGGCTGCGTATGTGGGGGGTGGGGGGCAGGCCCCAGCCTCCCTCCTCCTCCGCGTCTCCTGCTTCCCCACAGGCCTGCGGTCAGCGCCTTTCAGCTCCACTGCCCTGGCGGCCTTCAGGAGCCGTCTGAGGGGTAGGAAGTGGCTCCCGAGGACCTGCCTCCCCCACCCCACCCGAGCTCCCGGGAGCGGCTGGTCACAACCGGGAAGAGCCCAGAGCAGTGGCACAGCGGGCGGGCGCCGGCCTCACACAGCTCACCAGGGCTTGAGCCCTGTGCCCCCTGAGAGACCCCAGCCCAGCCCGGAGGAAGGCCTGAGCCTAGTGCCCGGAGAGCATCGCCATGTTACGGGCCCAAAGCAAACAAAACCCTCTGGGCCCATCAGTCAGTTCTTTTTGATTTGTCCAGAGCCACAGCCAGCAGTGCTCGGGGCTGCTCCTGGAGGTGCCACAGGGTCTCTGCACGTGCTGGAGGTCAGACTCGGGCCCCAGCGTGCCACGCCTGTGCTCAGCCACCAAACGCAGCCCTGGCGGGCGGGCGGCAGCTGCTCACTGCAGACCCCAGAGCTGGGCTCAGGAGAGGAGCAGCAGCTGCGGGGGGCCCGCCCAAGCCCCGGCTCTGCCTGGCAGGGACTGTGCCTTCACTGCACCCTCCTGCTCGGGGTCAGGGCAGGGAGCGGGACGGGTGGGAGAACCGCCTCCTCCCTTGACGCGGACGACGCTGGACCTTGCTGGCAGGCATTGGAAAGGACTCAGATGCTGCAGTTGCTGAAGAGCTTCCGGGTCAAGGGTCAAGGTCACCTCCTAGCCAGACCTGACCCCCTCATCTTGGTCTTTGTGCCACATCCCAAGGGAGCAAGGCTGCCAGGATGTGTCGAACTTCCGTCCGTGGATGGGAGAGAGGGTACGGGGGTGAAGCACTACCCCCCCTTTTTTTTCGAATCACCTGAATCATAGAATGTTCTGACACCCCCCTCCCAATGTCCACGTCCACCACCAGGGTCCCCAGTCTCTCCCCCAGCTCTGCCCCCAGCCTGCACCGAATCAGGTCCCTGACATACGGTCCCTGGAGCACTGTCAAGAGTAAACACCGGCACCACCAAGTGTGGCCCAGAAGCCAAAAGGCAGATCCGAGAGGATAGGGGCCGAGGAGACAGTGCAGTGAGTGAGGCCCTCGCCTGGCGTGCAGCTGGCCCGGGTCCGACCCCCGGCGCCACATATGGGCTCCTGAGTCCTACTGAAGCGATCCCGGGGCACAAAGTCAGGAGTTAAGCCCTGAGCACTGCTGGATGCGGCCGAAAGACCTAAATAACTAAAAATCGAAAAAGGTTGAACTGTCAAGTGGAAATGCTGGCGGGGGGCACCAGTCACCTTGGGGTCCTCCCTGGAGTCAGCCCGTCTCCCGCCAGCCTGCGCTGGTTCCCAGGGGCTTGTGGTCAGCACGGACCTCCTCGTGCCTTGGTTTCCCCATCTCTGAAACTGGAACCGTGCTGACTGGGGCTGCTGAAGGAGCTGGCCCCCGTGTCAGGTGTCACCCCACGATAGTCCCACGGGCTCCCTGCCGGCCACTGTCCCCAGCAGCTGCCCCCCACAGTCCCCGCCAGCACTTCCTCCCCTGCTGCTCTCTGGGATCTTCCAGAGCCATGACTCTCTCTTCCAGGATGGTGGTGATGGGTCATTTCAGAGCCCTGCAGCCTGGGAGAGGAGGACCGGGCAGCAGATGGCGGCCCCCGCCCTGGGCCCACCTGCCACCTGCTGCCTGCGGTTCTGTTCCACTATGCGCCCATGACCTGGCCCGCGGGGAGGCCCCTGCATGCTGCACACGGGCTGGCGGGGCCCGGCTCCCAGATGCCAGCAAGGCAGAGGTGAGTGTTGGGGGCCGCACCTGTGCTCCCTGAGGTGGCACTCACACTCGCCCTCATCCTCACACACCCTCAGACACACTCATACTCATACACTTGTCCTCACACTCACCCGCGCCCACCTCACTCTCACCCTTACACACCTCGTACTGACACTCAGATTCACACTGATCTCACACCCACTCACCATAACCTCACACTCACCCTCACACTCACCCTCACACTCACCCTCACACTGACACTCAGATTCACACTGACACTCGCATTTAGTCCACATTCACAATCACCCTCGCATTCGTACATTCACACTCACTCACGCTCACCCTCACAATCACACTTGCCCTCACTCACACACTCACCCTCACCCTTATGCTCACACTCACACTCATGCCACACTCACACTCACACTCATGCTCATATTCAGACGCTCACACGACACTCAGGCTTACACACTCACATACTCAGACACTCATAACACACTCACGCTCATACTCACACTTACCCTCACACCCTCACCCTCACCCTCACACTCATAGTCACACACCCATACTACACTCATATGTACACACCCCCATACTCACACTCATGTCTTTCTCATGCTCACACTCACATTCACACACTCCCCCTCACCCTCAGACTCACAACTCCCCCTCTGCAGGCATCACTCCTGGCAGGGCTCTGGGGACCACAGGGGACGCCAGGGAGAGAGCCTGAAGAGGCCACATGCAAGGCAAGGGCCCTACCCACTGCACCATCACTCCAGCCCTATTTTTTCTTTTTTTTGGGGGGGTTTACACTGATTTGTCCCCAGAATCAGTGATGACGGGATGTCCCACACCCCTCCTGGGCGCCCCCTCCCAGCCGGCCCTGAGTCTGCGGCCCTCCCACCCCCTCCTGTGTGGGCAGCACCTGTCCCCAGGTGTAGGGGCTGTGACTGTGAATTGGACGTGAGTGTGAGAGTGAGGCTGAGTGTCAGTGTGAGAGCGTGAGACGTGAGCGTGCGTGTGAGGATCAGGGTAAGAGTGAGTGCTCAGACTGACTCCTGGCTTAGTGCTCAGGGGTGCCTGGAGTGGAACCTGGATTGATCGCATGCAAGGCGAGCACCCCACCCACTGTACTATCTCTGCAGCCCCCAGATTTTTGTACTTATCTTCCAGGTGGGGGGCTGACTCCCAGCCATGCTCAGGGCTTACTCCTGGCTGTACACTCAGGAATCACTTCTAAGGTGATCCCTGGAGGACCGCAGGGACCACCTGTCTCTCTAGCCGTGTCACTGATACTTTGAAAGGGCAGAGAAGACGGAAGACATCCCGAAACTGTCTGAGGGAAGCTTCCGGGAGATGAATGAAAGGCCTGGCGGCCGCCTGGGCCCTGAGTACTACTAGTCCACTCTGGGTGAACCAGGCAGGGCCTGACTCAAGGGCATCCCCTGGTGGCCAGCTTTAAAAATAGTGACCGTTTTCTGTCATTTATTGGGACCCCGGTTGCGGTGTCACTCCCAGATGTTCTGAGGTGGGCTGCATGGAGAAGCCAGGTTGGGGGGCAGGGAGAACAGGGGGCTTGGAGGAGGCAAAATCAACTGAGCCCCACAAGCTGTGTGACCTGGACCATGTCCCGGCCTGCACATCCACTTCTGTTACTGTTGTTTGGGGATCACTCCTGGCGCTGCTCAGGGCTTCCTCCTGGCTCTGTGCTCAGGAGTTGCTTCTGGTGGTGCTCAGGGCTTCCTCCTGGCTCTGTGCTCAGGAGTTGCTTCTGGTGGTGCTCAGGGCTTACTCCTGGCTCTGTGCTCGGGAATCACTCCTGGCGGTGCTCAGGGCTTACTCCTGGCTCTGTGCTCGGGAGTCGCTTCTGGCGGTGCTCAGGGCTTACTCCTGGCTCTGTGCTCGGGAGTCGCTTCTGGCGGTGCTCAGGGCTTACTCCTGGCTCTGTGCTCAGGAGTCAATCCTGGTGGGGCTCAGGGCTTACTCCTGGCTCTGTGCTCAGGAATCACTCCTGGTGGTGCTCAGGGCTTACTCCTGGCTCTGTGCTCAGGAGTTGCTTCTGGTGGTGCTCAGGGCTTACTCCTGGCTCTGTGCTCGGGAATCACTCCTGGCGCTGCTCAGGGCTTACTCCTGGCTCTGTGCTTGGGAATCACTCCTGGTGGTGCTCAGGGCTTCCTCCTGGCTCTGTGCTCGGGAGTCGCTTCTGGCGGTGCTCAGGGCTTACTCCTGGCTCTGTGCTCGGGAGTCGCTTCTGGCGGTGCTCAGGGCTTACTCCTGGCTCTGTGCTCGGGAATCACTCCTGGTGGTGCTCAGGGCTTACTCCTGGCTCTGTGCTCGGGAGTCGCTTCTGGCGATGCTCAGGGCTTACTCCTGGCTCTGTGCTCGGGAGTCGCTTCTGGCGGTGCTCAGGGCTTACTCCTGGCTCTGTGCTCGGGAGTCGCTTCTGGCGGTGCTCAGGGCTTACTCCTGGCTCTGTGCTCGGGAGTCGCTTCTGGCGGTGCTCAGGGCTTACTCCTGGCTCTGTGCTCGGGAGTCGCTTCTGGCGGTGCTCAGGGCTTACTCCTGGCTCTGTGCTCAGGAGTCAATCCTGGTGGTGCTCAGGGCTTACTCCTGGCTCTGTGCTC
Source organism: Sorex araneus (assembly GCF_027595985.1). Classification (NCBI taxonomy): domain Eukaryota; kingdom Metazoa; phylum Chordata; class Mammalia; order Eulipotyphla; family Soricidae; genus Sorex; species Sorex araneus. Next base: position 116,667,296 of record NC_073306.1, on the reverse strand, counting down.
AGGAGTCAATCCTGGTGGGGCTCAGGGCTTACTCCTGGCTCTGTGTTCAGGAATCACTTCCTGGAAGGGCTCAGGGGAACATACGTGGTGCCAGGAATCGGATCCAGGAGGGCCGTGTGCAAGGCAGGTGCCCTCCTTGCTGTACTATCGCTCTGGCTTGGCTCAGAGGTTCTCAACATCCAGGCCTCCCTGGGCCCTGGGAGGTGGCCCCGTGCCAGGGGCCACTGACACAAAGTATGAGTTATCCCTGAGCACCACACAGGGTGCCCCTTACCCCAGAAAAAAAAAATACAAGGAAAAAAAAAGCATAGGTGGGTCAAGGGCTGGTGAGGGCAGCCAGTAATAGTGGTCCTGGGGCAGAAGGGGAGAGGGGAGGGAAGGCCCAGGTGCCCTCCAGGTGCCCACCGAGTCCCCTGCTCCATCCCTGGGAACCTGCCCCAGTCCTGGGGCTCTGTGGTAAGGGAGGGTCAGCGTCTGCGCATGTGGCCGTTGGGCCCTGCCATGGCCCCCTGCCGCCACCCAGGCCCCACACGGGCCATTTCCGCCCCGGGGCTCCCTGCGGTCAGCCAGGGCTGAGCTGTGGGGGCGGGGGCCGCCCTGGGCTGTCCCCAGAGGGCTTGGGGGCCCTTAGCTCCCAGAGTGTCTGTGGCTGGGCCCCCCAACATTGGCCCCAGCCCCAGTCTTATCAGGAAGGATCTTTCCTGAGCCTCTCCCCATCCTGCCCCACTTCCTCTTCCCCCTCCCCCCTCACTCCCCAAACCCAGAGGGGTGCTGGTACTGGGGATCACTGCCGTTGGGGGTTCTCTGTGAACCTCCCAGCCCCTGCCCCTCCCAATGACTGACGGGGGGGGGGGGGCAGTTCCCCTTAGAGGCGGTTCTAGGAGCCCCAGATCCAGGGGAGCGACAGCCAGGCAGGGTCAGAGGAAGGATTGTTCTGGAATGGGGGGTGGTTGCCAGCGGGGAGAAGCAGAGCAGGGCAGAGAGAAAGGGCAGGGGAGAACCCACCCTGTAGGGGTTCCTGAGCACCCCAGGAGTGCTCCTGAGCAGCCTCATGCACCTCCCCCACCCCACAAAGGAACACACCCCGAAAAAAATACCAAGAAGCAGAAGGGGAAGGTGGGTTAGGGGGGACTTGAGGTTGGGGGAGACAGAGTCAGGGCTCATTCCCAGCTCAGTGCTCTAAGAGTCTTGGGGTACAGGGGACCCACATGTGAACCTTGCCCATCAGTCTGCAGGGCTATTTTGGGGGGGTCCCCTCTGCTTGAACCTCCTACTGCTCAGGCTGAGGTGAAGGGGGAGAGCGGGAGAAAGTGGCAGAAACGAACATCCACACACCGGGCTAGTCGGGCCGGGCGTGGCTCAGCGGCAGAGCAAGCATCTTGCATGCGTGAGGTTCTTGGTTCAAACCCCAAAGCTGCCAAAACAAGACAGTGCAAGGTCCTTCCAGCTTTGTTTCTGTTTGGGGGGTTCACACCTGGTGGTGCTGAGGACTTAGTCCGAGTTTGATGCTCAGTTGCTCAGGACCACTCCTAACGGTGCTGGGGGGTGCATATGGGGTACAGGGGATCAGTCTGGAATCCGCTGTGTACAAGGAGAATGCTTTAAGCCCTGAACTACCTCTCTGGCCCTGGAAGTTCTAATTTTTAAAAATTTCCCAGAGAATGTTCCATATTGTTTCCCAAAGAGCTGCCCCGAGTTCCATCCCACCCGTCCATGGGGGTCCCGCCTCGCCATGCCAGCTCGTCGTTCCAACTCGTGAGTGGCGATGCAACCTGGGCCAACCCCGACAGAGTGTCCACTTCCAGGCTGGTCCCCGGGCAGGATGTTTCCGGTTGAGTCTTTCTGGCTTTGCTGGAGACAGCATGTGGCTTGGCGGGTGGGGTGGGGGAGGCAGCTGTAGGCACTGGGTCACTTGGGAGGGGGTTTGGCAGAGACGAAGAAAGAAGCAGAAGGTTCCGTCCACATGTCCTGTGTGAAGTCCACACCCCCATGGCATCTCAGAGGCCCGACCTGAAACCCACGGTGACCCCGGTCCGCTGTTTCGGCCTTGTGCACTTTGGCGTATGGGGCTGCTGAACCCTCGGAATCAGTGACAATTCCTGAAAATGACGCGTGTCTGAGAAGCGACTGTACCAGCAGAGAAGATGTAAAGTACCTTCTTTTCCTATCTATTTTGGTTTTGGGTGTTGTTGCCTGTTTTGAGAGCCACACCCAGAAGTGCTCAGGGGTCACTTCTGGTGGGAAGTTCTGGGGGCCCTATGGGGTGTCGGGGATCGAACCTGGGTTGGACACGGCATGGCAGACGCCCTCCCCACCTCATCTTTGCGGCTCCTCTCCTGCACGTCTGTGAGCCCTGCTGGCACTGTGCCCTCAGCTCTGGTGCAGGGAATACCAAGCGGCCCTGTGAATCCCACCCGCGCCGACTCACTGGCGAGGCATCCCCCCTCCCCCCAGCCACGACAACCATCCCCGGGCCGTGGAATGAACTCTCTTGGCCTCGGGCAGGCCGGACCTTGTGCTGTGACCACTGCCTGCTCTGTGGGTGGGTGCCAGCCCCCTCTTGTCAGAGCAGGCACCGGCTCCGGGGACACCAGTGGGGAAGACTCTGGGGTCGGGGAGGGGTCTGGGAATGAGCTGGTGTGCTTCTCCTGGGGCTTGGGGTGGGGGTCTTTGGTCAGAGCTTAGAGGAGGAGAAGGGGGAGGAGGAGGAAGGGGGGAGGGGGAGGAGGGGAGGGGAGGAGGGGGAGGAGAAAAGGGAGGAGGGGATGGGGAGGGGGAGAAGAGGGAGGGGGAGGAGGAGGGAAGGGGAGGAGGGGGAGGAGGGGATGGGGAGGGGGAGGAAAGGGAGGGGGAGGAGGAGGAGGGAGGGGAGGGGGAGGAGGGAAGGGGAGGAGGGGGAGGAGGAGGGAAGGGGAGGAGGGGGAGGAGGGGATGGGGAGGGGGAGGAAAGGGAGGGGGAGGAGGAGGAGGGAGGGGGAGGAGAGGGAGGGGGAGGGGGAGGAGAGGGAGGGGGAGGGGGAGGAGGGAAGGGGAGGAGGGGGAGGAGGGGATGGGGAGGGGGAGGAGAGGGAGGGGGAGGAGGAGGAGGGAAGGGGAGGAGGGGGAGGCGGAGGGGGAGGAGAGGGAGGGGGAGGAGGAGGAGGAAGGAGGTGGAGGTGGGTGCCAGGGCTCTGGAGAGGGCCTCTGGCTTGGCCCGGACATGTGGAGCCTGCTGGGCCAGGAGGTCCCCTAGGGCCACACAGCGGATAGTCTGAGTGGGTGACCTGTGTGCCAGGGCCCCGGGGAGTCTCCTCTGCTCTCCCCTGCACCCCTCTGCACTCCCCCCTCCCCCTCTCTCTCGGCTGAGCCGGCAGAAAGCCAAGGCTGGCCAGGTGCCTTGTTGTCGGCATCACTTGGCCCAGAATGTCCACTTGAGCGGAACCAGTAGGAGGGAGAGAGTCCACGGTTTTGAGAACAAGATGTGTGGGTCTTAACCGACCACAGTGCAGAGGGAGCCAGCAGGTGACCTGATTACTAGGATCATGCAGGAGGAAGACGGAAACTTCTAGAACCCGGAAGGGGTGGTTACAAGATTGGGACTTGGCTTGTATGTGTGAGGTCAAGTCGGGTCCCACCACACACACACACACACACACACACACGTGTGTGTGCACGTACACGTGCATGTGCACACATATACATACACATGCATGTACACACATATGGATATGCACACATGATACACACGCACACACATGTGCACATGCACATATGTGCACGCACAATGCATGCACACGCATGCACATACATGTGTGCACACGCACACACGTGCATGTGTGTGCATACATACACACACATGCAAACACACAAACACGTGTGCGCACACGCTCGTGAGCTGGATGCCTTGTGCCAACCTGCCCAGGGAGAGCTCCAAGTCAGTGGGCCCCCTCCACCTCCCAAACCAGGCAGGGAACAAAGCTGACCGGAGCTTCCATGACCGCAGATAATGGAGATAATGAATGTCCAGCCCTCGAGCATGGCCACCCCCAAGGCCCGGCCAGGAAATTTACAGCCTGGGATCGATTCTGGAGGCCCGGCCCCTCCCAACTCCCCAGCACCACAGCCTCCAAGCCTGTGCCCACGGCCCTCTCTCGGTTCTACCAGGGGTGGGCTGACCGGGAGGACTGCCCCGGGACAACCCCAGTCCATGTGGAAGGAGGAAGAGGGGTGGTTGGGTTAGGGCCCTCCCTTCCCTGCCCCGCCACTCCCCACCCCCAAGCGCTTGTGTTTCGTGTCTAATTATAAAAGCGATTCATACTCATTGTAAAATTCAGGAGCTGCAAGAAAAGTAAAAAGGAGAAATGAAAATCATCCGTCATCCCACCTCCCAGAGCGACTCCCCAGGGCTGGTCTGAGCGTTTCTCCTTCCCCCGCCTCTCCCTCTCCCCTGAGGATCGCACCTGTCTGGGCGCTATTGCGCCAAGCCTTACCCCTTGCCTGCGGTACGTTGTATTGTGAACACTTCCCAGCAGCGTGCGCTTTACACTTATGTAAAGGCCATATAATATGCTATTAATAATTGATTTAGCCATGCTCCTGTTTTTTTCATTATATTTTGACTCTCACGCTTTTTTTTTTTAAACCAAGGGAATTTGGTTTAAAAATTTCTACTTAAAAATAGAAATCCAGGGGCCGGAGCGATAGCACAGCGGGTAGGGCGTTTGCCTTGCATGCGACCGACCTGGGTTCGATCCCCGGCATCCCATATGGTCCCCCCCAAGCACCGCCAGGAGTAATTCCTGAGTGCAAAGCCAGGAGTAACCCCTGAGCATAGCTGGGTGTGACCCAAAAAGAAAAAAAAATAGAAATCCAGAGGTTGGAGTGATAGTACCGTGAGTAGGGCACTTGTCTTGCATGGGGCTGACCCGGATTCGATCCCCAACATCCCAGACAATCCCCTGAACACCGCCCAGGAGTGATTCCTGACTGCAGAGACAGGAGTGAGTCCCCTGAACATTGCTGGGTGTGGCTCCAAAACAAACAAAAGGAAAAAATAGCAACCCAGACCTGGAGAGAGCTCAGAGGGCTGCCATACAGGCTTCTCATCGGGGAGACCCAGGTTCGATCCCAAGCAGGGCCACAAGCAACCCCCCAATTCTAACCTAGTCCCTGACCACTGCTGGGTATCACTGTAGCATTGTCATGCCGTTGCTCGTCAATTTGCTCAAGCGGGCACCAGTAACGTCTCCATTGTGAGACTTGTTGTTACTGTTTTTGGCATACTGAATACGCCACGGGTACCTTGCCGGGCTCTGCCGTGCGGGCGGGATACTCTCGGTAGCTTGCCAGGCTCCAAGAGGGGCAGAAGAATCAAGGCCAGGTTGGCCTCGTGCAAGGCAAACGCCCTACCCGCACTGCTGGGTGTACTCCCAAAAATAGTTCAAAAATCTTTTTTGTTTTGGGGCCATACCTGGTTGTGCTCAGGACTTACTCCTGCTCTGGGCTCAGGGATCACTCTTGGTGGTGCTCAGAGGACCCGATAGGGTGCTGGGGATTGAACTCAGGTTGGTTGCATGCAAGGCAAGCACTTTACCTGCTACACTATAGCTCTGGCCTGCAAAATAAATAAAAATAGAGACCCAGCATTTGGCCACAGAGAGGTAGCACTTCTGGGGTTTCCTGTCTACCTAGTTACACTGAAAAAGACCCTCAGTTTAACATCTTGGGTGACAGCAAAGGATGAACACCTTGAAAACCAAACCCCAGGGCTGGAGTGATAGCACAGTGCTAGGGCATTTGCCTTGCATGCGGCCGACCCGGGTTGGATTCCCAGCATCCCATAGGGTCCCCTGATCACCGCCAGGAGTGATTCCTGAGTACACAAGCCAGGAGTAACCCCTGTGCATCATTGGGTGTGACCCAAAAAGGCAAAAAAAAAAAAAAGAAAAGAAAACCCAAACTGAGAAGCTTCCGCCTGTACCAAGGAGGCAAGGAGAGCACTTCCCTCTATGCCCCGGGCATCAGGGCACAGCCTGGAGGAGCCCACACCCCGAGGGCATCCTGGGATGTAAGATGATATGGGGAAGGGGCTGGAGCAATAGCACAGCGGGTAGGGCGTTTGCCTTGCACGAAGCCGACCCGGGTTCGATTCCCAGCATCCCATATGGTCCCCTGAGCACCGCCAGGAGTAATTCCTGAGTGCAGAGCCAGGAGTGACCCCTGTGCATTGCCGGGTGTGACCCAAAAACCAAAAAAAAAAAAAGATGATATGGGGAGGGGGTGTCACCGCCCCAGCTGGCCTCTTCCTGTGCCCCGGGTCCAGGGTAGGGACCAGGCGAGCCCTTTCCACACTGTGTGGTGAATCAGAGCTTCGGCCGCTACTGACCTGCCCTCTCTGAGCTGGCCAGTACCAGTCAGGCCACACACTGGGCCAGTGCAGTTGCCACCGTGGGAACAGAGGCCCAGGCACCCCTGGATGGCAGTGCTCTGGGTAGCCAGCAGTCCCTCAGGCACCCTCCATCTCGGTCCTGGGGGTCCCCCAGCACGGCTGGACGAATGACTCCAGCCCCCTTTGGGCTTTTTGTTTGTTTGTTTGTTTGTTTTGGCCACGCCCAAAGATGCTCAGGGCTTACTCCTGGCTCTGTGCTCAGGGATTCCCTCCTGGCGGTGCTCAGAGGACCGTATGGGGTGTCGGGATCAAACCCTGGGTTAGCTGCATGTAAGGCAGGCGCCCGCCCCTGCACTGTCGCTCCTCTAGACTCTGGGGCTTCGGAACTCGGGCTCCCTGGAGCCCTGACTTGGTTTCTCCTGAACCGTTGCCCCACCCTTTCCCGCTCAGCCCCTGGAGCCCAGGGAAGCGGGATCTTGCTGCACTCCCATCCGTCTTTTTTTTTCTCTCTTTGGGTCACACCCGGTGATTCACAGGGGCTACTCCTGGCTCTGCGCTCAGGAATTACTCCTGGCGGTGCTCAGGGGACTGTATGGGATGCTGGGAATCGAACCCTGGTCGGCTACGTGCAAGGCAAACGCCCTACCCGCTGTGCTATCACTCCAGCCCCCTCCCATCCGTCTTGACATCACCGTGGGCTCGGGGGGCTTCTGAGCTGGAACAGGACTGTCCCTCCTCTACCGGGTGGCCTCGGTCACCTTGACACCCAGTAAATGCTACAGACCCAGGCAAGAAGTGGACCTCCACCTGCCTCAGTCCCCTTTCCCCTCGGTGTCCTGGGGGGCCAGGAGCTGTGGGAACAGAGGGGCGTGGGGGGAGGAGTCTCTCAGCATGTGGACAGAGCTGGAAGGGGCAGGGCACAGGAGAGCACTAAGTCTTGCCCAGGACAGCCTCGGGGGCTCAGCTGCCCCCATCCCCCACCACCACACTCACGACCGCATGTGCTAAATGTGCCGACATGGGGGTGTGCGGAATAGGTTCATACAGCTGGAGCCTGTGGAGCCCTGCATCACAGGGGTCCCAAGCATAGCCAGGAGTCACCGCCGAGCACTGTGCTGGGAGCAACCCTGAACACCTCTGGCTCAGTGCTGGGCTGGTTTAGCATGGGTAGTGGGCAGTGGGCACCCGGGAAGCTGTATTCCCTACTTTTTAAAATTTAGTTTAATTTTGTTGTTGTTGCTGCTGCTGCAGCCCCTCTTGCAGGCTGGCCTGGCCCCTCTTCGATACTTAAGTTCCCCAACACACACTGGCTGACTGATTTGATATCGAAAGGGCCCGCCCAGGTTTGTCCCTTTTTTTTTTTTTTTTTTTTTTTTTGCCTTTTGGGTCACACCCGGCGATGCACAGGGCGTGCATCTGAGTGCAGAGCCAGGAATGTGGAATTACCCCTGGCGGTGCTCGGGGGACCATATGGGATGCTGGGAATCGAACCCGGGTCGGCCACGTGCAAGGCAAACGCCCTACCCGCTGTGCTATTGCTCCAACCCCGGTTTGTCTTTTTTGGAGGGAGGTGTCACACTCCTGGCTCTGCAGTGCTCAGGGGTTCCTCCTGGCTCTGCGCTCAGGAATCACCCCCCTGGCGGAGCTGCAGGGAAACCTTTGTGGTGCTGGGGATGGAGCCTGGGTCGGCCGCGTGCAAAGCGAATGCCCTCCCCGCTGGCTGTCCTATGGCTACGTCCTGCCCACCCAGGTTTGAATCCTGGCCCCCCGCTGGGGTCTCGGAGCACCCGCAGCCCCAGGAGCGAGCCCTGTGCACAGAGCCAGGAGTGAGGCCTGAGCACCGCGGGGTGTGGCCCTGAACAAACCAACCAGAGCACGGTGGGCTAGAAGCGGTGAGAGCAGGCTCCTGGCCACGCGCTGTCCCGGGGAGCGGTGCCCGCCAGAGGCCGAGCCCCGAATCCAAGGACGAGGCGCGCGCGCATCCCTGAGGCCCCGGCCCGCCACCAGGAGGGGTCCCTGAGCCTCCGCAGGAGGGAAGCGCGCGGAGAGCGCCCCCGCCCCGCCGCCGCCGCTCCCCGCGTGGCCACCAGAGGGCGCCGCAGACCAGCCGTGGGCCGGACCGGGCGCCGGGGTCCCGGCGGGGCTGCGAGGCGGCGCTTGCGCTGCGGGAGCTGCGGGCCGGGCCTGCGGGGCTGCCCTGCGGCTGCTCCTGCGCCCCCCGCCCGCACCCCGGAGGCGGGCAGCGCGGCGGCGTGGCCCTCAGGCCCGCGGCCTCGCGGAGTCCCCGCCGAAGGCCCGGGTGCCCCGGAGCCAGGGCCGAGAGCTTGAGTTTCTCCGCGGGGCAAGAAAGCCCCCACCCCCACCCCCGTACACCCCCCACCCCCGGGCCGGGGTCTCCGGGCCTCTTCAGGGAGCGCCTAGCCTGGCCCCGGGCAGCTCTGCGCCCCCGACCCGCACCTCGCGCCCGTGTCCCTGGCTTCGGAAGCTGCGGGGGTTCTTGCCGGATGCCCCCACCCCAACCATCGCTCCCGGGGGTCCCAGAACCGCAGGCGCAGCTACCCCCACGCCTCGGGGGCCCGCGCGCCCCAGAATGATGCAGCTGGTTTATCTGGGAGCGGCTCTTCCCCGAGCGCCGAGGGGCTCCGTAGCCCCCCTTGAGGCTCTCCCAGGCTGATTTTACCCTCAAAGCAGAAGCGGGGCCTTAGCGTTACAGACCGACAGACAGGGACAAGAGAGAGAGCCGCGCCCCACCACGCGCCCTGACCCCACCCCCCACTTCCCGCTCCCCGCGCCCCCCGCCCCGCTACCCTAACCCGTGCCCGCGCCCTGACCCCACCCCCTCTCCCCGCGCCCCGCGCCCGCGCCCCGCACCCCTACCCCGTGCTCGCGCCCTGACCCCACAGTCCTCTCCCCGCGCCCCTACCCTGCGCCTGCGCCCCGCGCCCCACTGCCCCACTGTCCCGCGCCCCGCTACCCTACCCTGTGTCCCTACCCGTCGCCCCGAGCCCTGACCCCTGCCCCACGCCCCTAGCTCTACGGCAGGCACAGGGCCCTCATTTGCCGTTCCCGGCCTTCCCCAGGAGCCGTGAGCCTCACTCTCGGTCCCCTCCAGGCTGGGGGTCCGCAGACATTGCCGCCGTGGGCATCCACTGTGGCCTTCCTTTTTCCTGGAGCACCTGGTGCTTCTGTACCCGGCTTAGCCCTTTCGTTCATTTATTTTATTTGTTTACTTGGGCTTTGGGCCACACCCAGCTGTGCTGGTGCCCAGGGATCACTCCTGGCAGGGTTCGGGTGCTGGGGGTTGAACCCCAGCCTGCCTGTCCTGGCAAGGGCCCTACCTCCTGCCCTCCCTACTGGACTACCTCTCCGGACTGTGCCCTTTTCATCTTTGCTTTCTTCCTCTCCAGAGGCTGCCCAGTAGGTGGGGACACCCTACGGGCTGGGGACAGGAGGCATCTTCCTGCATTGGGGTGTCCTTGTTTAGGCTGGGGTGGTGGGGGTCCCATGGCAGAGGAAGGGGAGTGTCCCAGAGTCTCCCAAATGCCCAAATAACGAGGGTCCACCATCCCCAGACCCAAGCAACCCAGTGGAAACTCACCAGGAATCCCCATTGCTGGCTTGGCAGAAGGAGAAACCGAGGCACAGAGCCATCAGGTCCCCCAGTTAGCAAGTGAGGGGTGGGGTTTGGACTGGGGGGGGGTCTGTCCCCTGGGCAGAAGGTGCAGCCTGCGTCCTTTTCCCTCAGGGACTGCCTAGGGACGGTCCCTCCTCGTCTTTTCTCTTGCAGGCGGGGGTACTGAGGCCAGAACAGAAGGGCACCCCATCTCTTCCTCTTGGCCGGGGTCCCCTGGCGAGCCTAGGGTAAGGTTTGGGGCAGGAATCAAGGGGGTGCTCTCTTGATTTGGGGGGCACGGTGCCATCATGGGGGGCCTGGTTCTCCAAAGCCAGCCTTGAGCCGAGTGGGGCTCATTTGGGCCCTTGTGGGGCCTGGGCCAGGGAGGGGGCACCCGTGAGGCGCCGGCCATGGTGCCCCCCCCCCGCCTCCCCCGCCCCTCCTCCGGGGCCGCCAGGCCCTTATCAGGAGAGCGATTTGGGTTGGTGGGAGGGAAGTGGGCGCCCGGGCAAGGTGGGGAGGAGAGATAGGGAAGTGGGGCGGTGGGGAGGGGGCCTGCCGCTGGGGGCGCCCAGGGTGGACACTGCCTGTTGGCGGGAGGCGGGTGGCTCTAGCCAGGCTGCCCTTGCTGGGGGGGGGGGGGCGGGCAGGAGCCCAGCTCTAATGCTCTAATTAGCACGTGCAGATTCATCACCATGTCGGTGTTTAATTAGCCAGCGTGGAGCCTCTGGCCCACCCCACCCCCGGGCTGAGTTTGCCCGCCTGGCTCGTGAGGTTGCCACAGTCTCTGGTGGCCTCTGTCACCCCCACCCCCATTAACTCGGGCTCCCGGGATGGGGGAGGGGCGGGCGGCACTCCGGCTGGAACCTGGAGCCGCAGGAGGGGGCCGTGGTCAGTGCCAGGCTGGCGCTCGCTCGGCAGGCCCGGCTGGCTGACGGGCACCGGCCTCCTGGGAGCAGGCTCGGGCTCCCAGTGCTCCCCCTCTGCTCAGACCCAGAGCCCAGAGGCCCCCCTTGCAGCTGCCACCTTGGGGTGGGACTTGGACGGGGGAGGGTGTCGGGATTCCTATGTGTCTGCCCCCCACATGCTGGGGGCATTGGGGAATACAGGAGGGAGCCCCGGTGTGGGTCTGAGCCAGCCCCCCCACTCCCCCGAGGCCGGGTGGAGCCCACGGCCCGGGTCAGGCCCCACACCTTCCGGGCAGAGCCGGTTGCAGGCGGGAGGGCCCAGCTCTGAGCCAGCCACACTGGGGACACAGGAGGAGCTGACAGGGGGCTCCCCGGAAAGGGGGCCTCAGTCCTGGGACCCGAGGAACACGCTGGAGCCTGTCCACTGCGGCCCTGCCTCTCCATGCAACCTTGGCCTGGCAGCCGGGAGGTGTCATGCCTCAGTTTCCCCATCTGGGGAGGTGTGTGGCATGGGGAGTTTCGGGGGCTTAGTGCCCTAGTCTGATGCCTTCGCCCCCCTCCCCCCACCCTGGGTGATGGTGACTGTTTTTTCCTCCTCTTGGGGGGAGTGGGTTGCGGGTTGGGGCACACCAGCCGGCTGTGCTCGGGGCTGACTCCTGGCTCTGTGCTCAGGGACGACTCTTGGCGAGGCCCTAGGGCCCAGGCTGACTGTGGGCAGGACCTTCACCCCGTGCTACGGCTCCAGCCCTGTCCGTCCCTCCTCATGCCCGTCAGTGTTTATGCCAGGAGCGGGGGGGGGGGGGGGGCAGCGGGGAGGCGGCATCCCGCTCCCAGCATGACCTGGAGGGGGAGGACCCGCGACGCAAAAGTAGCTCAAGGAAGAGTATAGAATGATTGGAGTGCGGCTCCGGTGAGGAGAGGGGCCCTGGGTGTCCCTTCACTCTGGGGGTGGGGGCCTGGCCCCTCTGGCAGGGGCTGCAGGCACCAGTCCACTAGCTCGGCAACCTCTCTGGTACTCTGAAAGGGTTCCCTATACTTTCTTTAAAAACAAACCAATCTGGGTAATGGTAAGTGCCCATGGGACAGTAGGCAGGAACGAGAGAGAGAGAGAGAGAGAGAGAGAGAGAGAGAGAGAGAGAGAGAGAGATGTGACTGTGTTGTAAGGCCTTGGAGGTTTAGGCGGTCCAGGGTGGTCAGGAAGGGCTTCTCGGAGGAGGTGACCCTGAAGAGACTAAGTTATGGGAAGGAGCCATTCTTCAGCCCGGGGCTGGGCCTGCAGGAAACGGGGAATAGCGGCCTGTCGGCTGACTATGACCTTTGGGAGTCCTTCGTGGCAGGGCAGAGATGGGAGGTTCATATGCTTTCTCCTTCCATTGCTTTTTTTTTCTTTCTGGGTCACACCCAGCGATGCTCAGGGGTTACTCCTGGCCCTGCACGCAGGAATCACTCCTGGTGGTGCTCAGGGGACCTTAGGGGATGCCGGGGGTCAAATCTGGATCAGCCGCATGCAAGGCAAGTGCCCTCCCCGCTGTGCTCCATTGCTTAGACGCTGCTCTGCTCTTTCAAAGGCAGGATCGGGGTGCTGCTTCTGGCACCTTCCATGCACGGGAAGGTGCCTCTGTCCCGTCCCTACGGCTCCCGGTGGGGGAGGAGACTCCTGAGAGACAGGCAGGTGGGCAGACTCAGCCCCCTCAGGTGTTGGGGGAGCCAGGCCCCGCCTCCACTGGCCAGGCTTTGCTGGGTCTTGCGGGCCGGCCTGAAGGGGGCTGCGGGGCCAGGCTGGACCGGGCTGGGGTGCCGTGGACGGGGGCCAGGCTGGGAGCCGGGCTGGCTGGACACCGCGGGGTGGATGCACTCAGGGGAGTGCGTGTTTCGTGCAATAACTGCACCCTCACATCCGCTTCGTAATCGCACACAGAGGCTAACAAAATCCTGGTCTTTGGTGTTTGTTTGGGGACCACCCCCGCTGGGCTTGGGGCTGCGCCCACTCTTGGCCATACTGGGGGGATCGAGTGCTGCTGGGCTGACCCTGACACCTGTGCCAGTCTGGACACCAGTGCTCTGAGCATCTCCCCGGCACGGGCAACGAGGGCCTGAAGGTGCAAAATCAACTAGATGGACACAGCCCCCGCTTTCTGCCCAGAGGCACCATCTTATCTTCTCCTCCCTCTCTCCATCCCTCCCTCTCTCCCTCCCCCTTCCTTCCTTCCCTCCCTCCCTCCCTCCCTTCCTTCCTTCCTTCTTTCCTTCCTTCCTTCCTTCCTTCCTCCCTTCCTTCCTTCCTCCCTTCCTCCTCCCTTCCTTCCTTTTTTCCTTTCTTCCTTTCTTCTTTCCTTCCTCCTTCCTCCTTCCTCCCTTCCTCCTCCCTTCCTTCCTCTTTCCTCCCTTCCTTCCACCCTTCTTCCTTCCTTCCATCTTTCCTTCCTTCCTTCCTTCCTTCCTTCCTTCCTCCCTCCCTCCCTCCCTCCCTCCCTCCCTTCCTTCCTTCCTTCCTTCCTTCCTTCCTTCCTTCCTTCCTTCCTTCCTTCCTTCCTTCCTCATTCCCTCCCTCCCTCCCTTCCTTCCTTTCTTCCTTCCTCCACACCCGCTATGCTCAGGGCTTACGCCTTGCTCTGCACTCAGGGCTCAATCCTGGCAGTGCTCGAGAGGGACCATATGGAATGTCAGGGGTTAAACTGGGTGCAGGACAAGTGCCCTTCCTGCAGCACTGTCCACCAGCTCCCTCATCCCATTTGTTGTACCCTTCCCAATGTCCATGCGGGTGGCAGTGTCCTGGCCAGACACGGACCGCAGCCCCAAGCCCACCCCCAGGTACCGCGCTGCTGGACACCCAACAAAGCCGTTTCCCTACGCCCTCCTGCAGCTTTGCCCCAAGCAGCTACCAGCTCTCTGTTTCCAGCCAAGGCTCAGAGAGGCTGAGTCACCCCCGCGAGGCCACACAGCAGGCTTGGACTGGAACTCCGGCCGCATGCAGAAGCCAGTCAACAGGCCCTAGAGGCTGCGTGACCCCGCACGGCCCAGAGAGGAGGTGGAGGAGTCAGGCGCTGGGCTCGGTGGCCTCACAGCAGAGCCCCCAGCAGGGAACGGCCAGCCCCGGCGTGGGGTCCGCCCTGTCCAGCGGGATGAGTGGGCCGAGCCGCTCAGGCTCGCTCCTGGCCTGGTTGGTTCCCCAGCTGGGAGCCGGGGAGGAAGTGTTTGGCTTTGGGCTGAGTGAGACGGCGGGCACGGCCCACTCCGGGTGGGTATTTCCGGCAGGGACCTTCCCGGCAGGGCCCGGGTAGAGGGGCCGGGAGCTCAGGGTGGGGTCTTCCTTCCCTGCAGCTGTGCCCAGAGCAGGCGAGGGCACCTGGACCCGGGGCAAGGGAGGTGCCCTCACGCCTGGTCTCCACCCTGCAGCCAGTCCGGAGGCCTGAGCTGAGCAGGGGTTTGGGGGAGACGACAGGGGCCTGAGGGTCCCTTCCCCGTGCGCGAGGGCCGTGGGCTGGAGAGGGCGCTGTGGCTGGACAGAGACAGAAGGACCCAGGCCTGGCTCCACGCTAGCCAGGTCCCCTCCGGCGGAGCGGGAAGCATCGGTGTGGGCTATCCTGCAGCCCCACTGGCTGGGAAAGCAGGCTTCGGGTCGGGGGACGGCCCGAAGGGCATGTGCACGGCCCCCGGAGCACGGCCAGGATCAGCCCTAAACAAAACAAAACGGAGAAGGGGCCTGGGCATGGAGGCAGAGGGTCCCACACGTTGCCCAGTGGGGACGGGCGCCCAGGACACATCGCTCTTTGGCTCTGTGTTCTCACAGCCTCCCGTGCCCGGCCGGGCCTGGTCCACACACAGTTCCTTTGGGGCGAGCCCTTTTCTTCTAGAAGCTTCCTGGAACCAGCAGCGTCGTGGGTGCTCAGGCAGCAGGTGGAAGGGGAGCTAGAGGTGCCTCCTCGGAGTGGCCGTGGCTCAGAGGCTGGGCAGTGCTGAGGGCACAGGGGCCCGCGACGCCCCCGGGAAAGGGCCTGGGACAGGCAGCAGCTCACAGACCGGGCGGTGACCTCGGGAGCCCTGTGTCCTCCCGGTGCCAGAGAGGGGGAGTGACTGGCGTCGCGGGCGGTGTCTCAAGAGTATCAGCTTCTTGTTGACTTTGGGGGGCTACACCTGTAGTGCTCAGGGCCTTCTCCGGGCAGGGCTCAGGGGACCTTACAGGGCGCGGGGAGCTGAACCTGGGTCAGCCAGGTGTAAGGCAAGTATGTGACCCGTCCACTGTGCTTATCTTCTTTCCCTATTTTTAAAAAATTTTTTTGGCTTTTTGGGTCACACCTGGCGATGCTCAGGGGTTACTCCTGGCTCTGCATTGAGGAATCACTCCTGGCGGTGCACGGGGGCCTATATGGGATGCTAAGGATCGAACCCGGGTCAGTCGTGTGCAAGGCAAATGCCCTGCCCGCTGTGCTATCGCTCCATCCCACCCCCAGCCCTGCTGCGCTCTTTCCAGCCCATGGAGTAGAGACTCAGCCAGCTCAGCGGGAGCACTGGGGACCAGTCTGCAGCCCTCAGCCCTGCAGGCAGCCTCAGAGTAGCACCAGAAGGTCCCCAGCACCACCCAGGCACACAGGGGCCACCAGGGCCACACCAGCTGCTGGTGGTGGTGGTGCTGGTGTGTGTGTGTGTGTGCATGTGCATGTGTGTGTACATGTGTACGTGCGTGTGTGCATGTGTGTATATGCATGCAGGTGTGCATGCGTGCATGTGTGCATGCATGTGTGTGCATGCATGTGTGGGTATGTGCATGTGTGTGCAATCAAATTTATTCTATTGACTTTTGGGCCACACCTGGTGGTGCTCAGGAGTTATTCCTGAAATTGTGCTCAGGAGTGACCTCTGGCAGTGCTCAGGGGACCTCATATGTGCCAGGGATCATACTGTAGACCCCCTAACCCCTGCACTATTCCTCTGGCCCCTGGTCTCCATCCTAAAGCTCGTGCTGCCATCTCTGTGTGCCTGGATTAGCATGTCTGATCCTCATGACCGCCCCACACAGCCCCCTGTTATCTATGCTTCTGTGTGGGGGTGAAGCCAGGTAAAACGGGAGCCACGTGCTCTAGAACCCGACCTCACATGGGCAGGGCAGGTCTCTGCCCTGAGTTCCACCCCAGCCCTGTCAGCTCCATCTTCCAGAGGGTGACCCGAGGCAGCACGTCACGCTCCTGCCCCATGACCCTACGTGAGCTGTTGTGCAGACCTGTGGCCACTGCCTGCTGCCCTCCCCGGGGAGGCGACACAGTGACTTTCCCGTTCGCCGCTCACGGGGATGCAAATAAGAGTGAAACTCCCCGCCTCAAGATGCTCTCAAGAGGGGCACAGCCGGTAGGGCATTTGCTTTGCATGTGGCCGACCCGGGTTCGATTCCCAGCATCCCATATGGTTCCCCAAGCACCACCAGGAGTAATTCCTGAGTGCAGAGCCAGGAGTAACCCCTGTGCACTGCTGGGTGTGACCCAAAAAGCGGGGAAAAAAAAAAAAAGATGTTCTCAAGAGTCTGCAGCTGGGGCTGGAGCAATAGCACAGCGGGTCAGGCGCTTGCCTTGCACACAGTCGACCTGGGTTCGATCCCCGGCATCCCACACACCCCCAACCCCACCAGGAGCCATTCTTGAGTGCAGAGCCAGGAGTCAGCCCTGATTACCACCAAGTGTGGCCTGAAACCAAAATAAAAAGAGTAAGCTTGTAGGACTGAGGTGATGGTACAGCAGGAAAGGCGTTTGCTTGTACACGCCCCACCCAGCCCCAATCCCCGGCACCCGATATGGTCCGCTGAATCCACCAGGAGTGACCCCTGAGTACAGAGCCAGGGGTTGGCCCTGAGCATGGCCGAGTGTGGCCCCAAAGCCCACGGGGAAAGACTCTGCAGCTCTCATTCCTGTAGCCAGAGCAGGGCCCCCTGGGGGAGCCCTGGTGTCCACAGCTTCCCCACCCGAAGGCCGCGTCATGGTCACAGGGCACCTTAGCCGGTTATCTGTGGCCCGCACGAGGGACTGGGAGGGGAACTACGGCCGGGAGAGGGGAAGTAAGTGGCCCCCATCCTCCAGCGAGGCCTGGGCGAGGCAGGAATGCAGCTGCCAGAGCCAAGTGTCCAGCTGCAGTGACCTGATGTCCGGGAGTTAGTTTCTAGGCCCTGCAAGGCCACCCCCAAGTCCCACAAACGCGCCCCAGGGTCCCCTCCGGACAGATATGGCCTTGGGTTCCCTGCTAGCTCCCGGGCCTTGTTCCGGGCAGCACACAGGCCAGCAGTGGGCAGCAGTTAGAGTGGAAGAGTGGCCACTGGGGAGGCACAAGGGTCTGAACCCCCACCGCCTGCCCCGTGCCCTGAGGTCTGTCCCAGCCCCAGGTCACAGCCTCTCCCACTCCCCTTGAGGGCACGGACTTTGGGGTCTTTGTTCTTCCTGTTGGTGCCTCAATTCCTAGAGGAACCCTCACCCCTCTGTAGAGCCTCCCAGGGCCTTGGGGGGCTGCTGGGGGAAGGGGGTGGGGAGAGAGCTGGAATCCAGGGGCCCCACTTCCTGCTTGCATGCCATGCGGGCCAAGCTCTAGGTCAGGTTCTGACTCCCTTTCCCAGAACTCAATCCTGCAAGGACCCAAAGACCCCAGATCGTTTTTTTTAAATGCTTTTTGGGTCACACCCGGCAATGCACAGGGGTTACTCCTGACTCTGCACTCAGGAATTATCCCTGGCGGTGTTCGGGGGACCATATGGGATGCTGGGAATCGAACTCGGGTCGGCCACATGCAAGGCAAAGGCCCTACCCACTGTTCTATTGCTCTAGCCCCTGACCCCAAATCTTTTTGTTGTTGAGTTTTGGTTGTTTGTGTTTGGGTCAGGATTGCGTCTTGGCTCCGCCCTCAGGGATCACTCTGGTGCTTGGGGGCACCGTATGGGGTGTTGGGGATCGAACCCAGAACCCAGTTTGGCCACAGGCAAGGCAAGGGCCCTGCGCGCTGTACCATCCCTGGGGTTCCGCCTGCCCCAGGTCCTGTGCAGACATCTGTCTCTGTGTGTGGAAATCCACTCACGTGGAGAGGCGCAGGGGCAGGGGCGTGGCCCAGCGAGAGAACCAGAGCAGAGGCCCTGGGTTCCACCCTGGCACCTCCAACACAAAACAGAACAACAACAACAACAACAACAACAACAACAATAACAAAAAACGGAAAAACAAAAAAGTTGCAAGTTGCGCTAAGCATGCGGCAGCTGCCAGATGTCGTCAGCCTCCAGGGAAGCCCAATCACCAAGCCCGCGAGCTGCCAGTGTGAGCCCGCCCGCCTGGTCCTACCAGGAAGACACCTGGTGACAAGCACTGGAGGGACAAGCTGAAGTCAGGCCCGCACACAGCGCTGCTGGGGGCTGCTGGGACGCTGACCCCTCCAACCCCCGACCCCCCACTCCCGCCGCTCAGCCTGGAGGAGCTGGAAACACACATCCACACCAAAACGTGACACCAATGTTCACAGCAACATCAGTCACCACATCAACACGTGGGAAAGCCCCTGGGCTGCTTACCAGCACGGGGATAAAAGCAGGGTGCAACAATGTTGCTCTGAGAGCCGGGCCAGGGGAAGGCGCTGGCCCTCAGCGCAGAGGATGCAGGGAGAGAGCGCAACCCCTCTGAGCCCGCCGATCACACCTTCCCCCACTGCAGGGGCCAGAGAGCCAGGACAGTGAGCCGGGAGGTCACTCTTGCCTGGCATGCGCCTGACAGGGGCTCCGTCTCCAGCACCCCACACGGTCCCTGGAGCCCCACCGGGAGAGATCCCTGAGGCAGAGTCAGGAGTCAGCCCTGAGCATCGCCAGGTGTGGCTGCCGAGCCAAACAGTGGGGATCCAAGGGCCTCGTGGAACTGTCTTCTGTAGGTTTAGAGAGTCTCAAACAGGGAGAGAGGGCACGGGGCAGGGCGCTTGCCAGCCTAGACAGTCGCCCCCCCCCACTCCCCTCCCCCACCACCTACCCCAGCATTGCATAGACGACACCCACTCCCCACCCCTGCCCCAAGCTGATATTTCCAAAATTGAATGTTTGGAGAGGAAATGAATAAAAACAAATTCTGGGTTTTATCCAAAGCATGTGAGGATGATGGAAATAAGACACAGCCCCTCCCCCCACCCCCACTGCTCAGCCTCTAGGCAGTGGTCAGGGCCAGCCACGGGGGGGGGCGGGGGGGGGACACTCGGGAGCTTGGAGCCTTCTGCAGCACAAAATCCCTGAGGCTAGCATCTGAGGCCCACGAGGCCCCCGGGGAGGCCGGGCAGCTGCCCCAGGTGGAGGGAGAGAAGGGAAGGGTAACAGGCAGAAGGGCAGCAGGAGCAGACGTGCAGAGGCTGGAGGTCCGGGATGTGGGGCACCAGGTGAGGGAGGGCTGTCGGCTCCGCGGCCCAGGAGGTGCCGCTAAGAGGAGGCCAGAAACAGAAACTGAGGTCTCAGAGCTTCATCTGCTGGACTCAGTCTCTGGATGAAAGGCAGATGGGCCTGTTGCAGATCAGCCAAGACAGAAAATTTCTGGGCCAGAGCGATAGCACAGCGGGTAGGGTGTTTGCCGTGCACGTGTCTGACTCAGGTTTGATCCCCAGTATCCCATATGGCCCCCCGAGCACCACCAGGGGTAATTCCTGAGCGCAGAGCCACAAGTAACCCCTGAGCATCACTGGGTGTGACCCAAAAAGCAAAAAGCAAAACAAAACAAAAGACAGAAATTCTTGTCATTTTTTTGTGATATCGGAGACCACACCTAGCAATGCTCAGGGGTCACCCCTGGCAGTGCTCCGGGACCATAAGAGTGCTGGGTGCAAGGCACACACCCTACCCGCTGGACTATTGCTCCAGCCCCCTGGAAATAATTTTTTTTGGGGGTCACACCCAGCGATGCTCAGAGGTTGCTCCTGACTCTGCACTCAGTAGTTATCCCTGCTGGTCCTTGGGGGACCATATGGGATGTTGGGAATTGAACCTGGGCTGGCCATGTGCAAGGCAATTGTCCTACCCGCCATGCTACCACTCCAGCTGCTGGAAATCTTTTTTTTTTTTTTTTTTTTTTGCTTTTTAGGTCACACCTGGCTCTGCACAGGGGTTACTCCTGGCTCTGCACTCAGGAATTACTCCTGGCAGTACTCAGGGGACCATATGGGATGCTGGGAATCGAACCCGGGTTGGCCCCGTGCAAGGCAAACACCCTACCCACTGTGCTATCGCTCCAGCCCCTGGAAATCATTTTTAAAAAGGAAATACACCCCCTTGGCGAGCACATTGTGAGAGAGAAGCCCAGCGCGGAATCGGAAGCTTCCTCCCAATCGCCACCTGTACGCATTATCCACCTGTCCACAGCTTTGCCGGAGATGACGGAGAATTCCCTGAGACTTGGGGCCGAGTTGGTAAAGCGCATGCCCGGCTCTCCCAAGACCCCAGTCCCTGACCCCAGTCCCTGACCCCGGCACCACTAGGGGAGCACCCACCTGTCAGGTCAGGCAGAGCAGGGGGTGGCCCCAGGCCCCTGAGCTCCGCTGGGTGTGGCCCCTCTTTGCACAATCACAATCAGACCTGGGGGGACTGGGAGATGCTCAGCGGGTTGGAGCTCCGAGGGACCACCCGGCATCACGTGGTCTCTGCAGTGCCCGACCCAAGTTCCATCCCCGGCACCCCCTAAGCCCCCTGAGTTCGCCGGGAGTGATTCCTGACTGTGGAGCAGGAGCGGGCCCCGAGCACCGCCGGGTGCAGCCCTAAAACCTAATAAATAAGTCAATAAAGGGGCTTTTTTCACGGCTGCAGCCTGCACCTGCCCGTGGTCTGCACTCGCCAGCATCTGCCCCGCGCCTGGTAGAGGGCGCGTTCTTGTCTGTTCCTCCCCGGCTGGTCTGGGAAGGCTGGGGCTGGGCCTCACAGGGTGCTGGGGCAGCCCCAGGGGGCCAGGCTGCCCTGAGGCCTCGCCTGGGGCCTGGTGAAAGGCACAGCTCACACCTACAGCTTCTCTCTGGGTCGCCTGCAGCCCCACAGAGCTTCCGTAGACCCCCTGCCAGAGCCGTCTCTGGGGGAGGCGGCAGCTCTGTCCCCTGAGGGCCCGCCCCCCCCCCCTGCTGTTCCTGCCCCAGAGACAGGGCGGCTGATTTCCGTGAGGAGGAGGAGGAGGGGGAGGGGAGAGGTGGGGAGGAGGAGGAGGGAGGAGGAGGGAGGGGGGAGGAGGAGGAGGACGGGGAGGAGGAGGAGGACGGGGAGGAGGAGGAGGACGCGGAGGAAGAGCTGCGGGGACCCCAGGCAGGCTGCAGTGTCTGGGGTGGGCGTCCACCACCTCCGGCCGCTGGAGGCCGGGTGCAGAGCGGGAAAGGCAGGATTTCTGTGCAAAAGGCTGAGCGGGAGAAGCTAGCTGGAGGCTGACGGGCTGAGTCAGAGGCAGCCCCTGAGGGCTGAACAAAAACATTGGAAGCGGGGGAGCAGCGCTCTGGGCGCTGGCCTGCCAGCGGTCCTGTCCTGACCCCACCGCTGGGAGCTATGTGACCCCGAGGCGGTGACAGCTTCTCTGTGCTTCTGGGTTTTTCCATCTATTTTTGTTTCATTTTGTCTTGCTTTGTTATAGGTGAGGGGGCACACCCAGCCATGCTAGGGAGGAGGTGGCTCCCGGCTCTGTGTTCACGAATCTCCTAATGGTGACAGCGGGGCTGCGGGTGCCAGGGATAGAACTCGGGTCTCCCACATGCGAAGCATGTGCCTGTTGCACTATATCCTGGCCTCAGTTTTTCCGTCTATTAAATGAGGTCCCTTCTTCTCTCCCCCTCCCTCCTTCCCTCCTTCCCTCCTTCCCTCCTTCCCTCCCTTTCTCCCTTCTCCCCTTCCCTCCTTCCTTCTTCCTTCCCTCCTTCCCTCCGTCTCTCCTTCCTCCCTCCCTTTCTTCCTCCCTTCTTTCCTTCCCTCCTTCCCTCCGTCTCTCCTTCCTTCCTCCCTCCCTCCCTTCCTTCCTTCCTTCCTTCCTTCCTTCCTTCCTTCCTTCCTTCCTTCCTTCCCTCCCTCCCTCCCTTCTTCCTTTCCCTCCTTCCTTTCTTCCTTCCCTCCTTCCCTCCCTCTCTCCTCCCTCCCTCCCTCCCTTCCTTCCTCCCTCCCTCCCTTCCTTCCTTCCTTCCTTCCTTCCTTCCTTCCTTCCTTCCTTCCTTCCTTCCTTCCTTCCCTTCCTTCCTCCCTCCCTCCCTCCCTTCTTCCCTTCCCTCCTTCCTTCCTTCCTTCCCTTCCTTCCTTCCTTCCTTCCCTTCCTTCCTCCCTCCCTCCCTTCTTCCCTTCCCTCCTTCCTTTCTTCCTTCCCTCCCTCCCTCCCTCCCTCCCTTCCTCCCTCCCTCCCTCCCTTCCTTCCTTCCTTCCTTCCTTCCTTCCTTCCTTCCTTCCTTCCTTCCTTCCTTCCTTCCTTCCTTCCTTCCTTCCTTCCTTCCTTCCTTCCTTCCTCCCTCCCTCCCTCCCTCCCTCCCTTCCCATCTGTTCTGAGCCCAGGGACAGAGGTTTCTGTTCACGCGGCCTCCCAGACAGGCCAGGTATCTGGCCCCGGGGTCTGTCCGCGATGCCGGGGCCGGGCCTGTGGTTCCGGGCTGGGAGCACTGAGGGGCGGCTCTGGCCAGGCAGACGCTGACTAAGCACCGGCTCTGCACACTCCGGCCTGTCTCCAGGCGGCTGTGAGCGGCAGTTTCAGTCCTGCGCTGACCCAGCACAAGGCCATGGACAATGTGCCCCCCAAGCCACAGTCCTCCTCCCAGGACCCGCCCTCCCCCCTTTCCACCCCCGCCCCCGGAAGCGGCATTTGCTTCCCAGGGCCTCGCGGTCAGAGGGGCAGAGAAGAACCTCGGGAGCTGGACTCCCCCGCGGGAACGCAAAGCTGAGGAAGACCCAGGCCAGAGCAGAGCGGGGCAGGCGCGTGCCGCGGGGGGAGTGGACGCGGCTCGGCACGGCCTCTGGTCTCTCGGGTCAGTTGAGGCAGATGCAGGCGCAGAGGCAGAGGCAGAGGAGCTTCTGGCAGTTTCTGCAGGGGAGGGTGTGAACGAGGCGGACAGGCCCTGTGGCTGGGCTTCTCCAGGGAGGGAGCCGGGAGTCCGGAGAGAAGGTGGGAGAGAGGGCGGCTGTGCACTAGGCGCCCTGTGGCACCGCTGGATCTGTCTTAACCCTTCGTTATCTGGAGGAAAACCCTCCCAAGCACGGAACCTTCCCGGAACAAAATGAGAAGGTCAGAGTTACAGGGCGGCTGTGCCTGTCTCTGGGCCCAGCAGCCGGGAGGGCCTCCTCGCGGCCTCTTCCCGCTCCCTCCTGGACCCTTGGCCCCTGGGCTGGGCACGCGGGGGCCACCTCCTTCATGCAGTGCGTGGGCCCAGGAGCGAGCCTCAGCACCCGGGGCCCTCCCCCCCTTCTCCTGTCCAAGGCCACTCTCCGCCAGGCTCTGAGGCCTGGGGACAGTGGGGAGTGTGCAGGTGTCCACAGCCCAGGCTTCCCTGCGGCCAGCCGGGGACCCATCTGCTGCGGCTCTGCCCAGGAGAAGGACTCACAGGTGGTTTAGGGGCACCAGCGGGGCCTCACTACCACAGCGGCTCCTAGCCTTCACCCGCCCCAAACTCCCTGGCCAAGCTCTCCTTCCGTCTGTCTTTCCTCCTTCCTTCCTCCCTCCCTCCCTCCCTCCCTCCCTTCCTTTCCTCCTTCTTTCCTTCTGTCTTTTCTTCCTTCTCTCCCTCCTCCCTCCCTTCCTCCCTCCCTCCCTCCCTTCCTTCCTTCCTTCCTTCCTTCCTTCCTTCCTTCCTTCCTTCCTTCCTTCCTTCCTTCCTTCCTTCCTTCCATTTTGTTTTATTTTGGTGCCACACCAGTGGTGCTCAGGGCGTACTCCTGGCTGGGGTCGGGAGACCGTATGGGATGCTGGAGAGCAAACCCGATTGGTCACCTGCCAGGCAAGCACCTTCCCTGCTGTGCCCTTGCTCTGGCCCCTCTGTTTATTCTTAGAGTCACACACTTGTTTCACCAAATATTCTCTTAGGACCTCGAACATCAATAAAATGTAGCCAAGTCCAAGTGATTCCACTGCAAATCCATTCTCCAGACTCCTGGTCCCTCCCACAGTATCCTCAGTGGGTGGGCATCCTATCCACCATGTCATGACCCATGTACAGCCTACGTCTATGCTCCTCTATGCCCTTATCTTTCAACATCTGTCACATCTGTGCCGTAGCTTGATGTATGTGTGGTGACCAATACCACCTCTCACATGCACCTCAATGTTCTGTATGTTTTCTATGTTTTCTTCTGCACAACTCCTTATTTTGCTCTGATTGGGTCTCTGAATGCTTTGGTGCTGGCAAAATACAACAGCCTCCTTTTTCATCACTGCATAGTATTCCAAAAAGTTTGTTTCCTCAGTGGACAAACATTTAATCATTTGCATTGTTTCTTTAAAACCTTCTTTTCCTCCTTCCTTTGCCCTGTTTTTGTTGTTCCACTGCTGCCATGGCCAAGAGTTATGCTCATGGGTCACAATACTGTCCTGGTTAGCTACAGGGCCTGCAGGGGCCATGCTCATTTAAGTGCAGTGCTCAGGCATACTTGGTTGTGGTGCTCTGGAGGTTTCACTGGGCCTGTGAGGAGTGGGGATGGGGGTGTTTAAGGCACAGCCTAGTGCCCATAAGGCAGGCATCTACCCTCAGCCCTTCCTAGTCCCCCTTCCTGTTTCCATGGCTTCATTTGCAGCCCTGGGCAGGCCTGGGGGGGTGAAGGGGGAGGGGTGAAACAGTGGTTTCTCCGGGAGAGTTACCTAACAACCTCCAGGCACCAGGTGGTGTCAGCCTGGGACCAGCCTAACAGACTGGGGAGGCTGAGCCCCCCCAACCCCTCCTGGGTCAGAGACCAGGGCACCCGGCCATCTGCCCTGTTCATCCTTATGCCACAAGCCCCGAGCACTGCCAGGGACCAGCCCAGAGAGCGCCTGAACGTGGCTGCCCAGGAACCCTGCTGGGGAGATTCAAAGCAGACAGGTGGAAGCCCCCCTGCTCCACGCTTCTCTGCCATGCACGGTCACTCATCCCCGGGGCCAGAGCGACGGCACAGTGGGGAGGGCATTTGCCTTGCACACCACCGACCCGGGTTTGATCCCTGGCACCCCACATGGTCCCTCGAGCCCCGCCAGGAGAGATTCCTGAGTGCAGAGCCGGGAGCAAGCCCCGAGTATCACCAGGTGTGGCCCCCAAACAAAAACAGCAGAAAAAGGTCACCCACCCTGAAATGCCTCCTGAGGGGGGTGGTGAGGGACAGCCCTGCCCCCTGGGGCCTCTTTTAACCACCATTTCCTGGCACCTGGGCGGCATGGGGCTAAGAGGCGAGGGAAGCTGGGAGGACGAAAGAAACAGCACCTAAGGGTGCCCTATTCCTTACAAAGCGTCTTCTGTGTGCCCGGCACCAAGTCAGGCTTGGGACACCCCTCCGTCCCAGTGGGTGCTCCAAGCACCCCTATCACTGGGGTAGGGTCTGCACTCAGGCTTTGTACCCCCAGACTCGGGGCCCGTAGTCACTGGGAGAGAAGATGGCGGCTGGAGGCTGGAAGGGGGTGGCAGGAACCGGGATGTCTGGCTCTGTGTGTGTGTGTGTGTGTGTGTGTGTGTGTGTGTGAGTGTATGTGTGTGTGCGCACACGTGTATGAGTGCGCGTGTGTGTGTAAGTGTGTGTGTGAGTGTGTGTGTGCAGGGGTGTGGGGGGAAGGTGCAGGCTGGGTACTGGAGAGGCAGGAGGTATGTGGGGAGGAAGGGGGTGCCTCCCAGCTGGGAAGACTAGTCTGAACACCGGAGCTTGAGGCAGGGGACTCTGGCGAGTGGAGGACGGGAAAGTTGACCTGGGGCTTGTGGTGTGAAGCGGGACGCTGTGGGGGGCCACACTGGCTGTGACGTCGGAGCGGTGGACAGTGGTCACTGCCTGGCTGTGACCTGACCCCGTGTGTGACACAGCTCTGCTGCCCCCGCCCTTGGCACAGGTGAGCTCGCTTACCCAACCAGACTGGAAGATGGACACCAGGACGTCCACTGTGCAGACGACGACACAGTTTAGACCAGGAGCCTTGAGGGGGACACCAGGGCTGCTGACTCACTCCTGCAGGCCCATGTCCAGCACCAGGCTTGCCCTCGAGAAGGAAAGGAAGGAGAAGGGGGCTGGAACCACAGGGCAGCGGGCAGGGCACTTACTTCGCTTGTGGACAACCCAGCTTCGATCCCTGGCACAGCTTGATGTGCGACCCCACCCTGCAGAAAGAAAGAGAGAAGGAAAGAAAGAAGGAAAGAAAGAAAGAAAGAAAGAAAGAAAGAAAGAAAGAAAGAAAGAAAGAAAGAAAGAAAGAAAGAAAGAAAGAAAGAAAGAAAGAAAGAAAGAAAGAAAGAAAGAAAGAAAGAAAGAAAGAAAGAAGAGGGCTGGAGAGATAGCACAGCGGGTAGGGCGTTTGCCTTGCACGCAGTCAACCTGGTTCGATTCCCAGCATCCCATATGGTCCCCTGAGCACCGCCAGGGGTAATTCCTGAGTGCAGAGCCAGGAGTGACCTCTGTGCATTGCCAGGTGTGACCCAAAAAAGCCAAAAAAAAAAAGACAGAAAGAAAGAAAGAAAGAAAGAAAGAAAGAAAGAAAGAAAGAAAGAAAGAAAGAAAGAAAGAAAGAAGGAAGGAAGGAAGGAAGGAAGGAAGGAAGGAAGGAAGGAAGGAAGGAAGGAAGGAAGGAAGGAAGGAAAGAAAGAAAGAAAGAAAGAAAGATAGGGAGGGAGGGAGGGAGGGAGGGAGGGACGAAGGAAGAAAGAATATAAAGATAGAATTGGAAAGAAGGGAAGAGTGAGATAGGTAGACAGACAGACGGATGAGTGTCTGACGGGCTTGATGGACAGTGGAGGAGATGGAAGGAGGGAGGAATGAGGGATGGGCCGACGTCTCTGAACATATGTTTCTTGGTCTAAAGTGGAAACAGTACTAGGACCTTCCTGAGAGTCTCACTCTACAGACGGAGTAAGACAAGCCTGGCAGAGACGAGACGGCAGGAACAGCCGTGGCGAGGTCTGGAGTCCTCGCCCCCCGCAGGAAGCCCCTGGGGCTCTGCTCTCACCGCCCAGTGAGCACCACACCGAGGTCCTGGACATGGCCGGGCCATGTCCTCCTCCTGCTCCTGACCCAAGTCCCGGAGCCCAGTGACTCGTGAGTCCTCCCAGCTGAAATCAGCTGTGGGCTGGCCTGAGTCCTCCCTCCAAAAGCTGCATCAGAGATTCCTTCTCCCACATTCCACATGAAGCCCCCCTGGGCAGCCCAGAAACAGGACCCCTGGAGTGCTGAGGATGATGGGAGTACCCAGCCAGGCTCAGCTACCCCAGGGCCTGGAAGACAGCGGGGCCTTGAGACCCCGTTTTCCCAGTTGCAGGGTGGAAGAGGTCAGGCAGCCCGAAGAGCGCCTGGGGGTGCTTTCGTCTGGGGGGCGGCGCTGACCCTCAGGCTTTCGTGCTCAGGGAGCAGCCTGCTCCAGCCTCGGGGCCACGGGGCCGGCCCAGACTTCAAGCTTTGCTCCTGGCCCGCTCCAGCCACGGTGTCAGCCACACGTGCAAGGTGACTGTCACCCAGTGGGCGGGACACCCTGCCCCTCTCCCTCTCCTTGGCTGGCCGCTCTCCTCTCTGAGGCTCTTCCCTGCTGGCAGGGCACGAGGACTTTTTAGGGCACTGGGTGGGAAAAAGCCCTGTAGGGGCGAAGCTTGAACCTCGGGAAGGATGGATTGTTGGGCCTCTAAGTGGAAGTTCAAGGGTCCTTAGGGCCTCGAGGTCCCTACCCAGAAGGCCGTGCTGCAGCCAGACCACACTCCCCGCCCCTCAGAGCGAGCCTGGCCCCGGTGTCTCCCCGATGTCCAGGTCGTGCTGGGCTAAATTACCGTTTTTTGTTTTGGGGCCACACCCACCAAGGCTCAGGGCTTACTCCTGGCTTCATGCTCGGGGATCACTCCTGACAGTGCTCAGGGCACCATTCGGGGTGGCTGCATGCAAGGCAAGTGCCCCACCTGCAGAGTCCAGCTTCAACACGCATTTCCTCTCCTGTCTTAGCACACCAGACCCCGGGCTTAGCCCTAGCCAGGTCTGGGTGGGGACCCAGGCCCCTGATCCGGGTGGGCAGAGTCTTGTTTTTTTTTGTTTTGTTTTCTTTTTGGGTCACACCCGGCGATATACAGGGGTCACTCCTGGCTCTGAACTCAGGAATTACCCCTGGCAGTGCTTAGGGGACTATATAGGATGCTGGGAATTGAACCCAGGTACCCTACCTGCTGTGCTATCACTCCAGCCCCTGGGTGGGCAGAGTCTTATCAAGCTCTTGACCACTCTGAGCCCACACTTTCCCCTCTTACCTGCAGCTGACCTGGGGGCTCTGGCATCCCCACAGGCGCCCCCCCCACCCGCCTCCTCCCTGAGCCTCTGACCTCAGGCAGTGTTTCTTTGGAAATCTCCGGTCCAGAGCACCCCCCCCCACACACCGCACTCTGCCTGTCCTTTGCAGAGCCCCTGGGGGCAGTGATGTCCTGCAGAGGGGACCGGCCTGCACTCTGCCTTTGGCCGACCCCCAACCTCCCTCCCATTGGACCCCAGCCCTGTTTTCGTCCTGATGCAGCCGTCCTGCGTCCAGTCCCCCCCGCCCGCTGCTGGGGACTCCCCAGCCCCACACGTGAGCCATCAAGCCTTGCCCAGGTCGAGTGCGGGCTGTGTGAGGGGTATAGCCCTTGTCACCTCCACACAGGGGCTGGGGGCTCTGCGGCCCGGCCCCAGGGGCTGGAGTCCACCTGCTTCCCGGGGCTCTGGGCCTGGCTCGCTCCCTCTGCACAGACAGAGGCTCCCTGAAAGCCTGGCCAGCCCCCGGCAGGACATGCTGGGGCCACCGCCCTCGCGTGGCCACCCCCGGCAGTGGGCAGCGTGTGTGACCTCCGGCTTGGCGGTACGGCTATATTTAGACACCAGGGCCCGGGAGCTTGGCTGGGTCTAGGTGGTGCCTGGGGGGCGGGGGGTGCCCACGGTGGGGGGCCCCCAGGGGCTGCCTCATGTGCTGAGGGAGAGGCCGGCGCCCAGGCCGGGGGCTGCGGGCTCCCCCCACCCCCCAGAGGCCGAGAAGCCATTTCTCCTGAACAAAGGCGGCTCTCTGGCTGGTTCTGTGTGTGCTGGGCGGGTTCAGAGCTGGGGAAAAAATAAGTTCTGGGCTGGCTGGCCAGCTCCAGGGTGGCCCAGAGGTGGGAGGCAGGGGCAAGCGTGGGGGTGCCCAGCCTGCACCGTCTGCCGCCGCCGCCCCCGGCCCCCGCGAGGGTCTCCTTCCCTCCGGCCCCAGTGGGCCGCGTGCCAGGCCGGGGTGCGGCCACCCGCGGGTGAGGAGGGGCTGTCCTGGCGGGCGCTCTGCAGCGGGCAGCAGGCAGGATGGATGTACGCAACAATTACCCAGCTGCAGCCTCCCCAGAGCTGCCGCCATAGCAACGGCCGGCGCCCCAGCCGAGCGGCCAAGTGGCAGGAGGGGGTGCGGGCACTCTGGGCAGGTCGGGGGGGGGGGTGGCACGAGCCCCAGGCATAGCCCCACTGGCTCCCTTTGTCGCCTCCCTCCACCCCCCTCCCCAGAGGCCGGGGTGGGGACAGGGGGCTTTGTCTGGGCACCAGGAGGTTAGCACAGCCCATGGGAGGTGCCACCAGGCGCCCCGTTCCCGCTGGCGGTGCCCGTGGGGCTTGGGGAGCAGGTGTCGGGATGGCTGGAGGCTCTCCGGGTCCCTGGGGCTGGGGCTCGGGGCTCGCCTTGGGGTAAGCCGGGTCCCCACTGGCCTCGTCCCGGCTGCCCACCACAGACCCCCGGGCGCGGGGCGAATCAACCACCATGTTGCCCCCTCCCAGAGGACTGTGTGGCCGCTGGCCTGAGTGGTTTCCCCCCTGCCCAGGGCCAGAGCCCAGGCTGCCCCACTGCACCATTTCCTGTGTGGGGAGGGCCTGGTCCAGAGTGTAGGGGTCCCCAGGACGCCCCTCCTCTACTCTGCAGAGAAGGTGGTGCTGGCTCCTTCCAGGCAGGGCCAGTCTGAGGAGGGAGCCGTGTTCCTCTCTGCTGGGTGGACACTGAGTCCAGAGAGGCCACAGCGGGCAATGCAGAACCGGGGCCAGAGAGAACATGCGAGGGGCCAAGCACGTGTGGCGCCCGCAGGAGCCGGGCTCCGTCCCCGGCCCCGTGCTGGTCCCCTGAACACTGTCACACAGGGCCCCCAAGCTGGGAGTAGCCACTGAACCACCTGATGTGGCCCAGAAGGCAAAGCAAAACAAGACTCCCAGGGGGCGGGGGGGTTTGACTCAACAGGGAGAGTGCAGGGTCTGAGTGCTGAGCCCCCGGCCATGCCCCGACACCCCACCCCCAGCACCGCTGGGAGCAACCCCTGAGCACCAAGCCAGGAGCACCCCTGAGCACTGCCAGGGGTGGGCCAAAAGCAAAACTGGACATATAAAAACGTGGCTCCTCGGGGGCTGAAGCGATAGCACAGCCGGGTAGGCTGTTTGCCTTGCACACGGCTGATCCGGGTTGATTCCCAGCATCCCATATGTGATTCCTGAGTGCGGAGCCAGCCAGGAGTCAGTCCTGAGCATCGCCGTGTGACCCAAAAAGCAAAAAAAAAAAAAAAAAAAGTGGCTCCGCATCCCACACAGCCTACACACTGCCGGGCCCCTGCCAAGGGTTCCCGGGGCGACTCCCTGAGGGTTCGGGCTTGGCTCAGCGTGCGGCTCTGAGCTCAGCACCACCAGCCTCAGTCTCCTTCCTGTCAACCTGCCGTCCCAGGAACCTCCCCTCCGGGGCTGTGTCCAGGACCGAAGGAAACGGTGCACACCTCTCCAGAGAGAGTACGGCGGCAAGGCGCTTCCCTTGCCTGCAGCCTCCCTGGGTTTGACCCCCAGCACCACATGTGGCTCCCCAAGTCCAGTCAGGAGTGTGATTCCTGAGCACTGAACCACGAGCATCGCCAGGTGTGGCCCCCAAAGCAAAAAATAAGTGGAAATGGTTCACAGAAAGCACCACTCTGGGCACGGGGACAGGCTGGCCGGTGTCATTGGTGGGATTGTTGTGACTGTTATTATCATTCGAGTTATAGCACAGGAGGGGAGACCCGAGTGCTGGCCGTGGCCCTTCCGGGGGCTCTGGCGGGTGCCGGTTTGGAGCAAGAGACAGGGAGTTCACTGCCCCTCAGGAGGCAAGTGCTGACCCTGGGTGGCTCAGGCGTGTTTGGGGTGAGGCCTGTGAGAAGGGAAGAGCCCCTGGACACAGAGCGACGAGGGAGGGCTTCAGAACAGCCAGGTGAAGCGGGCGGGAGAAGGAATATCTTATTTATTCATTTATTCATTTTGGGTCACACCCGGCGGTGCTCAGGGGTTACTCCTGGCTCTGTACTCAGGAGTCACACCTGGCGGTGCTCAAGGGACCATATGGGATGCTGGGATGGAACCGGGGTCGGCTGCATGCAAGGCAAGTGCCCTACTTGCTGTGCTATCGTTCCAGCCCCAGGACTATTTTTTTCTTTATAATTTTTAAAAAATTATTAAAATGCAGGTACAGCGTTTGCCTTGCATGCGGCCGACCCAGGTTCGATTCCTCCATCCCTCTCGGAAAGCAGGGCAAGCTACCAAGAGTTTCTCGCCCACACAGTAGAGCCTGGCAAGCTCCCTGTGGCATATTCGATATGCCAAAAACAGTAACAAGTCTCACAATGGAGATGTTACTGGTGCCCGCTCGAGCAAATCGATGAGCAACGGGATGACAGTGACAGTGCTACAGTACTAAGTATTTTTTAACTTAATTTTTTTTTCCTTTTTCCTTTTTATTCCCTGAGCCACACCTGGCGGTGCTCAGGGTTCACTCCTGGCTCTGTGCTCAGGGATCATTCCTGGTTTGGGGACCATATGGGATGTCGGGGATTGAACCCGGGTCTGCTGCAGGTCAGGCAGCATCCTACACACTGCACTATCTCTCCAACCCCTGGAATATAGCTTTGACTGAGGATCGGAAGTAAGAACCAGCATTCTGGAGCAGAGAGGGAAACTGAGGCCAGCAAAGACACGTATGGTTGGCTCCCAGGAATCCATGGGACCCAGAGGGACTAGGAGATGATTCTAGAAGCTGTGGGAAGTCAGCACGTGGTTCTAGATAGCGGGGGTGAGCCTGTTCTCGCTAGATGAATGAGCGGTGGGCACTGAACTGTGCATCTGCCACCGCTGGAGCCCCTTTCTCACTCCACCTTTCCCTCCTTCCTCACTCAGCAACCTGGCCCCTTCCCGGCCAGCTCCGCCCCGTCCTCTGACAGCTGTGGCCTTGGGATCCCTCAGTCACGTGGTGGAGAATCTAGAACAGCACTGGAGCACTGTCTTCCCCTCGTTCATCGATTTGCTCGAGCGGGCACCAGTAACGTCTCCATTGTGAGACTTGTTGTT
Organism: Sorex araneus; assembly: GCF_027595985.1. Classification (NCBI taxonomy): domain Eukaryota; kingdom Metazoa; phylum Chordata; class Mammalia; order Eulipotyphla; family Soricidae; genus Sorex; species Sorex araneus. The sequence continues at coordinate 116,634,957 of NC_073306.1, read as the reverse complement.
ACTGTTTTTGGCATATCGAATACGCCACGGGGAGCTTGCCAGGCTCTGCCATGCAGGCGGGATACTTGCGGTAGCTTGCCAGGCTCTCCGAGAGGGACGGAGGACTCGAACCTGGATCGACCACATGCAAGGCAAACGCCCTACCCACTGTGCTATCATCGCTCCAGTCCAGAGAATCTAGAATAATGGGGAAAATTTCAGATCCGCTGTCCTGCCAATACGGAGCGGTGTTTTGAGGACAATCTCCAAGAGGAGTATTCAAGGGTCATTAGGAGTTTGCTAGCTACCAGGACAAAGGATGCAGGCCCCGCCCAGGCTCCGAGACAGGCAACAGCACAGTGCCCTATACAGAATTCCTCTGTTTCTCATAGGGTCCATGATAAATAAGGGCAGTTACCTTCATTGAGCACCGATTGTCTGCCCGGCCCGCGGCGAGAGGCATGAGCTCATTGGACTCACCCCAGGGAGCTCTCCTCCCCCAGGCATGGGGACCTAATGTTCTTTTCTTGGGGTGGGGGACCTGGACCACAGCCAGCAGTGCTCAGGGGCCACTCCTGGCTCTCAGCTCCTGGCGGTGCTCGGGGACCATGTGTGGTGCTAGGAATTCAAACCTGAGTCTGCCATGTCCAAGGCAAGTGCCGTGGCCCCTGTACGATTCTCTCTGGCCCCAAGACCTAGGGCAATTCTGTTTGTTTTGGGGGGGTCACACCTCAGGGCATACTTCTGGCCCTGTGCTCAGGGATCATTCTTGACAGGGCTTAGGGGACCATATAGCGTGATGGGGATTGAACCCAGGTTGGTCGTGAGCAAGGCAAATGCCTTGTGTACTATCTCTTGGGCTCTGAAAAAAATTAATTAATTAATTAATTAATTAATTAATTAATTAATATTTTCTTTTTTGGGTTACTCCTGGCTCTGCACTTGGGAATCACCCCTGGTGGTGCTTGGAGGATCCTATGGGAAGCTGGGAATCAAACCCAGGTTGGCCGTGTGCAAGGCAAACACCCTACCCACTGTGCTATCGCTCCAGCCCCCTCTGGCAAATTTTTAAAAGAGAAATTAGGACTCAGACAAGTATGCTAGTTTGTTTCACATGACCAGGGATTATCCCAGAACCTCCCATGTGCAAGGTAAGATTCGGATAAGCCACGAGACTGGCCCAAGATCACACAGCACCCATGGAGCACGTGTTCTCAAACACCCAGGCATGTTGGTGAATGCCAGTTCTAGGTGGGCCATAGAAAGGTTCCCCCCAAACAGCTAAGGGGTGAAGACCCAAACCTGGGGCTTGAGTGGGGAAAGGAGCTGCTCCGAGCCCTGCTGGGGGACTGGGAGGAGGTTGCCCAGGCAGCACAGTGGCCAGAGCAGTGTGAGGGCCTGGCTCTGGGGGGGCGTTGGGGAAGGGCAGGAAGGTGAAAGCCTGATGTCTGGGGCGGGGTGGGTGGACAGAGGTCAGTGGTGGGCGTGCAGCTGGGATCGTGGTCAGAGTTCAAGTCAGGTGAGTCTAGCAGGAAGTGGGAACCCTTCCCGCCTTCTCTGCCGGTGATCACGCCTCTGTTACTCAGTACACGCGTATTGTGAAGGGGGGAAACATCCAAAAGAACAAGTAGCCGGGACCCGGCCATTCTGAAGCCCCGGTGGCTGAGGGTAGCTCTGGGGGCACAGCGTCCCGGAGTCCCGCCCAAGCCAAGGGGAGGCAGTGCTCATCCTGGCGGGAGGCCGAGTGTGTGTGTGGTGTTAGTGTGCATGTGTGGTGTGTGTGGGGTGTGTGGAGTGTGTGGGGTGTGTGTGTGTGTGTTGTGTGTATGTGGTGTGTGTGGTGTTAGTGTGTGTGTGGTATGTGTGTGGTGTGTGTGTATGTGGTGTGTGTGTGTGGTATGTGTGTATGTGGTATGTGTGTGGTGTGTGTGTATGTGGGGTGTGTGTCTGTGTGGTGTGTGTGTGGTGTGTGTGTATGTGGGGTGTGTGTCTGTGTGGTGTGTGTGTGGTGTGTGTGTATGTGGGGTGTGTGTCTGTGTGGTGTGTGTATATGTGGAGTGTGTGTATGTGGTGTGTGTGTCTGTGGAGTGTGTGTATATGGTGTGTGTGTGGTGTGTGTATGTGGAGTGTGTGTATGTGTGTGGTGTGGTGTGTGTGTGCATGCATGCAGAGGGCCATGGCACACTGCTGAGTGGGGGTCTGGGTCCATCCCAGAGCCCCTGGACTGCGAGAACCGGAGAAGCCTCGGGGAGCCTGGCCGCGTCGTTCCCGGGCTCCCTCCTGGGCGTCTGTGGCCAGCCAGTGGACTGGAGTGTGGCCTGCCCACCCTGCCCCGGAGCCCTGTGCGCTGTCACCTGGGGAAGAGGGCAGGTGCTGTCACCTGAGCCCGGCGGGTGTGGGGGCTTGGGACCGGGTTCCCACACCTGCGGGCGGGCGCTTCCTCCCTGCTGTGCAGGAGCGGGGCACGGGCCCTCCCCGGCCGGAACTTGGAATCAAAGTGAGGCTTTGTCCCTCCCGCCCGGGCAGCTGCAGAGAGATTTGGAGGGCAGGGCTGGTCTGAAATCCCGCAGGCCCGCTCAAACCCTCTGTGCTCTTTCACACAGAGCCCGCCTTGGCCCGGCTCCAGTGGCCTCTGGGTCTCGTGCCCGTGAGCGGGGCTGGTGAGGACCCAGTGGGCTCCCCTCCCCTCCCCTCCCTGCCAGTGCAGTGGCGGAGGGAGGGCAGGCCAAACCCACGCAGAGAGGGGCGGGAGCCACAGTGCAGCGGGGAGGGCACTGCCTTGCCCGGGGCTGCTCTGATTCCATCCCTGGCACCCCGCTAGGAGTGATCCCTGAGCCCCCCCGGGGCAACCCAAACGACACACGGCCCTGAGCCAGGCTGTCGGGAGGACTCAGGTGGCTTTTTGGTCCCTGGTCTGATGCCTGTTCCACCCACACGTGCTGCCCGTGTGTGGCCCGACACACACCCCTGAGCTAGGCACACCTGCCCTGCCACGGAACACAGACGGCCACTTTGCAGGGGCTTGAAACTTGGTCTCTGAGCTGGGGCCACAGGGGCCAGGCGGTGGAGGTGGTCCCGGGGTCCCGGGCCCTGCCTGGTCCGTGTCCGTCGACGGGGTCACACTGCAGACCTTGGTACTACAGCCTCCGGGGTCCCTCTCTGTTGGCCCCTGGAGCCCTGTGACCCGGGAGACATCTGAGGCCTCAGCACCGGACCCCACTTCTGCCCACACCCTCTGAGCCCCACAGCGTACAGCAGCTTCCTCTGGCCCAGCCACCCCGTCCACAGGGTGCGGCTTCTCTCGGGCGGGTCCCGCTGAGCCCCTTGGGACTCCTACAGGGTGTCCCTGGCACTCAGGAGTCCCTCCACCCCCAAGTCTGTTGTCTTCTCCCCACATGCACTCAGCCCCACCCTCTGCTAAGGGCCTCTCCAAAAACCTCTTGGAGCCGAGGACTGGACACCTGCTTAGGCAAGGCCTCGAGTTCCATACCGGCCCCCTGAGCATCGCCAGTGAGACCCCACATCGCCAGGAGTGACCCCCCTCAGCCTCCACACCTGCAGGCCCTCTGCAGCCCCCGCTCGCCCCCGGCACCCGCGGGGCAGACTCAGCACCCCCCAGCCCTGCCCTAATGCCCCGCCTGGGAACCTCCAGGTACCCCTCCTCTGACAGTTCCTTTTGTTTGTTTTCTGCGTCACACCCGGTGATGCACAGGGGTTCCTCCTGGCTCTGCACTCAGGAATCACTCCTGGTGGTGCTTGGGGGAAACTTATGGGATGCTGGGAATCGAACCAGGATCGGTCACACCTAGGGGCCGTGCCCTACCCGCTGTGCTTCTGCTCCAGACCCTCTTGGCTTTCCTTTTCTCTGTACCCGGGTCACTCACGAGCTACTTCCTGCTTAGTGTTTGGGGTTTCCTCTGGACAGTGCTGGGCGCAGCGTAGCACCCGGTGGAAATGCTGAATGAGTGAAGGAGGCAGAGGCAGTTACTGCCACCCAGGGAACATTTGTGAGCCCTCGGGTGGAGGCAAGATCTTCATTTTTTTGGGGGGGTCACACCCAGTGATGCACAGGGTTTCCTCCTGCTCTGCACTCAGGAATTAACTCCTGGCGGTGCTCAGGAGACCATATGGGATGCTGGGAATCGAACCTGGGTCGGCCGCATGCAAGGTGAACGCCCTCCCCGCTATGCTATGGCTTCAGTTCCAAAATCTTGCCATCAGTATGGGCCTGGGGACCCGACCCCTAGCCCCTCACTCCAAGCCACATCAGACCCTCGAGGGGGATATCACCCACCAGATGACTTGGGGGTACAGAGCGAAGAGAGAGCAGAGGGAGGGAGAGTGTGGGCACAGCCACGCCCCTGGGTTCTCTGCTCAGCCCCCATTTCCCAGCTGTGTGGTGTAGGGCTCTGTGCTGGCCCTCTCTGAGCGCCACGGTCCTCATCTGTAAAGTGGAGCTAAAAATATCCTCCAAGGCCCAGCCCCCCCTTCTCCCAGCCACCACCTGGGCACATCTAAACTCTGCTATCTACAAAGCAGCCAGAGGGCCCCTTTTCGCGCCTTCCCGTCTTTCTTCTTTTTCCTTTTGTTTCCCCAAACAGTATTTATTTATTTTTTGAATAGGTAACAAATTTGCATAGTGCAAAATTAAAAAGGTACAAGGGGAAAAATAAAAGAAGAAGAAGAAAATATCCCTCCCCCTCCCAGGCCACCGGCAGCTGGAGAGAGAGCCCCACTGCTTCCTGGTCCCATCTCTTCTGCCAGAGATGATTTTACGCGGATGCAAGCTGGTAACATACCTTTACCTCACCTCCCACCCGCCGCCTTTCTGTATGCTGGCAGCAGAATGCCACGCACAGGATTCTGTTGTGTGCTTTTTGCTCTTGACAACCTAATCTAGAAAATTTTCAGGGGTCTTTTGAATATATATATATATGTATATGTATGCATGTATATACATGAGATATATATATCAGACTCTTTGGGGGGCTGGGGCAATAGTGTAAAAGGTAAGGCGCTTGCCGTGCATGTGGCTAGCCCAGGATTGATCCCCGGGACCCCATACAGTCCCCAAGCCCAAGAAGGCCTGAATACAGCTGGGTGTGTCCCCAACCCCCACTTCCGGCCCAAACAGAACAAAACAGACACCGCTGGGTCCTTCTCACCCTCAGAACAAAACCCAAACTTCGACAGGGTCCGCAGGGACCTGGCACGGTGGTACCCCACAACTCCCCACCGCGCCTTCCTCCTCCTCCGCGCCCACCCCCAGGCCCTTGGACCGCGCCCGGCACAGTCTGGCTCCCGGGCCCTTGCAGTGGCTGTTGGCCCCGCCTGTCCCCCTCTCCCCAAAGATGCCCTCTCCGCTGCCTCTCATCCCGGCCACAGCCATCTGCTCAGAGAGCTGGGCGAGCTCGCCCGGGCTAGCCTGGCTCCAGGGTCCACTCGCCTCCCTGCTGCTATGTCCTTTTCGGGTCGAGAACACGGATGCCCATCTGTGACAGGGCGTGTTTGTTCCAAATCTCTCTCTTCCGCCACCCAGCCCCTGGCACGTGAGCATGACTATGCTGGCCGCTCTCCATTCCCACCCCTGGATTTGTCTGTTCGGTTCGGGACCCTTGGGGTGGGGGGGGGGCGGAGGTCTGGGACTGCCCCTGGCTCTGGGCTGGGGGTCACACCTGGGCCTCCCACGTGTAAAGCCTGAGCTCAGCCTGGCGCGCTGACCACTCTGGCCTTGGATGCTTTTGTGATTTTTTTAATAGGGGCCATCCGAGGGGTGCTCAGGGACCCTGGGGTCTCTCCCCTTGCTCCTGATCCTTGGTGATACAGGTGTGACAGTTTGGAGCTTGAGCCTGGCCCTGGGGCTACCAGGGCTACTACCGCAGTGGTGCCAAGGATCAAACTCGAGGCCTCCCTTCATCCCTTTGTGTTGTTGTTGTTGTTGTATTGTTATGCCACACCTGCTGATACTCAGGGGTTGCCCCTGGCAGGCTTGGAGGACCATATGGGCTGAAACCCGGGTCACTGTGTGCAAGGCAAGTGCCCTACCCACTGTCCTATCACTCTGGACCCTCCCTCCATCCCTTTGGGCTCGTTCCCAAGCGCCAGCACCTGGGTTTGCCTTCATCCTTACTTATTGTCAACGCGCCCCCCCTCCTAAGCAAACAGATTCCCGTTGTACCGATGAAGAAACTGAGCTCATGTCGGGAGGGAGTCCTTGGACTCCGTCCTCTGTCCGGTTTCCGGTCTGAGTTCTTGCTCCACTTCCTAGCTGTGTGGCGTGGGGCCGGCTGTGGGCCTGCTCCGACATCTGTGATACGCACTGCCCATCGCAGGCCTAAGAACTTAGGAAGGTGTCCCCGTGCTTCCTGTGGGGGCACAGCTGTGCCCTCACGCCACCGTGGGCCGGAAGCTCCCTGTCCTTCGCTTTCCATCCCAGCCCCACCCAGACCAGCGCCTCGTGGCCATCCAACGTCCTAAGAAGGTTCCCGGCCATTAACCGTATTTTTAAACAACGCTCCCAAGGAAATATTTTTAAAATCCCGCGTGGTGCCGGGGAACAGCTCTGAATTATTAACTACCCGACAGCCCTGCTATATTTCTTGACAGAGTTTATTCCGACGCATACAATTTTCCTCCTGGTAATTTATGAAAAGCGTGTTCTCTCCTTCAGGAAATCGCCACCCCCTTCTCCCGAGTGCTGCCTCCCTGCACCCCAAACTGGAATGTTTACTGGGTAAACTCAAGAAACTTTTATCTCGGGGTGCCTGCGCTCTCGCCTGGCATGGGAGGATCTTTCCCAAGGAGACACTGCAGCCGTGTTCTCTGAAGTGCCCAGCCTGGGGCTTTTTAGGAATTCAATAAAACCTTGTCAATTAGGATGAATTCATCATTGGAAAGTTTCCCCTTGCGTCCCCGGCGAATCCCCCCTTCCCTCAGCCCCCTGCCCCCCGTGACATCCTGTGGGGCGATCACGTTTCTGCATTAGAGCCAGGAGCCTGAGGATCCGACCCCTCAGAGACTTCCTAAGACTTGCCCCTCGGGCCTCCCTCTGCGTGGCCACCCTGCCGGGGCCTGGGCTCATCAGCGGCCGGCCCGGCAGCGCTTTAAGCTTGGCCGCAGGGGCCGGAGAGAGAATTACAGAGGGCAGGGCGCTTGAGCTGCACGCGGCCGACCTGGGTCCGATTCCCGGTATCCCATACGGTCACTCGAGCCCCACCAGGAGTTTTTTTTTTTTCTTTTTGGGTCACACCCCGAAATGCACAGGGGTCACTCCTGGCTCTGCACTCAGCAATTACTCCTGGGAATTGAACCCGGGTTGGCCGTGTGCAAGGCAAACACCCTACACGCTGTGCTATCGCTCCAGACCCAGGAGTGGTTCTTGAGCGTGGAGCCAGGAGGAACCCTGAACACCGCTGGGTGCCCCCCCTTAAAAAAACAAAATGCAAAAATATAAGCCTGGATTTAAAGGCAGGAGTCCTAGGTCCTTTTTTTTTTTTTTTGCTTTTTGGGTCACACCCAGTCATGCTCAGGGGTTACTCCTGGCTCTGCACTCAGCAATTACTCCTGGCAGTGCTCTGAGGACCATAGCCGGGGATCGGACCCGGGTCAGCCGCATGCAGGGCAAACGCCCTACCCACTGTACTATCTTTCCAGCCCCCTAGGCCCCAGTCTTGGTGGCATCATAGACTTTGCTAAATGACCTTGGGTAAGTTACCAACCCTCTCTGGTCCCCTTTCCCCCCCTTCCAGGGAGAGCTCTACACTACAGGGACGGGGAGGGATGAATGGAGCACAGGAGCCACGCGTCAAATGCACAGACATGCTGTGTGGACACTGGAGCTCTGAGCCTGTGTGCACTCACGTGAGCTCATTCTAGCTGGGGAGACACAAGTGGACTACAGACAAGTTGGGGCTGGGGAGATAACTCGGGGTTCAGGAGTAGCCACCCCAAGACCTCCCAATCACGGGTGGCCCTGGAGGTTCTCAGCACCCTTGGGCCCAAACACAAAACTGCCAACGCATTGTCCAAGTATCATCTGGGGTACCCTGGTCACTGCTTGAGATCCCCTCCAAAAAAGTCCTAAAGAAATGTGTGATGGAAAGAAAGTGTTGGGAAAGGGCTGGAGTGATAGCACAGCGGGTAGGGCATTTGCCTTGCACGCGGCCGACCCGGGTTCGATTCCCAGCATCCCATATGGTCCCCTGAGCACCGCCAGGGGTGATTCCTGAGTGCAGAGCCAGGAGTAACCCCTGTGCATTGCCAGGTGTGACCCAAAAAGAAAAAAAAAAGTGTTGGGAAAAACAAAGCATTAAAGCAGGTGCCGGAGAGAGAAGACGGGGAGAAGGGGGCCCTTTTCAGTAGGATGATCGTGGCGGTCATGGACTTGGGGGACAGGACTACCTTCCCCCAAGAGACAGGCACTTGGCAGGGTCTAGAGACCTGGGGTTATGATGGCTGGAGGTGGACGCTGCGGGCACCTGGGAGGGTGCAGGTTCCCGGCCTGCTGCAGAGGGACCTGGCACAGCTGCCCCCTCAGCCCCCGTGATCCAGGAGCCAGGCGAGGGGGAGCAGACTGGGCGGTGCATCGGCTATTCCAGGGCACAGGTGCAAGCCAGGGTCACTGCACCCTCAGCGGCTGGACACTGCGCTCCCTGGACCCGTGTTTACTCCCAGGAGCGGACACTGGGTGCTGGACACGGCAACTGAGACAGGACTGCCCTCCTGGGGCTTCTCTTTCTAGGTGAAAAAAAACAACAGATGGAGCCATAGCTCTGCTCGAGCCCCCAGAAGCCTCCTTATAACCAGTGGGAAGGGGTGGGGGGCAAAAATCACCTTCTTACCCAGCCAATCATCTAGAATTTCCTGCTCCTTTTTGTTTGATTTTCATTTGGGGGCCACTCTCAGCAATACTCAGGGCTTGCTCCCCGCTCTGCACGCAGGGATCAGCCCTGTCGGGCTCGGAGGGGCCCATGGGGTGCGGCGGGTCGAACCCAAGTCAGCTGTATGCAAGGCAAACACCCGACAGCTGTTCTGTCGCTCCCACCCCACTCTTCACCTTGATCTCTGTCTCCTCTACTCCTCTCCACCCACCCACCCACCATGCATGATCCTTGCATCCATCCGTCAAAGCATCCTCCAACCATCTGTCCACACATCCACCCATGCATGCATCTATGCATCCACACATCCATCCATGCATTCATGCATCCATCCATGCACACATGCATTATCCATACAAGTGTCGATTCATGCATCCATTCATCCATGTATCCATGTATCCACCATCCATGATCCTTGCATCCCTCCTCAAAGCATCCACCAACCATCCACCATGAGTATATCCCTCCCTCCTCTCTCCCTCCCTCCTTCCATTCATCTTTCTGTTCTGTATGCCTCAGTGCCTGGTGTGTAGCCGGCCAGATGTTAAACCCCAGAGTCACAGGATTTAGCTGTCCCTGGAAGCTGGGAATCTGGAAGTTTGGGTTTAGTTAAAGGTTCTCAGCAGAGCTGAGAAGAGCAGAGGAGTCACAGAGGCCAGAGGTCAAGGCAAAGAAACTAAGTCCTGAGCTGGAGTGATAGTACCGCAGGTACGGCATTTGCCAGATACAGGTTTGATCCCCAGCACCCTCTATGGTCCCCTGAGCCCCGCCAGGAGTGATCCTTGAGTGTCTCTGAGTGTGGCCCAAAAACCAGAAAAAAGAAAAGAAAGAAACTAAGTCCCATTCACAGAGCTCCATGGTCAGAGAGCAAGAGGCCCCAGATAGAAACACGCACGTGTGTGTGTGTGTGTGTGTGTGTGTGTGCGCGCGCGCCCGCATGTGTGTGTGTGTGTGTGTCTGTCTGTCCCTGCTGCCCTTTTCGTGGATCTCCTGGAAGCCCTGCCTGAGCCAATCAGTGTCCACAGCAGCCCCGGGGAGCAACCTTCTGGGGACCCCAGCCCCTCCTTGCAGACGTCCTTGTCCCAGCCTCCACCCACCCCAAGATGGCAGAAGGGGCCTGGCTGGAAAATGCTTCCAGGACTCCCAGAAGGCCCCCTGGGCTGCTGATTCATGGCTCAGGGGAGCTGGCTGTTCAAATGGGAGCTGTGCTTTGAGGGCCTGTCCCTTTAAGGGCGTGGGCCTCCTGACCATGCTCCGGGGGAACAGGAGCCAGCCAGGCCCTGTCGTCCTAGCCACTGACCTACTGACTCCAGACTGCTAAGGCGGCCTGGACAGGGGCCCACAGGACCGGGGCGGGGCAGGAGGGAGGACTGGCTGGGAGGGACAAGGGACCCTCCTTTCTCGGGACCACACCCTCAGACTAGGCACTCAGCCCTGGCCCCTGCGAGGTCCTGAGTGTGGTGTGACCACCTGTCCTGTTGTCCCAGGGTGAGGGGATAATCAGAGCCAGCTGCTGTTGTGGGGACCACTCCCTCAGGTTGGAGCCAGCCCCTGCTGCAGGGGGCAAAAGTCCTGGGCGCGGGACACTCTCCCCAACACCTCCCTGGCCGCGCTGTAATATGAGAGCCTGACCACTGCCCGCCCCCTCGGCCAGCAGGAGAGGACAGGTTGCCAGAGTGGCTTTGATCCTTCATGTGGATCATTCTCTGTGCCCTGGGCCTCATGTCCTCGGGGACCTTGGCTTGGGCCCTCTTGGGGACAGGGCATTTGAGGGATCCTGGGGCCAGAGTCATAGTACAGTGGGGAGGGCATTTGCCTGGCACATGGCCTGCCCGGGCTCAATCCCCAGCACCCCATGTGGTCCCCCAAGCAGAGCCAGAAGTAATTCCTGAGTGCAAAACCAGGAGTAACCCCTGAACATCGCTAGGTGTGGGCCCCCCCATAAAAAGGGGGGCCCAGGTGTGGGCTGGAGAGATAGTCCAGCAGGTAAGATTTCTGCCTTGCAGCAGCCAACCTGAGTTTGATCGTCGGCATCCCAGTATGGTCCTCCTAGCCCTGCCAGGTGTGGTCCCTGAGCACAGAGCCAGGAGTAAGCCCTGAGTACCACCGGATGTGGCCCAAACCCCACCCTACCTTCCAAGAAAGAGTTCCTGGGTGCATGTGGAATGCATGCTTGTGCATGCGTGTGCACGCGTGTGCATAGATGAGTGGGGAGCTGACCATGAGGCCACATCTCCTCTGGGTCCAGAGCCGGTGGTGGGGAGGACTCAGACCCTTCTCAGCATGGCGGCTTCTCATCCTGGCACAGGAATGCCAGAGAGGCCACTTTGGGGTGGTTGTTTTCCTGTTTAGTTTTGGGGCCACACCCAGTGCGGCTCATGACAGACTCCTGGAGGCTCGGGAGACCATTTGGGATGCGGTGATTGAATGGAACCCGGGCCCGCTGGTGTAAGGCAAATGCCCTGTCCACTGCGCTATCGCTTTGGCCACAGAGTGGGCACCTTCAAACTTCAGCTGGGCTACCAGCCAGGGGCACCGGGGAAGATGTCTCTGGCTTGGCTGATTTGTTTGGGGGTCACCCCCAGCAGGGCTGAGGGGGCCACACAGTGCTCCAGCCCCCAGAGCGCCCTCCCACCCCCGGAAGCCCAGGGAAGACTGCTCTGGGCCTCTGCATTCCCCATCTGAAAACTGCCGGGAAAAGACGCCTCAGTGTGGGAGAGGTGAGTCGGCCGGTGCCCGTGGACCCCAGCCCGGCCCGACCGCGCCGGTTATCCTGGCGTCCGTCCTTACATGCGGGAACAGATGGGGGAGAGGGGAGGCTTGCCAGGAGCAGGGGCCGTGGCAGGGGTGCGGGCAGAGCCGGGAGCCTGGAGGGGTGACCTTGGGAGAAGCGCTTGGCCTGTGTCCCCGCTTGTAGAGGGGGCAGCTGCAAGCGAGCCTCGCCCCTCTGGGGGTCTCCCGGTCTGCAAGTCTGAGCTGGGGGGTTGCAGGGAGCAGGATGCCCCTGGCCCAAGGGCTGCCCCCTGCTCGCAGCTCGGCTGGGCAGGGCTGGGATCCAGGGCCAGATCACACGACCAGGCCCCGCCGCCCGCGAGCCCCTCCTCCCGCAGCCCAGCGCCCGCCGAGGGTCTGAGTCCCGGCAGGCCGCGCGCGCGGGCAACACCAGCTGCGCGCTGGCCCGGGAGGGCCCTCGTGTCCGCTCTGGTGTGACCCGGGCCCCAAGCGCGTCCCACGCAGAGCTCCTTAGGCCCTGCCAAGAAGGCGCTGGTACCCCCTTGGGCAGATCGGAAAACCCACGCTCAGGGGACCGGGCACCCCGCTGGCCCGCGGATCAGGAGGAGCAGAAAGCCCAGAACTGGGCGCCAAGCTCGCCGGCTGCTGGGGCGCAGGGACGCCCACGGGCTTCTCTGCGGCGCGGAAGCGCCGCACTGTACCCCGTGGCCGCCCCGCCCCCTGCCTGCGGGCTTCGGTGCCCACAGTGCCCAGGGTCCGCTTGGCTGCCGCCGCCCCAGCAGCTCCGAGGCCGGCTCTGGCAACTCTCCTCCCCCGGGGCCCCAGGAGCCCGAGCAGGGCTGGGGCCCGCGGAGAACTGGCTGGGCAAGAGGCCTGTGCCTGGCACTGCCCGGGGCGGGCAGGGGTCCTGAGCCCCTTCTGGGCACCCACTCACGCACTCAGCAGCATTTGCCATAATTATCCAACCATCCCCTTCAAGTGTACGGCAACCATAGCAACAGACAGATGTTCTGTCCCAGCCCTGGTCCAGGCAAGCCAGAGCCAAGCACAAAATTTAACCCCTTCCAGCTCAGACCAGCCAGGGCCAGGCGGGACTCTGGGCCCCGAGAGCCCGAGGCTCCCCGCCACCAGGCGCCCCATGCCCCAGACCCCCTTCAGGAGGGACTGCGTGACCCCGAGGAGCCGCCAGCGCTGACGCTAGCTCCCGTTTGCCCCCTCCACCTCTTCTGCCTGTGCCTTTCTTCTCCCCACAAAGAACGACCGCGGTGCCGGGTGCCGGCAGTCGAGTGTGAGAGGCTGGAGTGCCACTGGCCGGTTCAGCCCCAAGTGCTATTTATGGTGGCAGCTGAAGAGCACTAGACACAGTTAGGTAAGCTGAGCAGGATGCCTTCCTGGGTTCTGCTGTGTGACCTTGAGCTAGTGACTCACCCTCTCTGAAACTCAACTGCAGCCGCTGGACCAGGGAAGGGTGGAGGGGCTCAATGCTCAGGCCCTTATTCCACAGTGACTTACTGTCCATCTCCTATGGTGGACTCCAGGGGGACTCCGGGGACCAGGGTGCGTGAGGAGATTGTTGCAGGCCTGAGCGGGAAGGGGGCCACTGGTGGCAGATAGATGCCCACAAAGAGGGTGACTGTCATTCTTGTCATAGGAGCAAAAGACCTCAAGGTGTCCTGGATGGAGAGGGCTGGGGGCTGAGGGCTGGGGGGCTGCAGGGGCTCAGGGAGGACTCTAGGTGGGGGAGCAGGCGGCAGCCAGCAGCACGGGGGACGGGGGACGGAGTCCTGGGCCAGGAAGTGGCTCAGACTCCGCCCATGCGGCCAGATCTAGAGCCCGCAGGCTGCCTGGCGGTGGCCATGGCGGTGACCGCAGAGGGGAGGCGGGGAGGGGACCCCAGCCACACACGGTCCCTCTGCGCCTTCCGCGCCAGCAGTAAGACTTGGGGTGTCCTCCGTGCCCCCAGGCTGTGAGCTCCCCTCTCCACCCCCCCTCCGCTCAAGGGCAGGCTTCAGGGCTCCCCTGCTCCCCGTGGGCCCCGCTGGGCCCCAGAGGCCGCAGGCTGAGCGAATAGCTGGAGACGCTGACCCCGCAGGGCCCCACCCGGTTAGCTATTAATGAGCCCCGCACCCCAGAGTGCGCCCCGGAGAGGGGCAGGGAGGGGCCACGCAGGACCGGCAGCCCTGAGTCCCAGGGGACCTGTGGCCAGTCCCTCCCCCCACATCGTTGGAGGTCACTAAGCCTCCCCCAAACTCAGTTTCCCTCCTGGCCTGACCCTGGAGGCCTTGGTCCCTGCCCTGCTGGCTCGCTGCCCGCTCCCGCCCCAGCCTCTCTGGCACCTCAGCGTCGTGGCCTTCCCAGGGCTGCGCCGTGGACGGTGTCCTCTGTCCCTCAGGTCCCCGCGTGTGTGCCCAGTGGCGCCTCCTTGGCGAGGCCCCCAGGACCAGCCCCCTCCAAAGAGCACCACCACCTGACCACCTGAGCTTGCCGGGCTGGTTTCATTTTTTTTTTTCTTTTTGGGTCACACCTGGCTCAGGGGTTACTCCTGGCTCTGCACTCAGGAATTACTCCTGGCGGTGCTCAGGGGACCATATGGGATGCTGGGAATCGAACTCGGGTCGGCCGCGTGCAAGGCAAATGCCCTACCCGCTGTGCTATCGCTCCAGCCCCTGGTTTCATTTTTGTTGGTTTTGGGTATTCGTTTTGGGTCCTCCCCAGCGGTGCTCGGGAGATCACTTCTGGGGGTGCTGGGGAGACCCTGTGTGGTGCCAGCGATGGAACCAGGGCCGGCCAGGAGCAAGGCAAGTACTTAACCTGGGTCCTTCCTTCCTTCCTTCCTTCCTTCCTTCCTTCCTTCCTTCCTTCCTTCCTTCCTTCCTTCCTTCCTTCCTTCCTTCCTTCTTTCCTTCCTTCCTTCCTCTCCAGTCGGCAGCCTGCAGTTTTTTTGCTTGTTTGTTTTGTTTGCTTTTTGGGTCACACCCGGAGATGCATAGGGGTCACTCCTGGCTCTGCACTCAGGAATCACCCCTGGCGGTGCTCGGGGGACAACATGGAAGCTGGGAATCGAACCTGGGTCGGCCGCCGCGTGCAAGGCAAGCGCCCTACCTGCTGTGCTATCGCTCCAGCCCCTGAGCCCGCAGCTCTGGCCCAGCCAGCAGGTAGCCATGCTTGATGGCCAACAGGCTCCGTGCAGGTGAGGGCGGGAAGGAGCGGTGTGGGCCTGGAGGGCAAAGTGCCCTCGTGCAAGTAGATGAGGCCGAGCAGGGAGAAGAGAAGTCGGGGGGACGTTCAGCGGGGCCCGGGGAAGCACCGGCAGCATTGCGGGGGCAGGCGGCTCAGGGGTCAGGGTGGAAGCAGAGGCTGCAGGTCCCCGGCCCGGGAGACCGTGAGGGCGAGGCCAGCAGTACACAGAGGGGCCTCGTGAGAGCTGCTGGGTTGTCACCGTGCTGGGGCCTGGCGCCAGGGATCTCCTGGGCCCTGGGAGGCTCTGGGGCTTTACCCCGAGGGCCGAGGGCAGCTGCTGGGGGGAGCAGAGGACAGACCCGGCCTGTCTCAGTCCCAGCTTGACGTCTCGCGTCCATCCAGGCTTCAGAAACCCTGAGGGGGTTGTGGCTCTGGGTTCGATTTCTGGCTCTGCAAAAGAAGTCAATAAAGACATGAATTCGAGTCAAGTTTCTTTGGCGTGCACGGTGATTGGGTGGGTCTGAGTGGGGCTCAGACAGAAGGAACGCTGGGAGAGTGGGGGGCACAGACTGGGCCACAGAAGGTCTGGGCTGGGCCCCATGAGGTCGGGGGACACGTATTTGCCATAGCAGATGAGCTTAGGGGTTCGTGCGCTCAATGGGTCGTTACATCCTGGGCCTCCTGGCACCCCTCTCCCAGCTCATCGCCAAGAGCCTTGACCCTCAGACTGACAGAGATGGCAGCAGGCCCTCATTCCAAGCCCAGAGCCGGGACCAGCAGTGCTGGAACCCGGGACAGAAACCCCTGCCGTCCAGGGAGGGTCCCGCAGCGAGTGAGGTCTGCAGTATGGGTGTGGGGCAGACGTGCGTGGGGAAGGCACTAAGGGAGAGACTTGGAGAGCAGGAGGCCGGGCAGAGTGGAAACTGAGGGAGGGACCCAGGAAGGTCTCCCCAGGGGCGCCTTCAGTGTGAATCACAGGGGGGGAGAATGTTCTAGAAAGCAACCTCCGAGCAGGAGTAGGGGTGGGGTGGTCCTGGGCCGGGGGGTCAGAGGGCCTCTGACTGTCCCCAAACAGGGTCTGAAAATCGAGAAGTGGGCAGGGAGGCAGAAGCCGGTGCAAAGGGGGCAGGCAGGGGTGAAGAGCCCGGGGAGAGATGGCAAAGGCTGGCGGGGGCGGGAGGGAAGGGAGGTGAAAGAGAAGGTGGGATGGGCTGAGGCCTCCTGGGCGGGGGCGGGGAGGGAGGGACCAGGTGTCAGCTGGGGTCTTCGGGTGGGCTGTGGCAAGAACAGGGTCACCGTTCATCGGAATGCGGAAGGATGAGGGTTGGAAAGGGGGCAGCAAGTTCCAGGTCAGCCCAGAACCAGGTGCGCGAAGGGCTGTCCTGGAGGAGAGGAAGAGGAGGAAGACTTGCGGGCCCAGAGGAGGTGCTCAGGGTGGGGAGGCCAGCCTGGGGGTCACCTTCAGAGAAAAGACTGTATTTTTGGGGGGTCGGGTCACACCTAGTGGTACTCGGGGCTTCCTCCTGGCTCTGCTCTCAGGAGTCACACCCCGTGGGGCTTGGGGGACCCCCCACGGGGTGACCGAGATCCATCCCGGGTTGGCCATGTGCAAAACAAATGCTCTGCCCGCTGTACCAGCTCTCCAGCCCCAGGTTGGCATTGGGACCACTCTTGGTGCTGGGGTTTCTCACAAATCAGTGCTCGAGGGTGGCTCCTGGTGGTGCTCAGAGGGCCATGCAGCACTGGGCAGAGCACGTGCTCCAGCTCTTGGAGCATCTCCCTGGCCTCAATCTTTATTTTTTTTGCTTTTTGGGTCACACCCAGCGATGCGCAGGGGTCACTCCTGGCCCATGCACTCAGGAATTACTCCTGGCGGTGCTCAGGGGACCCTATGGGATGCTGGGAATCGAACCCGGGTCAGCCGCATGCAAGGCAAACGCCCTACCCGCTGTGCTACCGCTCCAGCCCCCTCGATCTTGTTTTTAATCAGGGGGTCCCATAGCAGAGCTCTGATGAGTCTGAGCGGGGGGACACCCCTAGGGACGCCCACCCAGCCCAGCGCCAGGGGCTTGAGGCTCCAGTGCTCAGCCTCAGGGGGAGCCCGGGACCACCAGCGCATCCCCCGCAGGACCGAGGCATGCGTGAGTGGGGCCCGTGACGGCGGGGCAGGAACGCGGGCGCCCTGCATCCTGGGCATGCGCACCTGTGCCGGAGTCACGGCCCGGGCCCTGCCGGGGAGGCAGCCGGGGAGGACCGAGCCCGGGGCCCCAACTCTGAGCGCGGGGAGAGAGGGCGGAAGAAGCCAAAACGGGAAGCCAGGAAGTAGGAGGAACCCCACGGTGGACAGCAGGCGCGTTGGCTGCTGCCTCCGGGGAGGGAGAGAGGGAGCCGCAGAGCCGGGGTTCCAGAGAAAAGGGGGGCCCACGGACGCCTCTGCCTCTCGGGAGTTCCTGGGCAGGTGGGAGACAGGCGGCAGGGCGGGGAGGGCCGAGGGCTGGCAGGGCCAAGGTATTCCGGAAGGCAGAGGAACCCGGCCAGCGCCTGGGCCCCCGGCCCTGGGGGACGCGTAGGATTACACAGGCCACCACGTCCACCTCATGGAGGGCAAGCCGCCGCCCAGAGAGGTCACTCCTCTAGCCCAGGTCACACAGCACGGCCACGGTGTGAATTCCTCCTGCTCTACCCTGCCCTTCCCGGCCCGCTGTCCCCTGATGGACAGGTCAACCCCGGCCTCCAGACTCGGTGCCTGGTCTCGGCTCACAGACAGATTCACAGCCAGTTTAGCAGGCAGGACTGGCGGGGTGCTGGGGAGAGGGGCTGGGGCATGGGGGGGATGCCAGCACTCGCACAGCTGCCTAGTGGGGGGCGGGTCCCTCCCTGCAGGGGTGCCAGGAAAGGAGCAGGCAGGGAGCTGGGCGCCAGCAGGAGTCTGAGCTTTCCACTGCCCCCCCCCACTGAACTTTGGCTCCTGGTGTGCTGCTTTCTTTTTTTCTTTTTTGGGGGTCACACCTGGCAATGCTCAGGGGTTACTCCTGGCTCTGCACTCAGGAATTACCCCTGGCGGTGCTTGGGGACCATATGGGATACTGGGAATCGAACCTGGGTCAGCCACGTAGTGCAAGGCCCTACCTGCTGTGCTATCGCTCCAGTCCCGGTGCTGCTTTCTTGCTTTCTTTCTTTTTATTTTATTTGTTTGTTTGGGCCACACCCAGCAGTGCTCAGGGCTGACTCCTGGCGGTGACTGGGGACCACATGGGATGCCGGGTACTGAGCGAGAGTTGGCTGCATGCAAGGCAAGTGCCCTACCCACGGTAATCTCTCCAGCTCCTTTCTTTTCTTTTTCCCTTTTTTTTGGGGGGTGGGGTGGGGTGGGGCCACACTCGGCGATGCTCAGGGCTAACTCCTGACTCCGAGCTCAGGACTTTCTCCTGGCGGCGCTCAGAGGCGGTCAAATCAGGGTTGGCACTGGCCACAGCGTTGCTCTTGTGTCTGGAGGGCATTGAGGAGAGTGAAGCCCTTAGAACATGGGCCAGTGGCCAGGGCTTGCTTCCGCTGACCCCCAGCCTGTCTGACAGGTGCCCCGCGGCACCTCCCTGAGGAACTGGCTTACGGGTGAGCCTGTGACGGAAATCTGAATGGATAAGCCTCGCTCCCAGCTTAGTCCCTGGGTTGGACACCCCGGCCCCATGGTCCTGAAGGAGAGCCAAGATCAGGGGACTCCTGGGAGACGAGAGGAAAAAAAAAATCAACGTTTGAGATGCTCCTTGGCAGGAAGGGGGTCCAAATGATTTGCACTTGTGACGATGTGGTGGTTTTGAAGACACGCCCCCTGTGACCAGTAGCTCGAGGTAGACAACATGAGTGAGCCCTGGAAGCCAAAGTCAGGAGGAAGGATGTATGACCTGCTTTGCTGTGTGATCTTAGGCAAGTAGCCTAACCTCCCTGGGCGTTATCTGTCAAACCTGGGTGATGTGGGACTTGGCCAGTCATTATTCAGAGTTTCCCGGTTTCACTAGGTTCTGGGTCCCAGTTCCTACCTGTTTCTAAGACCTGCTTCTCTTCAGCAGGGCAGTTCAGGGCTGGAGCAAGTAGAATATAGGGTCTCTTGAGTTTGACCCCTGCCCCACGCCTCCCTCAGTTTAGCCCCCCCGCCCAGGCATATGCTGTGTTCTACCACGTGGATCACTGTTGTGGGTCCGAGAAGCGAGGCCCTTCCTGCTGTGCTCTGTCCGGCCCCTGAGTGCCCATTTTACAGATGAGCAGGGTGAGGCCCTGAGCACCTCCCTCTGGCCCGGTGCAGACTCATCTCCAGGCCCTGCCCTGGGGCCCCCTCTCCCGTCCCTGCACGAGACAGCCCCCCACTCTCAGGTCCCATCGGGGCACAGGATTCGCAGCCTCCTCCTGTGGAACAGACACGCGAGCAGGGGCAGAGAACCCTCCAGGCCCTTGGGCAGGGGAGGAGACCCCTTTTAATTCGGGGGGGGGGGGGGAACAGTGCTGGGACCTGGACCCAGGGCTTCATACCTGCAAGGCCGGTGCCCTCCACAGAGCCGCCTTCGACCCGAGAGACATCCTGACTTTGGCGTCTTCGGGGGGCGGGGGGGGGTTCCGGGGAGGCTGTGGGCATGGTGGGCGTGGACACCAACAGGGTGGGCTTCATCACAGCCGCCTCCCAGGACCGCCCGCCCCAGGGGGTTTCAGTCTCGGCCCCCCGGTGCAGAGGAGGGGACCCAAGAATTGTGGGGGCATGTGAGAACTTTTCTTTTTTTTTTCTTTTTCTTTTTTGCTTTTTGGGTCACACCCGGCGATGCACAGGGGTTACTCCTGGCTCATGCACTCAGGAATTACTCCTGGTGGTGCTCGGGGGACCATATGGGATGCTGGGATTCGAACCCGGGTTGGCTGCGTGCAAGGCAAACACCCTACCTGCTGTGCTATTGCTCCAGCCCCTATGAGAACTTTCCTGAGGCCCCACCCCTAGCCCGTCCCCGATGATCGCCTCGGCCCAGAGGCCCAGGTCTATGTCTGGAGCCTGTGCCCAGCCCCAACTTTCACTTCCCAAAACACGGCCTTATTTTGGATCCTGCTGACTTCCTCTCTCCCGGAGGCGCGCGGGCTCGGAGGTGCCAGCAACCGTAGCCCGGCCGAGCACGGGGACTTTCTTACCACCCTTTCACCTCTTCCTCCGCTGCCCGGGGGCCGGAGGAGGGCGGCCCAGCCCCTGTGCCTCCAGGAGAGAGGCACTGACCGCAGCCCCTGCTCGGGCCCCGCGGCTTTTCTTGCACCGGCTTCGCCCCCTGTTTGCAGCCACGCTCCGCTTGGGCGGCCCAGGATGGGAAGCTGGGTCGTGGGCTTGTGACCTCAAGCACCTCGTGTCCTTTCCCTGAACCTCAGTTTCCTTCTCTGCAATGAGACAGGTGCAGCCCCCAGCCCTGGGCGCTGGGACCGCTGGGTCGGGCGCGTTGAACAGCGCAGACGCCAACTGGACACGGTTCTCGGCCCGGCTCTTCCCCTGGACAGGCTGAACCGCTAACGTGGGCAGGAGGGCAACCCAGGAGCTGAAGGCAGACAATAAAGATAGGTGGATTTGGGGGCTGGAGCAATAGCCCAGCAGGTAAGGCATTTGCCTTGCATGCAGCCGACCCGGGTTCGATTTCTCCGCCCCTCTCGGAGAGCCCGGCAAGCTACCGAGAGTATCTTACCCGCACAGCAGAGCCTGGCAAGCTCCCCGTGGTGTATTCGATATGCCAAAAACAGTAACAGCAAGTCTCACAATGGAGACATTACTGGTGCCCGCTCGAGCAAATCAATGAGCAACGGGATGACAGTGACAGTGACATGAGGTGGATTCAATAGTGTGTCTGAGCTGGGTGCACGGGTGAGAGCACGTGTTTTGCACATGTGAGGCCCCGAGTTCAACCCCAGCATGGCAGGGCCCAAGCAATGAGCCGCCTCTCTGGGCTGACGGAGTAATGCCAGGAGTGCCCCCTCCCCCTGGGCACTGCTTTGGAGGCCCCCACAAGGGGTGTCAGTGTGAAGAAAGGGCCACAAGGAGGTGAGCAGAATGGGAGGAGGGTGGGCTGCTCTCAGGAGGGTGGTCTGAGCACGTGAAGGAGGTGAGGGAGAGCCCTGCAGACGTGTAGGGAAGGGTGTTCCCGCAGGGGGAACAGCCCAGGCAAATGCCTGGAGGCAAGAATGCCCAGGGGAGGGCCGGGAGAGACTGCACAGGGGCTACGGCCTCTCATGAAGCTGACCCCTATTCTGGCCCCAGAACCGTAGGACTCCCTGAGCATTGCCAGGAGAGGTCTCCAGGCCTCCTGAGCACTGCTTGGGGAGCACTCCCCAAATACCAAGGAATTTGAGGATCAGCTGGGAGGAGCAAGGGTGAGAGACATCTCTGTCCCCCAACCAGTACCCCCATCTCCACGGCACGGTCATCACCAGCTCTGATGTAAGCAGAGAGTCACATGGTTTCATAGCAGGGGCGGGACAAGACCCAACCTGTGATTGATGACCTTAGAGCAGGTACACTGTGCGGTCAGGTAGGGTCGGGGAGAAGCCACTTCACCACCCTGGAGGGGACCCAAGGGAAGCCCATGGGATCAGATTTCTACTATAGATATTTTGGATGTGGGTGTTTGAGCCACAGCCACAGTGCTCAGGGCTTACTCTTGGCTCTGTGCTCAGGGATCACTCCTGGTGGTGCTCAGGGGACTACGTAGGACCCTGGAGATTGAACCCTGGTCAGCTGTGTGCAAGGCAGATGCCCTTGCCGCTCTACTGTCACTCCAGCCTTCTAGATTTCCACTATATTTTGAAGGTAGAGCCAAAGGAATTTACTGACAGATGGGGTGCAGGGGTGAGAGAGGGAGGGGCAGGACGGCCCCGAGAACTGGGGTCTGAGCTGCAGAAGAAGGGAGTTCATGGACGGAGATGGACAGGCCCGGGGGTCCAGGTGAGGGGCTGGGAATCGCAAGCTCAGGCTTGGACACTTTCTGCCCAGGTGCTCCCACCCTCTGGGCAACCTGGTTTGAAGATGGGGACAGAGCAGGCAGGACAGGGGTCAGCCTCCCGCTGGGGGCTCACGGGGTGGCCGGGGCAGCCAGAGGGGTCCCTTAGCACAGATGCTGGGACCAAGAGACTCCTTGGGGGCAGGGCCATGGGCCTCACGGGGCGAGGGCCCAGCTGGGATCCCTGGCACGCATGTCCCCCAGAGCAGCCCCACATCGCTGGACAGTCCAACCAGGAGCCACGTATGCCTGGAAGTGGCCGCCAGGGTCCCGGAGCACTGTTTGGGAGATTCCCCCCAAATTATGATAATTTTGTTTTGAGTTTGGGGTCACACCAGGCAGTGCTCAGGGCTTACTCTTTGGAGGGGCTTGAGGGCACTGACCCTGTGCAGAGTCAGGGATCAAAACAGGCTTGGCCACATGTGAGGCGAGTGCCTTGACCCTGGACTGCCTCTCGGGCCCCTGAAATATATTTGGGTTTGTTATTTATTTTTTAATTTTTTTTCTTTTTTGGGTCACACCCGGCGATGCATAGGGGTTACTCCTGGCTCTGCACTCAGGGATCACTCCTGGCGGTACTCGGGGGACCATATGGGATGCTGGGAATCAAACCCGGGTTGGACGTGTGCAAGGCAAACGCCCTACCCACTGTGCTATCACTCCAGCCCCTGGAATGTTATTTTTTGAGGGAAAAGTTTTAGGCCACACCTGGTGTCTGGGGACGAGAAGATGGCAAAGTGGCTTAAGGTGTGAGCCGGGCAAGCAGAAGGTCGTGAGCTCGATCCCCAGAGTCACCACATGCACCCCAGCCATCCTGCTGCTCACGGTCCCAGCTGAGAGGGACCCGGATGATAACTCCCGCAGCCAGGCAAGGGGGAGGCTGAGCGCGTGCTGAGGGAACCCTTATTGCCTGAGGATCTGGAGTCCCTACCTCCAAGGGAAAAAAAAAATCTACAGGGCCAGAGCTATAGCACAGCAGGGAGAGCTTTTGCCTTGTACATCGCCAACCCAGGTTCGAGCTCCAGCATCCCATATGGTCCCCTGAGCACTGTTGGGAATGATTCCTGAGCACAGGGCCAGGAATCACCCCTGAGCATCTCCAGGTGTGGCCCAAAAACAAAACAAAACCAAACGAAGGGTCTGAAGCCAGGTGGTTGCTCCACCTTCCTAGCCAGTGACTTCCCAATGCTCTGACCTCTGACCTAGAGTTCAAACTCAGCCTGGCCCCGGCCCTTGTCTCTGCAGCCTGTGGCCCCGACTTGGGACCCACCGCAGGGCCTTTGTCTTTGCCCTGCTGGGTTCTGCTCAGTCCCGACACACATGACTCATCCCTTTTCTGGGCTCTGGCTTCTCCACCGCTGTCAAAGGGGAGTGTAGGACCAAGGACACTCCTGAAGGGTTGGATGCACAGTTTGCATGCAGGAGGCCCGGGGTTGGTACCCGGTACCACACGGTTCTCCAGCCACCGCCAGGAACAACCCCAGGGCCAAGAGCTGGAGTAGCTCCTGAGCGCCGCTGGCTGTGGCCCCGGGAATAACGAAAGGGGGCCTTGTACTCTGAACCCTCAGAGAGTTAAGTTTGCACACCGGAGGCTCCCAGAGCCCTGGAGAAGTGGAGGCCCTGCCTGGGGAGCTCAGGGGCAGGTGTGGCCCTCTCCCCTCCCCCATCTCACCTGCCTCCAGGGAGACCTGGCCTCAGGTGCCTGGGAGAGAAGGAGCAGGCCTGTGCAGCCTCAGGAGTCCGTACCCGCTTGGAGCCTGGTCTCCTTAACTGCCCAAGGGCGCCCAAGAGTTGGGGTGTCTGGCAGCAAAGGAGTGGGGTACCCTAAAGCTGTTCATTTGTTTTTTTGTGGGTTTTTTTTCTTTTTTCTTTTTGGGTCACACCCAAAGATGCTCAGGGGTCACTCCTGACTCTGCACTCAGGAATTACTCCTGGAAGTGCTCGGGGACCATATGGGATGCCAGGGATCGAACCCAAATCAGATACATGCAAGGCAAATGCCCTACCCGCTGTACTATCGCTCCGGCCCCCTAAACCTGTTTATTTGATGGCTACTCATGGGGCGGGGGCACCAGCGAGGGCCTGGGCTGGGGACCCCCAACACAGCGGATGAGAGACTGAGCCCCATCCACAGCCAGCCACCAGGCCAGGGTGTGACCCGTGCAGGGCGCACCCAGCCCCTGGGAAGTGGGGGTACAGTGACACTTGCCCCCCACCCACTGCCCAGGCCAACACATCTCTGTGCCTGAGAGCGAAGCCACGAGCCCGGTCACAGGCTGTGGGACCTGTCCAGCCCCTGCCCCTTTGCCTCTGTTGATGGGCGACGACTATGGGATGCTGGGAATAGAACCCGGGTCCGCCGCGTGCAAGGCAAACGCCCTACCCGCTGTGTGGTTCTTGAGTGCAGAGCCGGGAGTGACTGGGGGTGGTGTGAGGGTGTGTGTCTCCCCCCATCCCCGCCAAATAAATAAATGAAGCTTCAGAGTCCTGCCCCGACCCTGTCAAGCGTTTGTGGTATTTCTTTTCTCAAGCCAGCTGCTTGCTTGGGGCTTCTTCCCCGGTGTGACAAGCCGGGAGGTGGTTCCAGAGGAGGAGCACACACAGGCCTTGAGCATCCTTGGTACTGCCTGGCCCAAGCGCGCTGCAGGCCGCGCCCAGACGGAGCTGATGCAGCCCACAGAGAGCGCGGGCGTGGCTCTGGGCTGTAGGCGCTGGTGTCTCCGTGGCTTCCCAGCACCCCGACTTGCCTCTGGTTTCAGACAAAGAATCAGGAGATCCTTCATCTGCTCCTCCATCCTCACCCTCAAGGGCACTTAGTTTCTTTGGTTTGTTCTTTTTTTTTTTTCCATATCCAGCAGTGTTTACTCCTGGTGGGGTTTGGGGAACCATAGGGGGTGTCGGGATCAAACCCAGGTCGGCCACATGTGAAGCAAGCGCCCTGCCTGCTGTACTATCTCTTGGCCCTCTGAGCACCTGCTGTGAACCAAGCCTTGAGCTGGGCACCAGGACACAGCAAGGCCCGACATGCCGTCTCTGGCCTCCTGGGGGCGCGGGGTCGGGGAAGGGGGACAGAGGCCTGCAAAGAAACCGCGCCGCTTTGTCGCTCACAGACGGTGGCGTGTGATGAAGAAGGGGTTTGGGGTCCCAGGAGGGGGGTCTGGGAGGAGGAGGTGTTGCAGGGTGTGTGAACTGCGGGGGGCTGTCAGGACCAGCTGCAGTTCGTGAGCTGAGCTTGTGGCAAGCGGGAGAGACCCTGGGCTGGGAAAACACGCGGTGTTCGAGGCCGGGTGGCGTGAGAGAACGCCCCGGGCCCTTCCCAAGGCAAGGTCGGAGCGGGTGGGAGGAGGAGAAGTGGGCCCCTGTGTGTGGCGGGCAGGGCCTTGGGGACCAGCTCAGCTGGAGTCTAATCTCACTGGTGCGTGGCGGGGGTCACCGTGTCAGAGCAGGAAACCATCCAGGGCTGGAGAGATGGTACCGGGCTACGGCAGCTGCCTCGCCCGCAGCTGACCCCGAGTCAGTCCCTGGCGCTCCCTGTGGTCCCCCGCCAGGAACAAGCCCTGAGGACAAGAGCTGGAAGTGGCCCTGGGACCCACGGAGAGATGGAGATTCCGTTTAGGTAAAATCACTGCCAAGTCGGCCCGGCTGGGAGCACCCAGGCTGCGCCCCAGGCCCCGGCTCTTTCTGCCTCTGATGAGTGACCGGAAACACAAGGAGACCCAGCAGGTAAGGCACTCGCTTGGCTTGTGCTTACTCATTCCATCCCTCGAACCACCTGCCATCCCCCTGAGCACCACCGGGGGAAGACCCCAGACCTAAAACATAAGGAAACACAGAATAGCCCCATTTTGTGGAGGAGCAAACCAAGAGCAGAAACAGGAGAGGCCAGGACCTCCCAGCCCCCCACCCCACCCAATACACACACACACACACACACACACACAGTGACCCCAACGGAGAGCTGCCCCAGCGGGGTGCAGGGGACCCTGCAGTGCTCAGCTCCTGCTTGCACAGCGCATGCTCCAGCCCTCCGAGTCATCTCCTTGTTCAGTGCTTATCCTGAGAGCTCAGGTTTGACTCAGCTGGCCGGACGGTCCTGCCCAGAGCCTAAATGACCTGCTTTCTTTCCAGGCAGTTCCTCTGGGGCTGGGTGTCTGAGGATGTGGAGAAGCCAGGGCTCCTCCCCTGGTGCCCACGGCCGGCTGTGAATCCAGAGTGTTTGTGTGGTAGAGGGGGGAGGGGGTGCAGCCAGCCTTGTGCCCCGGGGCCTTTCTCTTGGGAAAGGTTCTGAGAAATCTCTGGAAGGAATGGCCTGAGGAGAAGTCCTCCTAGCTGCCCCCATCCCCCCCCCCATCCCCAGACACAGTCTCCCCAGCTCACGGTTTCCCCAGCGGGGCTGAGCTCAAGGCCAGAGACCCGGCAGGGCTCAAGGCTTCCAGGCCAGCCCCCCGGGCCGGAAGCGGCCTTGCATTTCCTCTGTGCTCTCGCCTGTCCCGCGGCTTGTCAGAAACCACTCAACAAAATCCAATTTATAGAGCCAATGCGAAATGGGGGAAATGTCTCCAAACAACAACAGAAATAACTCTTACAAATCCGGGAGAAGGAAGGGCCACAGAGGGACAGCCACTGCTGACCAGCAGGCAGCGCCCAGCGTCCGGGGCCCAGCCGGGCAGAGGGCGGTCCGGCCGGGACAGGGCTTTCTGGGCTGTCTGTCTCTGGGACGCCCCGAGCACCTAGTAGGGCCCAGGTGCTTGGTCTCTCCTGAGAACTGGAGCCTGAGAGGCACTGATGGCAACTTACTGGGGAGCACTGTGGTGAGAGCTCCCCCATGGAACCCCTCAAGTCCTCACGGCCACCCCAGGAGGTAGGTGCTGTGATGGTCAGCACCCTACCGGTGAGAACGTGGACCAGAGAGGTTCAGTCTCTTCGTCAATGTCACAGAGCGGGGAGAGGGCTCCGGTCCGGCTCAGGCCTTGCTGCCACGTCTACACTGTGACGAAGGCTTCACACTTTGCTACCAGGACAGCTTGTGCCTGGAAGGGCCCGGGGCATGCAGGGGGCAGCAGGCTGAGGGTGCGGGGGTGGTGCCCTGGCCATCCTGTCGTCTGCTGCCAGGCTGCCTGTGTGTCCCTCTCTCGGCCTCCCCTGCAACAGGGCAATGGGGGCCGGTGAGTCAAGCCGGTTCACAGGGCTTGTTCGCCTGTGCAAGGCTCCGAGAGGACACGAAGCAAAGCCCCTCGGGGACCAGCACGGGGGATGCCCCGCTGGGCCTGAGCTGGCGCCGTCATTGGCTGCTCGTCCCGGTCTCTCGTGTAGCGACGACCACGTGGCACATACCTGTGGTGGGCTTCAGAGAAGACACACTTGCTTTTGGTTTTGTGGTTTGAGCACCGGAGAAACCCAAACTGCAGATCTACCCGGACCGTGCTCAGCACCTGGTTAACTGGTTCTGGGATTGACCTCACTTTGTACTGTGCTATGCCGTCTACACCACGGGTTCATTTCCTCGACAGGAGACCAGCCAGGGAGCTTGAGGTGCCAGGTGGAGAGACACTTGATCCTGCCTGGGGTCAGGGCAAGTGTGGTGGACAGGGTAAGTCCAAAAGGGCTTTGAAGGATGAGTAGGAGTTCTCCAGGAAGAGAACTAACTGGGGGTGGGGGAAGGGCAGGCCCAGAGAGGTAGAAGGTCAGAACAGGATATATATATATATATGTGTGTGTGTGTGTGTATATATATATATTTACAGTATATATATATATATATATATATATACTGTAAAGCATCTACTGGTCAGATGGCCGGAGAGTTTAGTGTGACTGGCACAGAGAGACCAGCTGGAGCCTGGTCATGGGGGGCTTTTAGACAAGGCGTTTGGACTTTATTCTGGCGAGCAACAGAACTCATAAGGGAGAGCAGAGAGTATGTGGGTTAGGGTGGAGGAGAAAAACCCATGACCAGGAATGAAGGAGGCTGGAGTAATGATCCGCATTAGACAGAGCAGCTCCAAAGGGCATGGGACACACGGCCAGCTGATCTGATGAGAATCAGGAACCCCCGCACCAGGAGCCGCAAGTGAATGTAGAAAGGGACTGCAGGCACGGCTGCCTCCAGGGGTGCAGCTGGCCCCAGCACGGTGCTGTGTCAGGGATATCTCAAGGTCCCGCCCGAGCTGAGGCCAGTCCTGCTCCAGCTCTCTGCTTTGAAGGCAGGGGCAGGGGCAGCTTCCACAGGCTTCTCTGATGAACAGGTCAGGATCCTCAGGACTGCAAAAGCAGCGGCCAGACTCGAGACTGGACAGCAGGCGGCTTTCAGTGGCAGGTGGGCCGGTGCCTTGGCCCGGGGCCTCCAAAGCTGCTATGGTGCAGATCCTGAAAAGGGGGCTTAGGGTGGGAACTGGGCTTGGGGTGGGGTCTGGGAGCTGCAGGGGCCACCTGGCAGGGGGCATCTGCCGACTCAGAGGCGAGAGTGAGCGGCAGGCCAGACCCAGAGGCTGCGGAGGGGGTGGGGAGTGGAGGAGGAGGAGGAGGAGGGGGAGGGGGAGGAGGAGGAGGAGGGGGAGGGGGAGGAGGAGAGGCATGTGGGAGGGAAGGAGGAGGTAGAGTCCATGCATGCCAGACCCCACCGGGCAGAGCACTTCAAACACACAGATCAGGGGAAAGAGGCGCATTGCTCAAGCCCCTCCCAGGGCCTGTCCTGGCCAAGAGGCCCAAAGGCCTGGCCAGTGTTCAAGGCCCCATCTGCCCACTGCTCTCAGATAGGGCCCTCCTGCCCACCACACTTCCATTCCTTTCCTTCTGTCTGTCTGTCTTCCTGCCCCCTAGCGATGCCTCTCCTTGTTGGCCCGTCAGAGCCCTCCGCCTCCCGGAAGCCCCTGGTGCAATGAGCCTTCTCTTACTTCAGAACTCCAGAGCTTTTTGTGTGTGTGTTTTATTTTGTTTTTGTCTTTGGGCCACCCCTGGAGGTGCTCAGGGGTTACTCCCGGCTCTGCACTCAGGAATTGCTCCTGGCAAGCTCGGGAGACTATATGGGATGCCGGGGATTGAACCTGGGTCAGGTGCGTGCCAGGCAGGTGCCTTACCTGCTGGCTTACGTCTTGGGCCCCAGACCCTGGAGCTTTACTTTTTTCTTTTTTTTCTTTTTGCATCATACCTGGTGATGCACAGGGGTTGGTTAC
Organism: Sorex araneus; assembly: GCF_027595985.1. Lineage (NCBI taxonomy): Eukaryota > Metazoa > Chordata > Mammalia > Eulipotyphla > Soricidae > Sorex > Sorex araneus. The sequence goes on along the minus strand of NC_073306.1, from coordinate 116,606,004 downwards.
TCCTGGCTCTGCACTCAGGAATTACTCTTGGCGGTGCTCAGGGGACCATATGGGATGCCGGGGATTGAACCTGGGTCAGGTGTGTGCCAGGCAGGTGTCTTACTACCCACTGGCTTACGTCTCGGACCCTAGACCCCAGAGCTTTACACTGAGGGATTCTATCTGATTTGTTTCACGTGCCATAGCCAGATGGTGGTGGGGGCGGCCGTAAGCCTTGTCTGGGCTTTAGGACCCCATCAGGTTTGGGTTCCACAGCAGGAACCCTGCCCCTCGAGAATGTTCAGACGCTGTTGACCTTGTGTACATGGGCTGACCTCTCCGAGGTGACCTCTATTTACCTGTCATATGAACAAGCCTCGTCGGGCCTCCTTGGGGGTCCATACACACAGCTCCTGGAAGGCCCCCCGTGTCTGTCTCTGTTGCTGTCCAGATCATGAATGACACCCCCTCTCCTGCAGACTGTGCCTGGTTCCCCCCGGCCAGGCCTGGCCTCATGAGGCGGGCCGGAAGGACAGGCCCATCTCTTTCCCTGAGCTGAGCTGCCCTCTCTCCCCACCTGCCCCCGCCCCACTGAGGTGGGTCCAGGTCCCGATTGTCCCACACCTGCTTCCCAAGACTGACCCGGCAGGCGGCTAAGGGCCAGCATCAAGCATCAATAAATTACCACGAGTTCAGGTGACGATACAGATCCAGTGTCAGCCTCCTCTGTGCCCAGCAGGAAGGCTTGGCCCAGGGGAAACCCTTTGATCCGTGCCCCCACCCCAGCCCGGGGCCCCATCGAAATAACAGAGCTATTCACAAGGCACATCCTGCCCCGGGCACTCTGCACCACACCTGGTTGGCATCACCGAATGATTCTACAGAAGAGGCACTAGCTCCATTTTCCAGATGAGGAAGCTGAGGCTTCTTGAAGGGCAGACTCCTGTGATGGACAAAATTAGCATTGCAAAGGAGAGCCTCTTTCCTTCCTTAATGACCATCCGCCTTTGCAGATCTCTCTACAGTGTTTTTCTTTTCTTTTTTCTTTTCTTTTTTTTGTTTTGTTTTGTTCTGGGGCTGCACATGTTGGTGCTCAGAGCTCACCTGGGATGCCAGGGATTGAACCCGGGTCAGCCTAGTGCAAGGCAGTCACCTGACTGCTCCAGTCCCTGCAGTGTTTTTCTTATCACACACACGTACATCAGTCTTCATTCATTTCTTCAAGGAGTCCGTCTGTATTGAACCCCTCTGCGTGTCAGGCTGTTCTAGATGCTGGAGATACTGCCGCCAGCAGACAGAGTCCCTGCCCTTTCGGAATGCGCCTTCCAGCAGAGACGGGCACCGACAAGGAAACAAACACATACGAACTCTAATGGAAGGCAGGGCTGAGTCTCTGAAGATGAATGAAGCAGAGGAAGAAATCAATGGGACACTGTTCGGAGGGGGAGTGTGGTGCTTGCTGGGGGTGGGGGGGCATTTCCTGAGTGCTGGGAGGTACTGGGGTGCTGGGGGTTGAACCCAGGCCTCTAATACGCTGAGGATGTGCTCCAGCCCTTTGAGCCCTCTCTGGCCCCTGCAAGACCATCTTCGAAAGGGCCATCCAGGAGGGCTCATTTGAACGACCTTGTTTATGTCTTTATGCTTGAGTTTCTGGAAAAAGCTGAAGAGGCTGGACTCAAGGATTCTCAAACTCAGAGGCGGGCAGAGAGTGGCGGTCCCCCGTGGCTGTCCCCGTGGTTCTCAGGGGCCAGGGCTCATGCCCTTGGGGCTGTGTAGACAATTTTCTTCCTGAGCTGCTTCTTCTTCTTCCTCCAGGGGATCCTGCGGGGCGGGCGAGGAGCTCGGCGCCCCGCTCCATGTGCTTTCACGGTTCCTTTTCATTTTCTTGACCCAAGTGTCATGATCTTTAAAAGTCAGCTAAGTCCGTGCGCTTCCTGAGGGCCAGGGCTGTCTCCTTGATGGCCGTGTTTCCAAGCACCCAGTTTGGCACTGATGCACGGAGGAAGCTCAGCTGAACGGTAGCGTGGACGGCAGATGGACACAGGGGGCAACAGAAGCGCGCGCGTGCACGCGCGCGCACGGGAGCGCGCGTGCATGTGTGTGTGTGTGTGTGTATGTGTGTGTGTGTGTGTGTGTATGGAGCATCTCTCCTCATTCCAGGTTAGGTGTAACTGTTATCCCCGTTTTATTGGCATTGAAAACTGAGGCTTACAGAGCTGGCAGAAATCTGGGAAGTGCAGAGCAGCCCCAGGGCCTGCTGGGAGGAGGCCCCGATATGGGCAGAGAAGGTCAGGGAAGCAGCTCAAAGGGCTGGGCGCAGGCTTTGCATGTGGAAGCTCCGGGTCCCATCTCTGCACTTCGAGGACCACAGGGAGCAGCTGCCAGCACGGCCAGATCTGGCCTCCCACTGACCAGCCGGTGGGGGAGGCAGGAGTGCCTGGACAGGGGGTGCAGGGGAGGAGCGGAGTGTGGGGAGATGAAGGGGGTGAAGCTCAGGGATCTGTGTGGGCATAGGGAAGCCCCCGACCCCAGCTGGGGCATCAGAAACCCTTCCTGGGCGAGGTGGGCCTGAAGCAGCAGGTGGGCTTGCCCGGGCCACCTTCAGGGGGAGGTGCCCTGGAGTTGGGGCGGCAATGCCACACCAGCCCTTGCCGGAACCTTTGTCAGTCAGTGGAAATGGGGGTCTCCTTGCTGCTCCCAGCTCTTGGCGTACAGGCCTCTGTGGGGCTGTCTTGTCCTCATCTGGTTCAGGGCCGTCTCACTTTATTTTTTCTGGGTGGGGGTCACACCCAGCAGTGCTCAGGGGTTACTCTTGACTCTGCACTCAGGAATCAATCCTGGTGGTGCTTGGGGGACCTTATATGAGACGCCGAGAATGGGACCCAGGTTTAGTTACATGCAATGCAAGCACCCTCCCCACTGTACTATCTTTCCAGCCCTAAGAGTCACCTCACTTTTTTTTGGATGGGGGGTTCATTTGGTGATGCTCAGGGATTGCTCCTGGCTGTGGCTCAGGGGGACCGAGTGAGGTGGCAGAGGTAGAGCCCGGGTGGGCCGTGTGCAGTGTGAGCCTCCTCCCCGCCGTGCTGGCTCTGGCCCCGCCGCCTCCCCTTTGAGATTCCCGCTCGTCTGTGCTCAGAGTCAGTAAAATGAAGGTAAGAGTCTGGCCTTGCACGGAGCTGGCCCAGGTTCAATCTCCGGCACCCCTTCAGGCCCCCTGAGCACTGCCAGAAGTGGTCCTGACGCCTGCGTGCAGAGCAGGAGTCAGCCCTGAACACAGCAGCTGGCCTGGTGGGTGGCGGGGGTGACGTGGCGGCTCCACCTTGCCTTGCAAGCAGGAGGCCACGAGTCGATCCCTAGTGCCGCCCCCCTGTACCTGCACGCACACTCCTAGCAGCTCTGCGGGGCATGGGGGGAGTATTGGGGGGGCGTTGGTGCCACACAGGCGCCCCCGGGCGAGCACTGCAGGTGGAGCGGGGGTTGCCCATACGTGGGACGGAGACTTGCAGACCCTCCCCTTCGCCTCTCCTGATATACCCTCCGCACTGGAAGGGGACAGGAGTCCTGGGAGCCTGGACTCTTGCACTTCAGCCTCAGTCCCCCCTGGACATCTGGACTAAGGGTAAGGGAGAATCCACGGGGCCCTGGCCCCGGCCCTGTGAGTAACGGCTGGTCTGACTGTGCCCTCCTGGCAGCTGTCCGGAGGGGGTGAGAGGACTAAGGACTAGGATGGCCCCCTCCCCCCAGTGCCCTCCTCCCCAGCGTGCTCCACGGCAGGACCCCTGCTTAGTTCAGGGTGCCGCTGAAAGGAGCAGGTCAGCGGTCCAGGGATCTGCTTCGGCGAAGGGGCGGGGCCACCGTGGGCCCCTTTCAGGTTCTGGCCCAGCCCCCTTCCCTCCACTCACCCTCCCCTACCTCTGTGGCAGGACGTTGAAAGAGTGAGTTGGAGGAGCAATCAAGGACCCTCGTCTCCTGCCTCCTGACCAAAGACCCCTGGGCCGTTGTAGCAGGCCCCACGCCTTGCTGGCTTTCTTCTCCTCCACCATCTCTCTTTGCTTGAAACTTACCAATAGTAATTGGCAATGATCACCCTGGACAAGAACTGAGTGCTGAAAGGAGGCAAAGGATATACATGATAACCTGTCAGTGCCCGTACTGCAAACCATAATGCCCAGGAGGAGAGAGAGAGAGACAGAGACAGAGAGAGACAGAGACAGAGACAGAGAGAAGTGCCTGCCATAGAGGCAGCCTGGGGTGGGGGGGTAGGGGGCCGGTGGGAAGGGTGGCAGGGGGGAAACTGGGAATATTAGTGGTGGAAAATGTATCCTGGTGAAAGGACGGGTGTTGGAACATTGTATGATTGAAACCCAATCATGAACAACTTTGTAACTATATATTTCATGGTGATTTGATAAAAAAAAAGAAAAAATTTACTAGTGGGGGCCGGATAGTACAGTGGGGAGGGCACTTGCCTTATAAGCAACCAGCCCAGGTTCAGTCCCCAGCACCCCATAGGGCTCTGCAAGCACCACCAGGTGAGTGAAGAGTCGGGTGTAAGCCCTGAACACCACCAGATGTGGCCTAAATACCAAACCAAAACAAAAAGACAAAAGCAAAAGGTACAATAGACCAACGGAGGATCAGAAAGTTAGAACACAGAGTTACGCACCAGCCTTGTATATGAGCGACCTGTGTTTAGATGCCATCCCTGTGACCCCCAGATGGTCCTTTGAGCACTGCCAGAAGTGAACCCTGAGCACAGAGCTAGGAGAAAGCCCTGAGCACTGTCAGGTGTGGCCCCCAAGCAAACAAAATTTTAGTAATAATAAAATAAAATTCACCAGCGGGAGAAGGGAGGGAGAAGGCCCAGAGTACATGCTCTACAGGCAGGAGCCTTGGGCTGGGTCACTGGTCCCACCTGTGACAGCCTGGAACAGGGCAGGGCCTGCCTCCCCAAGCCAAACACAAAACAAAACCAAAAAAAAATCAAATAATCAAGCAAATTCATCAGTGGCTTCCCCATACCTCTGGAATGTAATCCAATATCTTACCCTGACCTCACCTTCCACCCGTTCCTCCTTACTCGCTTTCTTCCAGCTACACTGGCCTCTGCCGGCTTGTGAAATACCATCTCCCCCACCCCAGGCTTCTGCCTGCTGCACCCCCAGGCCTGAGCCTGGCTGCTCCCTGGCATTCAAGTCAGCAGTTTCCATCTGTTTCCACCCAGGGGCCTGCAGGGGTCTGTGGACTGGCAGTTTAAGACCTCTGACTTGGTCACTGCTCAGATGCTACCTTCTCTGAGCGTGTCTTCCCTGACCCCTTCCACCCCTCCCCCCGCCGCCCCTTTACATCCCTCGTAAGAAAAGCAGTTCTGGGCCCAGAGCGAGAAGACAACCTGTAGGACACTTGCCTCGCACGAAGTTAACCCAAGTTCAGAAGCCTGGCCCCCCACATGGACCCCCAGCACCTCCAGAAGTGATGCATGAATGCAGAGCCAGGAGAAAGCCCCGAGCACCATGGGGTGTGGTCACAGAAACAAACAAATAAACGGGAGGAGGTGGGCAAGGAGCAGACCCTCTCAGCCTGCATTGTGTGGACAGCTCCCGGTGGCTTCCGGGTCCTTTCCCTGGCAGATGCAGGAGCTTTCCCTGTAACTAGGGAAAAGGTGGGTCCAATGCCCATCTTCCACACCTAGCGGGGACCTTGGGACCCCAGGGGTCTATCCCCAGCTCCTGATACATATGGCTGTCCCAGGAATGTTTGTTCAGTGAAACAGTGTTCTTCCAGCTTCAGCACTTTTTTTTTTGGGGGGGGGCGGGGTGTGTGGGGGACGGGGATAGTGGAGGAGGCATGTTTGGGCCATCCCTGGTTCTGAACTCAGGGATCACTGCTGGTGGGGCTCAGGGTATCTTATGTGGTGCTGAGGATTGAACCCAGGTCGGGTGAGTGCAAGGCAAGTGCCTTACCCACTGTACTATGTCTCTGGCCCCGGAAACTTTTTTTCTTTTTAAATGAATCACTGTGATACAGTTACAGACTTACAAACTTTTATGCTTATGTTTCAGTCACACAATGCTCAAGTACCCATCCCTCCACCAGTGCCCATTCTCCACCACCAATGATCCCAGTATCCCTCCCCCCACCCCCACCCCATCCCCCCACCCCACCTTCCCTCTGTGGGTGGGCATTCCCTTTTTTTTTTTTTTTTCTCTCTCTCTCCTTTTGGGTGTTGTGATTTGCAATATAGGTATTGAGTGGCTATCATGTTTGGCCTATAGTCTACTTTCAGCTTGCATCTCCCATCCCAAGTGGGCCCTCCTAGCACCCTTTACTTGGTGGTCCCTTCTCTATCTGAGCTGCCTTTTCCCCCAGCATGTGAGGCCAGCTTCCAAGCCGTGGAGCAATCCTCCTGGTATACATCTCTACTATTCTTGGTGTAAGTCTCACATTCTGTTATTTTATATTCCACAAATGAGTGCAATCTATGTCTGTCCCTCTCTTTTTTTTCTTTTGGGGTTTTGGGTCACACCCGGCAATGCACAGGGGTTAACTCCTGGCTCTGCACTCAGGAATAACTCCTGGTGGTGCTCGGGAGACCATGTGGGATGCTTGGAATCGAACGCAGGTTGGCTGTGTGCAAGGCAAACACCCTACCCACTGTGCTATTGCTCCAGCCCCCATCTGTCCCTCTCTTTCTGACTCATTTCACTTAACATGATACTCTCTATGTTGATCCACTTACATGCAAATTTCATGACTTCATCCTTTCTAACAGCTGCATAGTATTCCATTGTGTAGATGTACCAAAGTTTCTTTAATCTGTTCTCGGGCACTCGTTTTTTGTTTTTTTTTTTTCCCAGATTCTGGCTATTGTAAACAGTGCTGCAATGAACATACAAGTGCAGATGTCATTTCTACTATACATTTTTGCATCTCTGGGATTTATTCAATGGTATTGCTGGGTCAAATGGGAGCTCAATTTCAATTTTTTGAGAAGCGTCCGTATAGTTTTCCAAAAGGGTTGAACCAGTCGGCATTCCCACCAGAAGGAGGGTCCCTTTCTCCCTACCGGTTCTCGCCAACACTGGTTGCTTTTGTTCTTTTGTATGGGTGGCCCCGGGCACTTTGCTTTCTTGTTTTTGAGCAGTGCTCAAGTCTTACTCCTGGCTCTGTGCTCAGGGATCACTCCTGAAAATGCACGGGGGACCCTATAAAGTGCTAAAGATCAAACCTAGGCCAGCCACATGCAAGGCAAATGTCTTACCCACCGTACTATCTCTTGGGCTCCTGGAGTACTTTTTAGTCTCTGAGGAGGCAGGGATGTCCATTGGATACCTTTATTTTTATTTATTTATTTATTTATTTATTTTGCTTTTTTGGGTCACACCCGTCAATACATAGAGGTGTTACTCCTGGCTCTGCACTCAGGAATCACCCCTGGCGGTGCTCAGGGGACCATATGGGATGCTGGGAATTGAACTCGGGCCGGCCGCGTGCAAGGCAAATGCCCTACCCGCTGTGCTATCTCTCCAGCCCCCTACATTGGATACCTTTAAATGTCAGGCACGCTCATATGTGATTACTTAAGCTTTTCTATCTACAGCACCCTACCCTTAAACAGAGGGCAAAGATAGGGTTCTGTGATGTGCCCAAGGTCAGCTTGCATGGGGGGCGGGATGGATGGGTTCACTCGGCGAGGAAGCAGCTGCCTGGGAGCTTCGGGGGTGAGGAATTCCTTGGCAGAGTCTTTGGAATCCGCTCCCTAGCCTGCATGATGCTACTCAAAGCCCCTGCTCCTTCTATGAGGTCACATCTTGGGTCACGCCAGAACTCAGCGCCATTGGGCTTTGAGGTTCTAATAGGCAGGCAGAGACCCAGGTGGCACGGAGAAGTAGGCTGGGCTGGTTCTTTCTTTTTTTTTTTCTTTTTGGGTCACACCCAGCGATGCTCAGGGGTTACTCCTGGCTCATGCTTTCAGGAATTACCCCTAGCAATGCTTGGGGGACCAAATGGGATGCTGGGAATTGAACCCGGGTAGGCCTCGTGCAAGGCAAACGCCCTACCCGCTGTGCTATTGCTCCAGCCCTGGGCTGGTTCTTGAAGCAGGTCTGGGAGTTGGACAGTCTCCTCTGCACCCCATACCTGGCCCATGCCCCGGCGGTCCTGCCACGGAGGCACCCGGGCACCCTCACTGGAAATGCTCCTCAGGGCTCTGTGCAGCTCGGTTCCCACATGGGAGGGTGCCACGGAGCTAAGTATCAAGGCAGTGGCATGGAAACACCAAGGGGGCTTCCAGACTCTGCCCCTGCGGCTGGGTGGCCTTTGGGTACTACCTTCCTCTCTCTGAGCCCCAGTGGTCACTCTGAAGAGTGGGCATGCTCTCATGGAACCAGAAAGAGAGCTCTTGGGGAGATACAGAGGAAAAATGACTGTGGAGTTGGTGTATATAAAGTAACATGGAAATGTAAATTATCTAAAAATAAATCTCCTATGTGAAATGCAGAGAGGTTGGGACTTGGAAGACCTCTTGGGCTCCTTCAGCCTGTACGGCACCTCCAGTGAGCTGGGACTGGGGTGACTCAGATGCAGAGGCTGTATCTGGAGCTCCCAGTCCACTGGGCACTGACCGTCCGGGGGTCCCCCTCGTCGGAGGGCAGGAGCCAGGCAGATCTGGACGGAAACCTGCCTCTCCTCCCTGCATGACCTTGAACAGGTCCGACCACCTCCATGAGTGCCAGGCCTTCCTCAGTGAGAAGGGCCAGGGCTGTGGGCCTCTCCGACTTGCCTGGACACGGCCACTGCTGGTCCCGGGGTGGAGACGGGCATGGGGGTAGTGGCTGTTTCCAGGCAGAAAATAGTCCTGTACTGGCCAGAACCCAGGTCTCTGTGGGGTGTGGCCTGCGTGTGACAGTGGGCTGCAGACACAGAGGGGGGCGCCCCCAGGCAAGACAGGGCAAAGCAGCCCAAGGCGGGGCACCTGTTACGACAAGGGGGCAAAAAGGGGGGGATCAGTCTGTGCAATGGCTCATGTGAGGAATTTCATTCAGGGAGTGAGGCCAGCTCCACCCTGGTCAGTCCTCTTCGGGGCACTGGCCAGAGTGGGAGGTCAGGGTCAGTAGACCGAGGTGCACCCAGCAAGAGAGGGGTGCACAGAAGGCATTTGCGTGTGTGTTGAGCATAACCCAAAGCCTTGGTAGGGGTTCTGAATAAGCGCCCCTCACCAAGGGCTACGATTTCTCTGGGGTCCGGGACTGGCCCAAGCGAAGCCTGTTAAATTTCCAGGGGAATTTTGGGTGCGGGGTTGGGGAGGGAGGGAGGAACTTCGGGAAACCCCCAGGGGGGTACCCTAAAGGGGAGCCCTGGTCTTCAGACACCCGGCTCACTTGCCAAGAAGTCTGGCCGGTCGCAGGAGGGGAGGGCGAGCAGGAAACCTGCCGGGTAAGAACCTCCGCGCGGGGCAAAAATCTGGAGGCGCCCGGCGCGAAGGCGAGGGCGCTGCAGCCGGGAGGGACCGCGCCCCACTGGCCGTGAGCCCCGGCGGTCCGGACCCAGGGAGGCCCGAGAGGCTTGGGGCCAGGCCCGGCCCAAGGAAAGTCGGTGCCCCAGCCGGGGACCGCGCGCCTGCCCTCTAGGCGGCTGCGGGCGCGGCAGCCCCCGCGCCCCCAGGGGCCGGGCCGGGGCGGGGGCTGGGCCCCGCGGGCGGGCGCGGGAAGGGGGGGCGGCGGCGAAGGCTGCGACGCTCTAACAGGTGGGATCCCGCGGCGTGGTGGAGGCGGGCGCAGGAGGAGGAGGAGGAGAAGGAGGAGGAGGAGGAGGAGGAAGAGCAGCGGCAGCGGGAGCCCGAGCAGGAGCAGGATGAGCCGCGCGAGCTGACAGCGCCGCCGCCGCCGCCGCCGCCCGCGCCCAGGCTCGGTCTCGCTCCCCGCGCCCGGGGCCGCTCCCCGCCTCCCGCCTCCCCCGGCCGCCCGCGGGGCGGTCCGCCCCCTCTGCACCTCCGGGCCCGGAGCTGCCTCCATCGCTCCTGCATCCCGGCCGGGGGGAGGAGGAGGCGGAGCAGGAGGCGAGCCGGAGCCGCCGCCGCCAACGCCGCCGCCGCCGCCGCCGCCGCCGCCGCCGCCGCCCGAGCAGGACAGAGCGCGCCGCAGCCCCGCGCGTCCGGCCGCCGCCCGTGCCCATCAGGCAGCCGCGCCAGAGCCACACCGCGGGACAGCCCGGGCCGCGGCGCGCCCCGGCCCGGCCCAGCCCAGCCCCGTGCCGGCACCGGGCGGCCGGACAGCCGGCCCGCCCCCGAGGGCGCCGGGCGCGGCGGGAGGATGCCGAAGCCGACGCTGCTGCTGCGCGGGGGCTGGGAGCGCGAGCGCAGCCCCGGGGACTCGGAGCTGGGCCGCCAGTTCCGGGACTGGTGCCTGCGCACCTACGGCGACTCGGCCAAAACCAAGACGGTGACACGCAGCAAATACCAGCGGATCGCCGAGGTCCTGCAGGGCGGCGGCGGGACCGGCGCGGGCAGCGGCCCCGCGGCCGGCGAGAAAGGCAAGTTCCAGTTCTGGGTGCGCTCCAAGGGCTTCCGCCTGGGCAGCGGCCGGGAACCCAAGATGGGCCAAGTGGTGTATGTGCCGGTCAAGACGGGCTCGGTGAGTGCGCGCGCGGCGGCCGCGGGCCGGTCCCGCCGCGGGGATCGGGACGGGCGGGGGCGGGGTGTGGGCCGTGTGGGTGTGTGTCCGAACGGGTGTCCCTGAGCCTGTCCGTGGGTCCGGCCCGCCCGAGGCGCACGCGTCCCCGCTCGCCCGCCTGCCCGGGCAGCGCTCCGGGTTCGGGGCGTCCCTGCCCCCCTCTGCGCCGCCGCTGCCCGGCCGTGGCCGTGCCGGGCGGGCTGTCCCGGGCTGCTCACCCCAGCATGTTCCGTCCTCCTGTCCCTTCCCCCCGCCAGCAGGCGGCTGCTCGGGAGCCCGAGCCTCCCCCCCGCGCCCCCGCCCGCCCCGGGGCTGCCTGTCCCGGGCGCCTCGCGCTCCCGCCCCCGGGCCGGCTGGGCGGCGTGTGCGTGTGTGTGTGTCTGTGTGTGTGTGTGTATCTCTGTGTGTGTGTCTGTGTGTGGGGAGGGTGGTGCCGCGGGAGGGGGTGGGCAGGGGCAGCTGCGGGACGGGGAGTCCTGCTCCCAGCGCCTGGGGAGGGGGCCCCGCCGGGGCACTGTCTCCCCGACCCCACCCGGGGCTGGCCCAGGGAGGGGCGGCCGGAGCCGCAGCCTGGCGCAGGAGCAGCCTCCCGCGGGTGGGTGGGGCGCCCCCTCCGCCCCCCGGGCCCCTAGCTCCCCCCTCCCCGGGACGGGGGCGGCCTGACCTATCCATCCCCTCCCCTCCCCCGTCCCCGGGGCCGGCCCGGTCCGGGCGGGGTGGCGTGGGGGAGGGGGCGGGGAACCGCAGCCGCGGACGGGGAGGAGGAGGCGGGAGGCTGGGCGGGGGCGTCCCCTCCGGCCCGGGGCGCCCTGGAGAGGGCGTGCGGCGCGGGCCCCGCGGCTCCCCCGCCGGGACCTCATTGTTCTGCAGCGGGTGGGGGCTGGGGGGGTCCCCGGGCTGCTCCCGGGGCGCCGCGGAGCTTTGAACTTTCCGTCGCGGAGACCCTCCCTTAGTGCGTTCCGACCCCGGCCCGGCCGGCCCGGCCGCCCGCCCTGCCCCCCCACGCCCGCTCCCTCCCCGGCCTCGCCCGGCCCGAGCGAGCGAGCGGGGCCGCCCCGCGCCGGCCTCCCTCCCTCGCGCGCTCCCCCGCTCCCCCCTCCGTACTCCTCCCCCGGCCGGCCCGCCCGCCCCGCGCGCAGCCCGGGCCCCGGCCGGAGCGGGCTCTTCACACACAATTGATTCGGTCGTTACGAAAAGTGCACTTGTCCCCTCCCCCTCCCCCTCCGGCGGCCGCCCGGGCCGGGCCCGCGGGGCGCGGGGGCCGCGCGGGAGGGAGGCGGGAGCCGGGGAGCGGATCCGGAGGCGCCTCCCCCCGCGCCCAGGGGACGGGGCTGCAGGCCGCGGGGAGCGGGGCGCCGCGAGCGCCGAGGGCGGGCGGCCCATCTGCGAGGAGCGCTGATAACCGCGCGGCGGCCGCGGCGGCCGCCAGCAGCCCATCTGCGCCGCGGCCGCCTCCGGCCGGACCGAGCCGGGGGGGGGCCGGGCCGAGGGGCGCGCCGCGGGGGCGGCTGGGCAGGGTCCCGTCCCTCGCGCGTCAGGGACGCCCGCCCCCCGCCGCCAGCGCCCACCCCCCGCCTAAATCAGTGCTCTCTCCCGGACCCGGGGGAGTCAGGGTCATTGTCCCCTCCCTCCCGATCGAGCCGGGGACCCCTCCCTCAGCCCAGATCTGCGCCCACTTTCCCACCCGCGGAGTGGGGGGTCACTGACTCTCCGCAGCCCGGCTCTGCGTTCCCCACCCGGCCGGTTCCCGCCCCCTCCCCCAGCCCGGGGCAGTGTTCCCCAGTTTTAAGTGTGATTTTCTGCCCCCCCCCTGCGGCCAGTGCCCCAGCAGATGGTGGACTGGGGCTGCTCCTCACCCGGGGCCCCTGCCCTCAGCCCTCCAGGCTGCCCGGTCCCTAGTACCCCGCCCCCATCCCAGGCTGCGCATCCCTTCCCCGGGGCGCTGGGTGCCTGGTCTGAGGCGGGAGCCCCACTCCTGCCGGCCGGCAGGTGACCCTCAGAGCTGGCAGCTGACTCACTGGCTGAGTCTGTGTCTGGGTCTGCCTCTCCCCTAGGGCCTGGGCATCATGGGAAGCCCCCCTTCCCCCTCAGCCCAGCGGACTTCAAGGTGGAGCTAAGGCAGGCACATGCCCCCACAGGCCAGAGCAGAAAAGGGGGTGCCCGTGCTGGGCTCTGGGTCTTGCCCGCCTAGCCAATCCCCTCAGCTCCTACCTGAACCCCCCCTCATCCCCTCTGCCACCCCCCCTCAGGCAGCAGGGGCCTCACAAACCTCCATCCTGGCTCCCAGACCAATAATGAGCGTCCCCCAAGGGACCACCTGCCCGGGAGGCAGAGAAAGGGGACCCAGGCCTCCCAGGCCAGGCAGCCCGGAGGACGACAAACACAACAGCCGTGCCCTCCTGCGACAGCCCGCCCCTCCAGCTCCCGGCCTGCCCGGCCCCCGCGGGTCCCCAGAGAGCCAGTTAGTTACCTGCCACTCGCCCAGCCAACCGCAGCCAGCATGGGAGATGCCCCGTCCTGCCGCCCCCTCGCAGAGCACCGTCCTGGCGCCCAGGGATAATGTCCCTATTCCCATTTTCCTTCTCACTGATCTAAGGAGGGACAGATTCTGCCGGAATCCTGGGGCAGCCTGGCCTCTTCCTGGGTGGGGTGGGGGGGGGGTGAACGGGCACCTCCTTGAAAAGGTACGGAGGGTGGAGGGTGTCCCCTACCTCCCTCCGCTGCCCCCGCCCCCTCAGGCACCCACAGAGACCCACGATCAAACTTCTCATGGCCTCTGGTGGCCGTGGGGAGAGAGCCTGTAGTTTTGTCCTGGGTGGGTTTGGGTGAAGGTCATTGGCCCATACATCTTTGTCTTGTGCAAATGCTTAGCACCCAAGGGTATTGCGGGGGTGGGCACCGGGCATTGGAGTGGGTGGAACTCTGCGCCAGCCCTGGCCTGGGGCACCCCGCTAGAGGGGAGGGGCAGCCCAGGGACGGTGACGAAGCCCTGCGAACTGCAAGGGAGGGGAACGGGCGGGCGCACTCGCCGAGGAAGGAGAGGGGCTTGGGGAGCGGGGTCATCCAGCAGCTGACCGCGGGCCCCCTCGTGGGCACGGTCCCAAGGGGGGCGTCCCTGGTGTGTCATCGCTCTTGCATGCGGCTCTCGGCCGCCCCCTCTCCCGGCCCCCTCTCCTCCCCCGGCCATATGTGGTGCTGTGCTCCGGCCCTTCCCTCGTCCCGGCCGGCCTCGGGTCGATGATCTGACACCACTTGTCCCGTCCCATCTGGCCCTGAGCTTTTCTGGGTGTGTGTGACAAAGGCTTAATCTGTCCGGACGGGCCCAGGGCGGAGAGGAGGAGGGTGAGGGGAATTACACTTTGCCGGGGCCTCCTGCATCTGGGGCCCTGGTGGGGGGCGGGGTGGGGTGCGGCGGGGTGGAGGGGAGTGGGGGGGGGGCAAGTTGGCCTTCAGTTTGCAGGTCGTCACAGGAAATAGAAGTGCCGGCGGAGGGCGGGGCCCCCACCAGCAGGCACGGGCGCTCACGAGGCCAGATCCTTCTCATGACAAGAGCCCACCTGGCCCTCCTCCTTAGGGTTCGTTATTTCTCCTGTTGGGCCGGCTTTGGCCACACAGACAGACAGACAGACAGACAGACAGACACGCCCCGGGAGGCGAGACCCCGATTCCGTTCCAGCTCCGGCCACCAGGAGAACTTTTCCTTTTCCTCTGCTCTCCAGAGCTGGCAGCGCGGTCCGGGGGGCCTGTGAGGGTCACCAGTTCTCTGTCTGGGCTGGTGCCCCAGGCCATTTATTAATGTCTGCAGCCAGAGAGCCCTGAGGCCCCTTGGGAGGCCATTGTCCTCCTCTCTGTCCTCCTCCAGCTCTGCCATCTCCCAGATAGCAAAACTGAGGCCTGGGGAGAGGAAGAGTCCCTTGGCCAGGAGCCAAGGCTGGATGCAAATCTCTGGTCCAGTTGCTTCTCTGTGGGGACCTGGGGGCCCGTCACCAGCCAGGAATGCCGTCCCCCCCACACACACCGTCCTAGCCCCCTTTCCCCAAGGGGCACTGCAGATTGCCAACCCCCCTGCCACTCCCATGCTCTTGCGAGTGGGACCCCAGGTGCTGTGCTGGGTAAATTGACTAATGGTGATCTCGTCCCAGTTTGCAGACAATGTTCATTTAGTGCGGAGGGTTTTCACACTCTCCACAAGGCTCCCCAGAGCCTTCGTATAACCCTTTGGCACCTGCGGCCGCTGGCCGGGGCGGGAAATGGCCCCTGACTTAGCACAGTGTCACGGATGCCGTGGCTGGCCGTGACCTTGGGTTGGACACCTCCGTGTTTATGAATGGTCGCCCAAGAGACTTCCTCTGCACGCCTGTCGCGGTGACGAGGCTCTGCTCCCAGGGCCGGGCGGCTGGGCCTGCGGCCAGGCTTCAGATGAGCAAACTGAGGCTTAGGGACTTTCCCCACCAGGCCAGATCGCGGGTGCTGGGGGTGGGCCGGCCTGGAGTCTGGGCGCCCTCTGCCTACCTCTCCACGCCAGCCTGGCCCAGAGGGCCCTGCCAGGCCCTGCGGGGAGTCCAGGTCCCGAGTTGGTTCCAGAGGACCTGTGAGCACAGTCACGGGCTGGCAGCATTGCCCAGTCGGCTGGAGGCTGGATGGGCTCTATGGGGGGGGTCCCAGGGATGAGACGGGAGGAGTCCTCTGCTGTTCTGGGTTCCGGGGGAGGGGGCCCTCCGCATCGCTCAGGAGAGGCGCGGCCTGGGGGCTACGTTGGTTAAGTCTTGGCGGCTCAGATGAGCGTGTTCCCCGGCGCTCTGTGGAGCCGGGTGACGCTGCATGTAGGCGGCCCCAGGGCTCCTGTCCGGCCTTCTCGTCCTCTCCCCGGGAGGGAGTGGGACAGCCTCCCTGCCCCCACAGGACAAAGCATGGATGTTCCCCCTGTGCCCCGCCACGGACGGGCTGCGGGAGAAACACTGCTAAGAGGACCGGCCAGGGACAAAGGCTGAGGCCTGACCATGCTCAGGCGCCCGAGACCGCCCAGCCGCTCTCACCACCAGGCTGCAGGGCCACGGGCACATGCATGAGGCCGCTGTGTGCATGCACATATGACCGTGTGGGCGTGAGTGTGGTGCCTGCCCATGTGTAGATGGGGCTGCCGTGTGCCTAGGGGAAGAGTATATGTGTGTGTCTCTGTGTGTCTCTGTGTGTGTCTCTGTGTCTGTGTGTGTTTGTGTGTGTCTCTGTGTGTCTGTGGTGTGTTTGTGTGTGTCCTTCTGTGCATGTCTGTGTGTGTTTATGTGTATGTCTGTGTGTGTCTCTGTGTGTCTGTGTGTTTGTGTGTGTCTGTGTTTGTGTCTGTGTGTGTTTGTGTGTCTGTGTGTGTGGGCGTGTCTGTGTGTGTCTCTGTGTCTGTGTTTGTGTATGTCTGTGTGTCTCTGTGTGTGTGGTGTGTGTCTGTGTGTGTCCGTGTGTGCCTGTGTGTGTGTCTGTGCGTGTCTGTGTATCTGTGTGTCTGTGTGTCTGTGCATGTCTCTGTGTGTGTCTGTGTGTGCCTGTGTGTTCCTATGTGTGTGTTTGTGTGTCTCTGTGTGTGTCTGTGTGTGTGTGTCTGTGTGTGTGTCTGTGTTTGTATGTGTGTTTGTATGTGGGCGTGTCTATGTGTCTGTGTATCTGTGTGTCTGCGTGTCTTTGTGTCTGTGTGTCTGTGTGTGTCTGTGTGTGTCTGTGCTGTCTGTGTGTGCACGTGTGCACATGTGTGCGTATGGGCGGGTGTGCTGTTGAGGGAGACTGTGTGCTTGTGGCTGTGTAACTGCGCGTCTGTGTTGGCAGATGTGTGGGCACCTGGGCTGTGGGCATTGGCAGGCCATGCGTGTGACCGTGTGCGCCTGCACACATGTGCCTGATCCAGGCGCAAACAGCGTCCGTCTGGCCGTGCACAGCTGCTGGGGTGTCCTTCATCCTAACCGAGTCCGCCTCCCCGCGTCCCAGCCCCTGCCCCAGGGGTCTCAGCAGCCCCTGAACCAGAGGTGAGGGGGGACGGGCGTGGCCTGAAGGAGGGGTGCCACCTCACGGGACCCAGGACACCCCTTTGTTCCCAAGGCCCCTCTTTGTCTGCCCTCCTCGCCCTCTGGAAGGAAAGCGGGCAGAGCTTGTGACCTTTACCCCGTTGCTTTGGAGCCTGTGACCGGGGTGGGACCAGGCCTGCTTCTAGAGAGAGGCTCCGAACTTGCCTGAGTCCACGGCCAGGATGGATGGGATCTCAGCCTCTGCCTTGGGCTTGCTCCACTGCTCCCAGCCTCAGTTTCCTCATCTGGAAAATGGGCCTTGAAGACCCACTTCCAGAAACCTGGGCAAGTTAGGAGGGCTGTGCTCAGCAGAGCGAGTCTGCAGCTCACCCTAAAGCAGTTTCCCAAAGTGAGTAATAAGGTGCTTCCTCCCCGCCTCCCCAGGGCAGGTGGTAGCAGTGGCAGCCTGGGGTGAAACTGGGGGCACTTTCTGTTCATTCACTTGAAGAAAGTCCATTTCCAGAGGGGTGCTGAGTGATTGTTTTTCTGTGGAGGGGATGGTAAGCCAAGCAAATTTGGGAGCCTGTGTGCTAATGCGAGAGGCAGAGAGAAGGCTGGGCGAGCACCTGTCTGTGTGCCACTGATTCCGGGGGCCCCCAGGTCTTTGTCCACTCCCGGCCCGCCAACACCTAGCCGGGAGGGGAAGGCCCCTGGGACTTCCGGTCACTGGACTCCCGGGCTTCCCGGCCCAGCCCTGCCCTCTTGCTCGTTTGGCCTTAGTTTCCCCTCTGTGCCATGGCGCGTCCTTCTTCCTGGCCGGACTCTGGGGTGGGGGGTGGGGGAGAGGAGCGCGTCAGCCCCACATGCAGACCGTGGGAAGGAGCTCCCGGAGCGCGGGCCTCTTGCGGAGCCCGTTCCCTTCCCTGGCCCTTGGAGTCCTGGCGGGGTGATGCTCCTCCCCACCGCAGTGCTCAGCAATGATCTGCACCCTGGGGATGGGGGGTGGGGGTGGGGGGGTGTCGGGGCTCAGGGGCTCCCTCTGCCCAGACCAGGGAACTTTAGTGACGCCCTCTGCCTCGGGTGCCTGTTGGTTGTGTCGGATGATGGAAGCCAAGGGTGGGTGCTGTAGGGGTGAGGGTGGGGGCGTGAGGGCACCCCTTGTGGAAGGGTGAGCCTCCCCACACACCCCCTACCTGCCGCCCACCAGCTCCCGGTGGGGGTCTGAGAGCACAGCTCCCGTGTTCTTAGCCCGTCGAGCCTGCTGGCTTCTGTGGGGAGTCAAGAATCTGTCCTGGGAGCACCCCGGGGTGTTCCCCAAGTTTCACCCAGAGCAAGTGGCCCCAGGGCCTGGAGGCAGGTTCCCCCCTCCCCACCCAGTCTGGCTGAGCCTTGCTTGAGGGACTCTCAAAACCTTCCCCAGGTGTGTGGGGGGAGCTGGAGCGATAGCACAGCCAGAGGTCATTTGCCTTGCATGCAGACTGACCCGGGTTCGATCCCCTGCATCACATATGGTCCCCTCCCAAGCACCACCAGGAGTAATTCCTGAGAGCAGAGTCAGAAAGAATGCCTGTGCATTACCGAGTGTGACCCCCCCAAAAAAAAGCTTCCCAAGATCCAGCTTGCACCCACTCCCCACCCCCCACCCCCGCTGGGCCAGACCCGCCCTCCCCTCCTCGGTGTTAGGTGCCGCCTTCCCTTGCCACCTCAGTGCTGGCCCGTGGAGCAGGTGGAGAGACCAGGCAGGACTGGCTCCCAAGCTGAGAGACTAGGCTCCTCCCATGTGTTCTCACACACACACACACACACACACACACACACACACACACACACACACACACACACACACACACACACACACACACACACACACACACACACACACACACACACACACACACACACACACACACACCCCTGCTGTCCTGCCTCCCGGCTCCGCCCCCAGCCAAGCCTGTGGCCAGTCCTGTTCACTGCACCTTCCAAATCCCTGGTGGATTCAGCCGCCGCCCCTCCGCCCCCCACCCCTTCCGCCTCCTGTGACTCCAGGCCCAGAGTCCCCGTGTCACTCAGCACCCCTGCCCCCTCACCCCTCCTCACGCAGCCAGGGGAAACTCGGCAGAGAGCAGATTCTCACGCTCCCGGGTGCCGAGCCCTCCAGGATCCCGTCTCTCCAAGAGCTGGAGTGCTTCCTGAGCCCCAGGGCCTGAGCACCCCGTCCACTCTCCCCTGCTGGCCGGAGCGCCCCGCTGCACCCGCTCTCCGCCCCCTGCTGCTGGAGCTCAAACACCGCAGCCTCCCTAGTCTCTGGCCAGCCACCCCCGGGTCCCGCCAGGCCGGGCCCGTCTGGGTTTGGCTATTACTTTATTTAGGGAGGGGGGTGCTGGGATGGAAGCCTCCTGCACAGAGAGCCCTGTCCAGCCCAGGTTGGCCTCTCAGGCCTAGAATGGCCCCTGTCCCTACGGGGCTCCCCACAGTCGAGGGGCGGGGTCTGTGGGGAGAACCACTGCCCAGGCCGGTGCTCGGCCTTAGACCTCAGGGTTCTGCCCCTGCTCCCTCATGCGCCAGGGCGCCCTCAGGGCGGTGGCCTTGGACAAGAGCCTTTGGGTGAGAGCCGAGCATGGGGCACCCCCTGCCGGGGTGCAGAGCTGAGCCAGGCTGTGGACCGGGTGCCCAGGGGCACTTTCCAGGAGAAGCCGCAGGAGCTGCAGAACACGTCCAGGGGGCTGGGGAGGGTCCCCCTCCCCTCCCCTCGGTTTTCCAGATCCCTCCAACACATCAGCTTGACCACTGCTGCGGGGTGCTGGGGGACGGGCAGGGGAACCCGGTTGGGGTGCAGAGGAGAGAAAGCCCTAGAAAGTTCCTCAGAGGAGCTGGTGCGCCATTCTGGAGGGAAGCAAGGAGGGGCAGGAGGGTTGGAAGAGGAAGAGGAGGGGGCGGAGCGATGGCACAGCAGGGAGGGTGTTTGCCTGGCACACAGCTGACCTGGGTTCGATCCCCGGCATCTCATATGGTCCCTAGAGCAACACCAGGAGCAGTTCCTGAGTGCAGGGTCAGGAGTAACCCCTGAGCATCCATGAGTGTGACACCCGCCCCCACAAAAAAAAAAAAAAATGAAAAGGAGAGCTCAGATAGGGCAGGTGCGGGCACGGGCTGGGGTGGAGCCTGCCCAGGACAGGAGAGGAGGGCTGGACTCCGTGACACGGGCGTGGGGGTCCAGGGCCCCGGTGGGTGGAGCCCTGCTGGGAGCAGGGGCATGGAGGAAGTCGGGCGAGTGGCAGGCAGGGCTGTCTGGGCCAAGGCACAGGGGAAGGGCCCACGGGGTGGCCCCCAGCCCTTCTCCAGGTGGGAGGCGTGTGGCAGTGCCGCTGCAGGAGACCCGGTGACTGAGGCCCCAGTGGGGCCCCTGCTCCTTGTCAGCTGGTTTGCGGGGCCCCGTCCCCGCCGGCCTGGGCCCCTGCTTGGGCCGATGACTCATCGGTTTCTCGTTTTCTCGGCATCCCGGGCTGAGGAAATGTTCGAGGAGACGCGGGCCCTGCTATGCCAGGCCGGGCCCTGACCGGTGCCGCAGGTCCGGGGAGTGAGCTCAGGGCCAGGGGGCGGCTGCCAGTGTCCCCAGGGCAGGTTTCCGGGAGCCCGGGAAGAGGGGGTTCCCGCCAGCCCTGCTCCACAGGTGAGCAGGCCTGAGGACCCGCGACCACCCGCAGGGACACTTGGGGGGACCCCGCTGAGGAGTGGGGCATGGGGAGGGGTCTGCCAGTTCCTGGGCACGTGGCTGGCAGCACCCTGCGGTAGGGCTGCAGCACCTGCTTCTGTTCGAATGGCTGTCGGGGAGGGCGGGCAACCCACACGCCCGGGTGGGCACGTGGGGAGATGGCACCGAAACACAGCCGCGGGCTGAGTGCAGGCTTTGCACACGGGAGCCCGGGTTCTATCCCGGGCACCCCAGGGTTCCCCGAGCACTGCCGGGTGTGGCCCCTGAAACCCTGCGCTTCCTCCTCTGGGCCCCCTAGGGGGACCACCCTTCCTTTATTGCAGGGGCTCCGACAGACCCAGAGGGTTGTTGGGCCGTTTGCCTCCTGGTGCTAGTTAGGGGCCCCTCTGCGGGGTGAGAGGAAAGCGGGGGGCTCAGGAGAGGCCGTTTCTGGAACTCTGACCTGCTGGGGAGCCAGGACGGGGCAGGAGGAGGGGCAAAGGGCTCCCGCCGTGTGGACTCTGAGCCCCTGCAGGCAGCGTGGGGAGCGGGGAGCAGGGGCGTGGCCGGGGAGCCAGCGCCTTTCCTCTCCTCCACCCTTCTCTCTGTAAGAGACTATGGACCCGCTGGTCCCCCGCTGGTCCTGCCTGCTGCGGCCCCTGCTGGGAGACAGCCCAGCCCCCAACCCTGGACACTGCAGGGGGAGCTCAGTGCGGCCCCAGGCTTGAGTTTCTGGGACTCATGAGCCCATGCGGCAAGTCGCCGCCACTCCCTGAGCCTCAGTTTCCCCTTCTGTCGGAGGGACCCGGCTGGGCTGCTTGCTGCAGGGGGTGCTGGGGTGCCTGAGGGCCGTGGGAGTCTGGGGAACTGCTCTGCGCAGGGCCCAGAGCCCAGGAAGGGGGGAAGGGAGGAGAGCATGGCTCTCAGGGGCAGATGGGCACCCAGGTCCCTGCGGGGGGGCTGCTGCCTTCTCTTCGGGGTGGGAGCTCCGTGCGGGAGAGGGGCGCGCCCAGGGTCAGAGACTGCCCGGGGTCCAGCTGCCTCTTGCGGGGCAGGGGGGGGGCGGCAGAGGGGAGGGGTCCTTCTGGGGTGAGGAGTGGTTTCAGCTCCCACCTCCCCCACCAGCTGTGCAGCCTCAGAGAGACACGGCTCAGCCTCTCCGAGCCTGCCTGCGGCATCCGTCCAGCGGGGGTCCTCGTGGCACTGCCCGCCAGGGTCAGCCCCCGAGTCTGCAGCCACCAGCGCTCAGCCTCGCCGGTGTGGATGCAGAGGCCTCGAGCTGGCCAGAGCGGTGCAGCGGGGAACGTGTTTGTTTGGGAGCTGGGCCCCCCTGGGTCCCCCACCCCTCCACGGCAGAGCTCATGGCCCCGGCGTCTCTGGGGGCCCTTTCCAGAGTGGGGCGGCACCGTGAGCCTGGCCTGGCCTGGGGGGTCATCGAGGAGTCCTGCAGGTCAGGAGGGCCGGGGCGCAGGGGGGCATGGGGGCGGATGGGGGCTCAGCCAGTGTCTTGCACTGCAGCTGAGAGGGGGAGCTCGGGGGCCCCCCCTCATGGGCAAAGCACAGCCCACCCACCCCCCGCCCCACCCCGCCAGGCCAGCTGAGCTGCCAGCACCATCTGGGCGGCATGCAGCTCTGGGCCGGGCGACTGGCCTGGAGGCTGGGGGCCCGGAAATGGGACCTGCTGGCGGACGAGGAGCATGGGAAGGTGTGAGACAGGACAGAGCAGCATCCTAGGAGGGGTGAGGTGCCCGCCCCGCCCTCTCCCCACGACCCCCAGCCCTCCTCCTGCAGAAGCTGCTGGCTCTGGGTGTGAGTCTGAGGTCTGCCTTGCACCTGCTGTGTGGCGTGGGCAAGCTCCCCAGCCTCTCTGTGCCTTTCTTTCTTTGCGGGGCTAGTCATTGTTGTTGTTGTTGTTGTTGTTAGCATACCTGACTCTGCTCAGAGCTTACTCCTGCCTCTGCACTTAGGAATTGTCTGGGGATCGAGCCTGGGTCTGCCTCATGCAAGGCAAGCGCCCTCCCCGCGGGACTTTCATTCCAGCCCCTGTGCCTTAGTTTCTGTATCTGAAAAGTGGGGAGGCGTGCCGGAGAGACAGTGCAGGGATCAAAGCCCCAGCCAGCCCCGGGACCGTCCCTGGCACCACAGACCAGGATTGATCCCCGAGCACAGGCCCAGGAGTAAGCCCTGAGTACCTCCGGGTGTGACCTAATAACCCCTGCACCCCCCTCCCCAATATAGCCAGTGGGGGGCCTGAGAACTCCACTCCTGGCTCTTCCTGCCTCAGCTCCTGCCACAGTGCCCAGCACCCCCTCCCCGCCCCCCGCCATACATGGCTCAGCTTTCCTGGCTTCTGCTCATTAAGGCCAGGGTCAGAGGTAGAGGTCAGCCCCGGAGGTCAGCTCGGGGGCCCCAGATCTCAAGACAGGCCTCTGGCGTGGAGGGACTTTCTGTCATCTGTCACCCCCAGCCCTGGCCCTGGGCTGGGGACGTGGCTGTGGCGTGCAGGAGGCCCGAGGGCTGGGCCGAGGCCTCTTGGCCAGGCCCCAGCGGCTGGGTTTCAAGGCCCTGCTCTGCCTGCCGCGGGCCCGCCGCTCTGGAGAACGTTCCCAGCGCCTAGCCTTGGTCTCCTTATCAGGACAGGGGAGAGGCGGGGTGGGGGGGGGGGCACGGGGCTGCAGCCTGGAGCCAGGGCAGTGCCCCTGAGGGCTGGGGATTGGGTCCATCCTCGGCCCCCAGCGCTGGGGGCTCAGGCCCACGGGCCCGGGATGGAGGCCGCGCGTGGCTCTCAGCGGCCTTGTTCTCTGTGAAAGCCTCTTTGTCAACCCCCCACTAGCTCCTCCTGTGGGGCTGTGTGACCCTGGGGCCTCTCTGAGCCTCAGTTTCCTCCGTGGTCAGAGGGCCGAGGCTGCCCTCCCACCACAGGCTCTTTGAAGGCAGGGACACCCCCCCCCCCCGACACACGACGTTTTTTCCTTTTCTCTTTTCCCTCAGAGGACCCCCGGACGCCCCAGCGCGAGGGCGCAGAGCCGCCCCCACGGCCCGCTCTGGACTCGGCCCAGACTTCGCTCGCCCGGTCTTGCTCGTGCCCCACCTCGCCCTGGCCCACGCGCACAGGCTGGGTCTCTGTAGGGCTCGGGCTGAGGGGTGCAGGGCCTCCCCCCCGCCGAGACACTAGCGGTCTTTCCGCCTGTTTTCTCTCCTCTTCACCCGGGGGCTGGTTGAAATAGGTAAACCTCACCGACTTCCTGCTCCACTCGAGGCCTTCTGCCGGGTCCCCAGAACTCTCCCGGCCAAAGCCACCAGGTCCCCAAAGGCCCCTTTCTCCCCATCTGTGCTTCCTCATTGACCCTCAGCCACACCGAGCTCCTGTAGTCCTGCTGGAATGTCACCTCCTCCATGAGGCCCTCCAAGACTATCTTCCCAGAGAGCTGGAGTCCTTCCCTCCCTTCCCCTCTCCTCCCTTCCCCTTCCCTTTCCCCCCCCCCCCCCATCTCTCTTGGCCCTTATTCATCTTTGGGGCCCTTACCAGTGTCTGGCAGATGCCGGGTCCGTGTGACTGTTCTCCTGGGACCCTGTGGTCTTGCTCACAGCTCGGTTCCCAGCATCTGGTGCCTAGTAGCCACTTGGTCAGGATTTGCTAAATGGAAGCTGCAAGCTTGCCCTTTTCTGCTTTGTGCCTCAGTTTCCCCTGAAAAACAGAGAACCAGAATTGTGGGACAGAAAGCCGGGTGCTTGCCTGATGGTCAGGGGCCTGTCCAGCAGCGTCCTGTAGGCCCAGGGTGAGGGACACGGAGGGACTGGGGGGTGGTCACAGAGCTTCTCCCCTTCCCCCGCCTGCTCAGTTACAGCCTTTGAACTGGCTCCTGGTGCTCTTGGGGACCTCAGGTGGGGCAGGGACACAGGCTGGGGGCACAGGGCAGAGAGGCTGGCTCAGAAGGAGGGCGGGGGCTGGGAGCTCAGGGGCTGGGTGGTCCCTGAGAGCCAGAGCGCAGGCAGAGAAGATGCAGAGAGAGCCAGCCCCAGGGAGCAGCCCCGGCAGGCGGAGACTGTGGATTCTGGGGGCCGAAGCCCGGAGGGAACTTAATCTACAGAAAGGACGTGAACGGGGCTGGCCGCGAAGGGACGGACTCGACAGCCTCCTCTTCCTCCGATCAGCTGGCTTATTCGCCGGAAAAGCCTCTTTGTCGTTCACTCACTCATTCATTCATTTACCTGCACATTCAGCAGCTGGAGAGAGCCTGCGAGGGTGAGCAGTCCCGAGATACTGTGCAGGGCGTCTCCCGCGTGCAGATCCCACAGGCGTGGCAGCGGTAGTGGTGGCGGTGGTGGTGGCGGTGGTGGTGGTGGTGCAGTGGTAGTTATGGCAGTGACGGTGATGGGAATTTCAGTGGTGATGGTGATGGAGATGGTGCTGATGGAGTTGATGACCACACATGGTGGTGACGGTGAGGATGAAGATGGTGACAGCAATGGAAATGAGGGGGGGGGTGGTGGTGGTGGAGGTGGTGGTGGTGACGGCCAGGATGGTGATGGTGGTGGTGTGTGATGTCAGACATGGTCGTCAGGGCCATGGTAATATTGGTGACGATGCTGAGGGTGGTGGTGCTGGAGGGGTGGGAATGATGATGGCGGCCTATTGGTGATGATGCGGTGGTGGCGGCAGCACCGTGGGAGACAGGAAAGGGGACGATGGCCATGGTGGTGAGAGTGAGCATGTGTCAGCTGGCGCCTCCTGAGGCTCTCGCTGCCGACCTGCTCTCTGTGTTTCCTGTGGGCTTGTGCACACCCCATCAGCAGCCCCGGGAGGCGCTGAGATCTTACGTAACCTGCCCCAGACCTCCTGCGGGCAAAGGGCGGCACCCGGATGTGACCCGGGCCGGCTGCTGTCTGGCTGCCCACTGCCCGCCACTCCCTGGGAAGCCCCCTCTGCAGGTGACTTCCGCTCCTCCACCGGGCCCAGCGTGGGGCCAGCAGGAGTCTGTCGAGGTGGAATCTGCCCTCTGGGGAGAGCAGGAGTCTGTCTGTCTGTCTATCTGTCAGGCTCCGCCCTCCAGAGCGCCCTGGCCCGCTCTCCCAGGCCTGGCCCGTGACCAGGGAAACCGTCCATGCCCTCCAGGGCCGCCCCTGGGGAGCCAAGGAACTCACCTGGTAGAGGCCAAAGTATCCAGGCCTCCCGTTCCCTGGAGCGATGTGGCGAGGCAGCAAAGCAGAGTCTATCCCAGACCCTCCGGCGGGGCCTGGCCGGCGGGGGAGGCGGGAGGCGGGTGAGGGCTTCCTTCCTCTTGCTGTCTCTGTTCCCCCACCCCCGGCTCCTGACCAGCCTCCTGCACCCCCCCTTGGAGCAAACCCAAGCCCAGGGGGCAGAGTGTGGGTGGGGGCTAGGAGCAGACGGCCTGGGCACGGGGCTGCCTCTGCGAGCCCCACGCAGCCCGGGGACCTGCTGTACTGGGTTGTCCAGGGTATCTGCCGCCAGGGTGTTCAGTGCCAGGCACTCGGTCAAGCTCTGCAGACCCAAGTGAAAATCTCTGCGCGTGGCGAATGGGCACTCGACACCTGGGGCAAAGCGCGTGTTGGATTTGGAGCGTGTCCATGCTGTCCCCTGCTGAGGGGCAGGGTGGGGGAGAGAATGAGAGGGAGCTGGGGGTGCCAGGGTGGGAGGCATTGGAATTTTAATCAGGGTGTCAGAAAGGGCCCCAGAAGGGGGCACTTTGAAGGATGCTCAGAGAAAAGGGAGGGGAGCAAACTGGCATGGTGTGCGGCAGGAGAGCACTCTGGGTAGAGGGTACAGCTCATGCAAAGGTCCAGTGGCAGGAGTGCACCTGAGAGGTATGAGGAACAGTGAGCCTTGGGAGCTGCAAGACCCCACTTGACACTGCAGGACCTTGGGCCACAGAACAAAGTCATTTCTGAGTCCTCACATAAAAATCAGTGATATTGGTGTCGGGGGGGGAGGGCTGGAGTGGCCAGGGAGCGGCCGGGTCTTCCTGCCCAGCTCTCTGTCTGGAGGATGATTTTGTGGACTAGTCCTGACTCTTTCTGGAACTGGAGCCATAGGACAGCGGGGAGGCACTTGCCTTGTGTGTCGCTGGGTTCGACCCCCAGTACCCCCATAGGGTCCCCTAAGCCCACCAGGAGTGATCCTTGAGCACAGAACCTGGAGTTGGCTCTGAGCACTGCTGGGTGTGGCCAAAGAACAAGGTGTGTGTGTGTGTGTGTGTGTGTGTGTGTGTGTGTGTGTGTAAACCTAGTCCTGACGCTAAGAGGCTGCCTCTTGCTCAGCCCTGAGTTCAAATCCTCCTGGGTCTACAGCTTTCTGGCCCGGTGAGCTGAGCGGGTCCCTGCCTACAGCTCTCTCCGTGTCTTACCTGTAACACCTGAGAGTCAGTACCTGCAGGTCACGGTTGCATGGGGACACACAGGAGACTCTCCGAAAGGGTCCAGGAGCCCAGCATACGTTAGCCTGTCTGAGGCACCCAGAAAGTGTTTCCCACCGTCCTCCCTACGCTGGGAATCTCGCCCTTCCCTTAAGCCCCGGGAGCAAGAGGGGGCAGGGAACCCAGGGGCCGGGGGTGCACGGCGTGCCCAGGAGACAGCGAGGCAGGGCCGATGGAGGGTGGGCCCTGGGGACCACACCGTGGAGCAGTAGTCATCAGATTTGTGGTCCCCGAGCAGGTTTCGTAAGGAGCGGCTTGGGGGGCCGGCCAGCCGCTGTTAGGGTGTCGAAAGGCGAGAGCGTGGGGGAGCCCAGGCCACAGACGGGGGTGTCCCGGGCGGGTCTCGGAGAAGAGGAAGAGGCCGGGGCTCACGTGACTGTCCACCCAGCCCGAGTGTCCATCCGGTGTCTGGCCTTGCAGTGCGGGGATGGGCCCCCCCCAGCCGCGGGGCCCCAGGGAGCTCTGAGCCGAGGGAGCGCGGCTTCAGCGTGGGGCCCCGCCTGACCCCCTGGACTGGGCCCTTCTCCCCAGGGCTCTGTCCACGCTCCGGCCAGCCTCCAGGAAGGCTCCGCCCAGGGAGGGGGAACCCAGGCCCGGCTTGCAGCCGTCCCTGCCTCCGCCTGCTGGGGGCGCTGCGGCGGCCTCTCCGGAAGCCGGGAGCCGCTCTGAGCTCCGTGCTCTCCCAGAGAGCTTTTCCCTGAGACTGCACACGCACGCTGTTCCTGCCTCCTGTTGTCCCCGGGCGTGACCGACGCCCCTGGGCACAAGGAGCACGGGCCGGGTCCCCCGATCCTAACGGCCCTTCCACGCCCCCAGTCAACTCAGCTGCAGGATGGGGGCCCGGACTGGTCAGTCCCAGCCGAGAGAGGCCGTCGGGGACACACAGCCCGGAGAGATGGGGCCGAGGCCCACCAGGCCCTGGGCGGTGCAGAGTTCCGGGTGCTGGGCTTTCCACCTGAGAGGTGCCGGGCGCCCCGCAGCAGCGACCACCCGCTTCCTAGGAAGGGGCTTTCGCGCTGGGATTGTTGGATTCGCTGTGCCCCCCCCCCCCGCACACACACACCCTGTCCCTGCTTAGAAGGATGGGGGGGCAGCGGCAGGTGGTTCTCGGGTGTGGACACGAGGCCAGCTCAGGCTGCACTGGGCGGCCAAGGGCGCCTTTGTCCCCTTTGTCTCCCTCTCGTGCAAATTAGCAATTACCTTTCCTGCTCTGCAGGCTCGGCCTTTCCTGGGAGAATTGCTCCGGAGCAGCCACTGAGCAGGCAGGCGCTGCCTGGCTAATTAGGGGGTGGCCTCTGGGGAGAGGCTCCAGGCCAGAGTGGCCAGAATTGGGGCTCCAGCTGCCTGCGGCTGCTGCCAGCTCTGCTGGGGGACCCGGTGATGCCCTGGGCTCCGGCACACTCTGGCCCTCTGACACCCTGACCCTGGCTTCGTGGCTTCTGAGCTGTGTGCTCCCGGCCGAGTCGCTCTGCCTCTCTGGGCCGCTGGCTCCTCATCTTCCCCCATAGGGTTGTGTGGGCTTGGAGCCCACACCCCAGGGCTGTTACTGCCTCCACCTCGGCAGTACAGGCGAGAGGAGAAGCCCGGCTGGGCCCCAGGCCTGTAGGTAAGAGTCAACGGGGCAGGACTCTGGGCCCCATGGGCTTCTCGAAGGAACAGAGCACTCGAGGCTCTGTGCTGTTGTGCCTGGAGTAGGGCCTGACCCGGAGCAAGTGCTCCCAGAGGTGAGACTCCTCCCCTCCCTCCTCCCTCTCACTCCCTTCCCCTCCCTCCTCCTTCCTGTCTTCTCTCGGGTCTCCTTCCTTCCCCCTCTCTCCCTCTCCCTTCCCTTCTTCCTCCTTCCCCTCGTCTCCTCCCTCCCTCCTCTCCTCTTCTTCCTTTTTTCTTCTTCCTCCTTCCCCTTCCCTCCTCCTCTTCCTCTCCTCTCCTCCCTCTGCTCTCTCCCCCTTTTCTTCCTGTTCCTTCTCCCACTCCTTCCTCTCCCCTTTTCCCTCCTCCCTGCCCCCCTCTAGCCTCAGAACCCCACTGACCTGAGCCCGAGCAGCAGCCGGAGGCTAAGGGGTGGAGGAATGGGGGCTGTGGGCGACCTGCTGGGGGGGAGGCGGGGGGGGGCTGTGGGAGCAAGGAGGGGGCGCATGGGCGGCCCCAAGACAGCGGGTGCCTGTGGGGAGCCGAGACCCTGCACGGGACAGGGGCTTCTCTGCAACAGTGACTCCTGGGTCCAAGACTCAGGAGGAGTGGAGGTGGGGTGGGAGTGTCCCGGCCGAGCACGTGGCCCTGCAGTGTGGCCTGAGGCTTGTGTGGGCAGCCGAGGGGGGACTCTGGGCTACGGCCCTGGGAGCTGGAGGGTGTCCGTGCAAACTTGCGTGCGACACGCCGCCTGCCGGCCTGGACACAGGGTTTCTGGGGCGCTGTCCCGTGAGAGCGTCAGCACCTACAGCCCTGCGTGCGTGTGTGAGCGGCACCCTGTGGTCTCCGCTGGTGCCCTCGGGCCTCGGCCTCGGCCCTGGCCTGTCACCAGGACCTTCCCCTGGGCCACTGCTCATTGGCCCGGAGCTGAGGCTCCACTGGCCCGAGGGACATTTGAGCCCGGGCGTCTGGCCTGAACCCCACTGCTCACCCCTCACCCCTGTCTCCAAGCGGGGCCCTGGCCGGTTCCCAGGGGCCCAGTTAATCCCCTCTCCAGGCCCCCAGCGCAGACCAATTAGTGCCTGCTGTGAGGGGCACCGCACCTGCCCCTCCCGCCCGCCCGTGCTCCCAGAGGCCGCTCCTGCTCTGGGCTCTGGGTCCCAGGCGCTCCCGGGACCCAGGCGAGGGGCGTGGGTTTTGTTTGGGGTTTGTTGTTTTCTCTCTGCAGAGCAGCAGGGAGCAGTGAAGCCAGGGAGCTCGGTCGCCCACTGCCCTGCTCTCCCCGCCTCTGCCTCCCTCTCCCCGGGGCCCCGCGGGTCCTCCGGGACAGGTGAGTGGGTTGCTGGCCAGCGGCGGCCGCCCCTCACCTGCGCACGGAGCTGGCTCCAGCGGGGGAGGAGGAGGAGGAGCAGGTCCTTGAGATGTGACAAAGGTCTGAGTGTGGGCCGCCAGAGCAGCGGTTTCCAGGCAACTGCGCTAGCCTGGGCTCCCCGCGGCGGCGGGCACATCCGTCATGCCGCCGCCTGGCTCAACCGGGAGCTGGGGCCGCCCCGGCAGCCGGGCACAGAGCCCGCGGCCCCGGCTCAGCCCTGCAGGGGACAGCAGCTCCCCGTCGGGGGCCGCCTGGGAGGCAGCACGGGAGGGACACCGGGCACCCAGCCGAGGGGCACCAGGCGGAGCTCCTGTGCCGTCCGTCCGTCCACCAGCCATACATCCGTCTGTCTGTTCTCCATCCATCCTTCTAGCTCTCACCCACCCATCCCTTCATCCTTTCCTCTGTCCGTCTGTCCAACCTCATCCTTCATCCTTCTATCCATCTCCATCCATTCCTCCGTCTGTCCATTCATTCATCTGTCTGTCCATCTGCCCAATCTCTTCCTCCATTCGCCCAGTCTTCTATCCATCCACCCGTCTGTCCCTCCATCCATCTATCCCTCCATCCACCCATCCATCTGTCTATCCATCCATCCATCCATCCATCCATCCATCCATCCACCCGCCCCTCTGCTCATCCAGGAATAGAATGGTAGCGGAGCGAGCAGAACGCAGATGCCTGGCCCAAACCCTGCTCCACTTCAGGGCCACTGTTTATCTTTGGTCGCCTCCCCTTCCCCTCCTCTGGGCCTCAGTTTGTTCGACTGTAAAATGGGCAGAGTCATGACTTTCAGTCTGTAGGGGTGTTGTGAGGCCCGTGGCAAGTGCTCCGTAGAGGTAAGTCCGTGGTCGAGGTGCTCCGCGTTGTGCCCGTCACGATGTGTGTGGGGAATCGGGATAACGAGACGCTTCCGGTCTGTGGCCTCGGCTCTCCGGGACAGGGCCTGTGTGACCGACTGGCTCTGTGACCCTAGGCAAGCCCCCTGCCCCAGAGCCTGTTTCCGCCGGCTCTGTGAAGAGAGGGTGGATGGAGTCTCCACGCCCACTCTCCCTGGGCCTGGAGAAGGGGGGGTGTGCCAGCGTCCCAGCAGGGCCTCACTCAGCTCCCTGTGATGGGCGCCCATGTGCTTGTGGGGCAGCCACGCCCCCACCTGGTTTCCAACACCCCACACACAACTGGTCTCCAGCCCCCCACACACCTGGTCTCCAGCCCCCCCCACCTGGTCTCCAGCCCCCCCAACCTGGTCTCCAGCCCCCCAAGCTGGTCTCCAGTCCACCCCACCTGGTCATCAACTGCCCACCTGGTCTCCAGCCCCCGCCACCTGGTCTCCAGCCCCCCCCACCTGGTCTCCAGCCCCCCCCACCTGCTCTCCAGCCCCACCACCTGGTCTCCAGTCCCCCCCACCTGGTCTCCAGCCCCCCCCACCTGGTCTCCAGTCCCCCCACACCTGGTCTCCAGCCCCCCACCTGGTCTCCAGCCCCCACACCTGTCTCCAGCCCCCCCACCTGGTCTTCAGCCCCCCACCTGGTATCCAGCCCCCACACCTGGTCTCCAGCCCCCACACCTGGTCTCCAGCCCCCCACCTGGTCTCCAGCCCCCACACCTGGTCTCCAGCCCCCCCCCACACCTGGTCTCCAGTCCCCCCACCTGGTCTCCAGCCCCCACACCTGGTCTCCAGTCCCCCCCACCTGGTCTCCAGCCCCCCCACACACACCTGCTCTCCTGCCACCCACCTGGTCTCCAGTCCCCCCATCCTGGTCTCCAGCCCCCCCCACCTGGTCTTCAGTCCCCCCACCTGGTCTCCAGCCCCCGCCTCCTGGTCTCCAGTCCTCCCCCCACCTGGTCTGCAGCCCCACCACCTGGTCTCCAGCCCCCCACCTGGTCTCCAGTCCCCCACCTGGTCTCCAGCCCCCCCACCTGGTCTCCAGCCCCCTCCTCACACACATGGTCTCCAGCCCACCTGGTTTCAAGAGTTCCCTCACTTCTGCTTTGAGCCCCCTACCCGCCCACCCCTCCACACACAGCTGGTTTCCAGCCCCCCCCACATCTGATTTCTAGCCCCCCTCTCTCCCCACCCCAGCTGGTCTGAAGGCTGAGGGCTTCCGCAGGGCTGCCCTGTGCCCTGAGTCCTAATGGCCCCGGCTCTCTCCCTGGCAGTGCTCACGCCGTCCTCATCCCCCTCCTTTCTGGAAACAGCCTCGGCCCCCCCCCACCCGGGGCCTGGAGGGCAAAGAGGAGGAGGAGGAGAGGAGGAGGAGGAGGAGGAGGCAGTGGCAGTGGTGGAGGCCTGAGTGCCAGGGGCCGGGCGGTCTGCCGGCCTTTTGTCTCAGCTGCCCAGCCCAGTGGCCAAGGCTCAGTTCCCCGGGGCAGGCCGTGTTGCCAGGCTGCTGGTGGCTCAGGGAGGCCGCGTGGGCAGCCGGGTCTGGGCAGGCCTGGGCTGGCAGGGCCCCCGGGGACAGCCTGGCCCTGTGTGGCGGGAGGGAGGAAGCCCGGAGGCCTGGAGCAGAGCTCAGCCTCTGGCCATGGTCTCCACACCTGCTCCGCCTCCAGCGCCCCCCGCCCCAGGCCCCTCTCACAGGCAGGTCAGTCTCAGCCCCGCAGGGGACAGCTGTTGTGGTACTGAAGACCCCCGCCCCCCCCAGTCCCTTGCAGCCGTAAACCAGAGTCCCCCGAGGGCCAGACGTGGTGTGGGTGCTGAGAGCCCCCAGAGCCCCTCAGAACCACTCTTGCTGTTGCCTCTGCTTTTGGGGTGCACGCTGTGAGCTAGGAGGGGTGTCGGGGACAGCATCCCATCCAAGAGGCCTCTCCTGAGCTTGCCCAGGTGCCTCGCCTCTGAGCTGGCGTCAGGGCAGCCCCGATGGGAGTCCTGCGGGAAGGGGTGCGGGGAAGGGAGGGGAGAGGGGGACCTCTGAGCTGCTTCTGCAG
The DNA here is from genome assembly GCF_027595985.1 of Sorex araneus. NCBI lineage: Eukaryota > Metazoa > Chordata > Mammalia > Eulipotyphla > Soricidae > Sorex > Sorex araneus. Next base: position 116,573,308 of record NC_073306.1, on the reverse strand, counting down.
GCGTCTGAGCCCCTGAGGTCTGAGAACCGAGGCTGGTGATCCCGGAGAGTCAGCCTTGGGACGGGAGATGCCCGGGAAGTGCTTCAGGGCAGAAGTGACCTGGAATCTGACTTGGCCTTGTGGTCCTGTCATCAAGTCCTGCAGGAACAGCTCTGTCACACGGGGTCTGGCTCTGTCACATGGGGTCTGAGTTCCGGCTCTGTCACACGGGGTCTGAGCTCTGGCTCTGTCACACGGGGTCTGGCTCTGTCACATGGGGTCTGAGTTCCGGCTCTGTCACACGGGGTCTGGGCTCCGGCTCTGTCACACGGGGTCTGAGCTCCAGCTCAGTCACGCCGGGGTCTGGCTCTGTCACACGGGGTCTGGGCTCCCTTTCGCCTTGTCCTGGGACGGGGACTCTCTTCCCGGGGAGGAATCTTCTTCTTCCACTTGCAGTCAGCTGCCTTCCGGGGACCCGCTCCCCGCCCTCCCCTGGCTCCCCTCGGGTCCAGCCTGCAGTGGCCTTTGCGTCGGTCCCCCTCCCGCTCCTCCGCTCGGCCCTCGGTCCTTCTTCACCCAGCAGCCAGAGCAATCTTCTGAAGCATAAATCAGACAGCATCAGCTCCGTGCCTAAAATCCTTCAGTGGCTCCCCGGGGGGTTCTTAGGACAAAGACCAGACTCCAGACCACAGCCCGCGGGGCCCAGCCTGTCCCTGGCGCTGCTGCCTGCTGACCCTCCGGCCTCCTGGCCCTGCCAAACCCGCCACCTGCCGTGCACACTGGCTCCTGAGGGTGCAGGGGGCAAACTCGGGGTGGGGTGGGGTGGGGGTGGGGGGACAGTGGCACCGGGCAATAGGCAGGAATGTGCCCAGCTGGTGGTATCAGCACAGTCCAGTTCTGGTCCCGGGCCTCAGTTTCCCCAGCAGTCAAAAAGAGCTTGTGGGAATACCCTTTCCCCATGGGTCCCGGAATAAGATGCTTCCTGCTCACCCTGCTCTGATCCTAAAGAAGAGACTTGTGCTGAGGGTCAGGGTGGGAATTTGAGAGATGCTAAGGCCCGAAGGAGTAGCGTCCCTCCCCTGGTGCCCTCTGCACAAACCAAGGCCCTCTGGGTAACTGTCACTCACCTGCAAATTCAGGGAACCGGGGGCTTGAAGCCTCCACCCAGACCCCAAGGCCTTTATGTATTTATTTGCTTTTAGGTCACACCTGGTGATGCTCAGGGTTTATTCCTGTGCCCTGTGCTCAGGGGTCACCCTTGGCAGTGCTCAGGGGGGGACTATGTGAGGTGCCGGGGATCAAACCCAGGTTGGTCACGTGCAAGGAGATGGTCTTAGCTGCTGTGCTGTCTCTCTGGCCCTTCCATTATTACTTGTTTTTATTTTTGTTTTGCATTTTGGGTCACACCAGCGATGCTCAGGGGCTACTCCTGGCTCATACACTCAGAAATTACTCCTGGCGGTGCTTGGGGGACCATATGGGATGCTGAGAATCGAACCCGGGTCAGCCGCGTGCAAGGCAAATGCCCTACCCGCTGTGCTATCGCTCCAGCCCCCCTCCACTATTATTTCAAGTTTTAATTTTGTTCAGAAACTCATGCCTTGGGTGGGTGAGGCCCTGGGTTCGATCCCCAGCACCACGAAACCAACGTTGAAAATAATTTTACTCCAGCACGCATGGTCCTTGCCATGATTTTGAAACGTGCAGGTGTAAAACAGGTCTGGTTCCGCCTGGCTGCGCCGGCCCCGCACCCTCCAGAAGGCGGCCCTGCTGCTGGCTCTCCCCGGCCTTCAGAGGGGGTTGGTGCCCGTGTCAGCACATGCTAATCCACGGCCTGCAGAGCTAGCAAGCTCTGGTCTGTGGTGGTCATCCCCCTGACCGCTGTGAGGGGTTGGCTGCAGGGCGCAGAGCTTGGTAGCGTGCCCTCCCACCCCCTAAACTCCCCCTGCCCAGATGTGGAGATTCTGGGAGCTGACTTGACTATGACTGGCTCTCCTGAGCCCCTTCCGTGCCGCCACCCACTAAGCAAGTGATCAGAGCGTTGGGACCGTGACTGTGCAGACAGGATCCCAGAAACGCAAGGCAGCAAGGTCGGGGGGGGGGGGCGGGGAAGAAAGAATATTTGCTGGAATGGGTCAAGCCAGTGGCCAGGCTTTCTGCAGTGGCCGGCTCTGTGGACCAATGCCGCCCGAGGAGCACAGCTGACCTCATGTCACAGGTGAAGAGCCACCGCTGGGAGAGGTGGCCCCTTCTTCATCACGGACCCAGGCCTACACGGTCCCTAAGCCTGGCTCCTTCCAGGCCCTCCCCCGTCCCAGGGGCACCTGTGGGGAGGAGGGTGGGAGTGTGTGTTGCAGTTGTCCTGGGGCTGAACACCCCGGCCTGGGCAGCTACCACCACGAGGTGCCCCAAAGGGCTGGACGCATCTATGGCTCCTCCGGTGACTAGGATTTATTTCATTGACTCACCGTGAATTGCAAAGGTATTTATGACTGAGTTTCAGGCATAGATTGTTCCAACACCAGTCCCTTCATCCCTGCCCGCTGCTCTCCACCAATGCCCCCAGTTTCCCTCCCGACGCCCCCCAGCCTGCCTCTGTGGTGGACACTTCCCCCCTTCCCCCTTATCCTAGTGTTCCCTTCCCTAACTTATCCCCCTCACCCCTGCCTCAGTGCCAAGCTTCCTACGGAAGACCAGTTCTGTGCTTAGTTTCTATTGCCATTTGATACAAAGTTTCTTTCTTTCTTTCTGGTCACACACCCAGGGGTGCTCAGGGGTTACTCCTGGCTCTGCACTCAGGAATTATTCCTGGCGGTGCTCCGAGGACCATATGGGATGCTGGGGATCGAACCCAGGTCAGTTGCATACAAGACAAACGCCCTCCCCGCTGTACTATTGCTCTGGCCTCCGAAGTTTCGTTCTATTCCGCATATGAGAGGGATCATGACTGATTTCACTCAACGTGATACTCTCCAGATCCACCCACATTCAGACAAATGGCATGACTTTATCTTTTCTTTAGGCTAAGTAGTATTCCGCTGTGTATATGTACCATAGTTTACCCAGCCAACTGTTCCTGGACATTTGGGTTGTTTCCATATTTTGGTTATTGTCTATAGAGCTGCAGTGAACATAGGAGTGCGGGTGTCTTTTCTGAACTGGGCTTTGGGACCCTGGGGGACTAGTCCGAGGAGTGGTATTGCTGGGTTCTATGGAAGCTCAATTCCTAGCTGTTTGAGGAAAGTCCATAATGTCCAGGCTCCGCGCCAGCCTGTTTTCACTCAGGGCGCCCCAGAGAGGGGTGGGTGAGAACCCCCCCCCCCCCGCGCCAAGGGAGCCAGCCCCGGCAGCTGACCTCCACTACCCAACTGCTGCCACGCTCCAGGCCACTTTCTGTACACATTTTAAGACACTTCCTACCCATTTTCCATAATTACCACACCATATTTGATGGAGTTCAGACAGTAGGCAACAAATCATAGGAATATATATATATATATATATATATATATATATATATATATATATATATCTGAGCCCTGCAAGCTACTGAGAGTATCCCGCCTGCACGGCAGAGCCTGGCAAGCTACCCATGGCGTATTCGATATGCCAAAAACAGTAGCAATAGGTCTCACTCCCCTGACCCTGAAAGAGCCTCCAATCATTGGGAAAGACGAGTAAGGAGAGGCTGCTAAAATCTCAGGGCTGGGAAGAATAGAGACGTTACTGGTGCCCACTCAAGTAAATCGATGAGCAACAGATGACGGTGATACAGTGACAGGAAGTTTCTGTTCATTTCTTCTTCTCTCTCTCTCTCTTTTTTTTTTATGGGGGTGGGTGTTTTTTTTCACGTTCCAACAAGTTCTACCAGTACTTTATAAGTCTTTGATATTAACCCTTTGTCGGACGAGTGACTGGCAAGTAATTTCCCCCTGTGTGTGGGCAAGGATTTGATTTTAACTGGCTGGCAGAACCGAGGCGGGCAGAGCGGGTGCCTCCCCTAATACAGAGTCGCTTCCCAGCGGAGTGAGGCTGACAAGTTTCCGGGGCCTGCAGCTGGCTATGCCCAGAGGGGCCCCCACCAGTGGCCTCCCCGTGTTCCCGCTTCAGGGAGAGTGACTCGGGTGTCAGCACACAGTTGGGCGCTGCTGTGGACGCAGGTGCCAGGGAAGTGGGCCAACACGGGTCCTCTGCAGGGCCAGGCCCCTGTGCCGGGGACAGCCCGCACGTGGGGGGCTTGAGCCACGGAACCAAAACTCGGCTCCTTCTGGTTCTAGAGGCTGCAGGGTTGGGGGGGAGTGGGCCTGAGGGATGCCCCTGAGGTCTCCCGCTCTGCCTCCCGTGGCCCCTGCTTCCCGCCTCTGCCCTCTCAGCCTCCTTCAAAGGACAGAGTCTGGAGTCTGGATGATCTCTCGCAGGAGCCGTTTCCACAGAGGGATTTGCAGTGAGGCGGGGCTGGGGGCAGCGGGGCGCGATTCAGCCCCTCTCAGGTGGGAATGCCGAGGGCCGCAGGCCAAGCAGAGGTTAGCTGCTTCCAGGAGGCAGGGAGAGGGGCCGAGGGCTCGGTACGAGCAAAGGCCCGGCGCAGGACAGATGAGCGGCATGGTTCTGGGGCCCGTGTGCAGGAGAGCATGGGGGTGCAGAGAAGGGGTGAGCACAGGCCTCGGAGAGGGTCCCAGTGAGACCCCCCCTTCTCCCCCTCCCCCTGCGCCTTTCCTGTGGGTGATGCAGGTGTAGAGAGCAGCCTGGTGGGCACCCGGGATGTGACCCCTGGGCTCAGATACCGCCTGTGGCAGCTCCGAGCACACGCTCATGGTCTCCCCTCCACCCCCCCACCTTCCCCCTTGCTTTTGGTTTTGGGGGCCATAGTGGTCGTGCTCAGGGCTTGCTCCTGGCTCTGTGCTCAGGGATCACTCCTGGTGAAGCTCAGGGAACATTCTGGGATGCCGGGGATTGAACCTGGAGTGGTTGCATGCCAGGCAAGTGCCTGACTCACTGAACACACTCCGGCCCTGAGTGCCTTCCTTGTCCCCCGTCCTGTTTATATAACCCACCCAGCTTGAAACGCTGGGCACTAGGGCCAGGCGCCTAGGGCCAGGAGCAGCGAGGTCAGAGCGGCCGGGGCAGATGGGGTGGGGTCAGGGGGGCCCTCCGGGGAGCCAGGGAGACAGGGGTAACCTGTATTCAGGATGCTGCCCCGGAGGGCCGGCCTCATTCCGAGCGAGGGGGGGTGGTGGTGGGTGATGCCTCACACCCGACAGCATGGTGCTCGGTGATGTCCGGGACAAAAAGCTCTTTCCAGGGGCTGGAGCAATAGCACAGCGGGTAGGGCGTTTGCCTTGCACGTGGCCGACCCGGGTTCAAATCCCAGCATCCCATATGGTCCCCCGAGCATGGCCAGGGGTAATTCCTGAGTGCAGAGCCAGGAGTAACCCCTGTGCATCGCCAGGTGTGACCCAAAAAGGAAAAAAAAAAAAAAAAAAAAAGCTCTTTCCAGAGAGATAGTGAGATAGTTCAGTGGGGAGGGTGCTTGCCTTATTGGCACCCTTATGGTCCCCAGAGCCCCGCCAGGAATAAGCCCTGAGCACTGCCAGGTGTAGCCCCAAAACTAAGGGGAAGAAGAAAACAAAAAGAAAGGAGGGAGGGAGGGAGGGAGGGGGGGGACAGGGAGAGGGAGAGAGAAAAGGGGAGAGAGAGAGGAAGATAGGGAGAGGGGTAGGGGGAGGAAGGGAGAGGGGAGAGGGGAGAGAGGAGAGAGGGAGATAGGGGGAGGGAGAAGGAGAGGGGAGAGTTTTTCTCTTCCTGGACACCACGTGTCCCTTGCATTCCCAGGCCTCTTTTCCTGCCCACCTGCTGGTTGGCAAATGAAATGCCTTCACCTTCTCCTCTCATTTGCACACTTGAAGTTCCATTCAGCAATTTGAAAAATTGAGATAGTTTATTTTGAAATAACTTCAGACTTATAGAACAGTTGCAGAGACACTCCAGAGAGTTCCCCCCCCCCCCCCCCCCGTTTTCCCTGTCTGACTTTACCAGGGTAGGTTTGTCACATCCAGGAAAGCAACAGCGACAGGAGGAGCCATAGCACAGAGGGCAGGACGTTGCCTTGCACGCGGCCGACCCGAGTTCCATCCCCGGCATCCCATACGGTCCCCCGAGCACCACCAGGAGTGATTCCTGAGTGCAGAGCCAGGAGTAAGCCCTGAGCATAGCTGGGTGTGACCTAAAAAGAAAGGAAAGCAACAGTGGGTCGACCCTGTCAATGGAACTCGCACTTATTTGGGATTGCTCTGTTTCCCCCTGAAGTCTGCTTTCTGTTCTAAAATCTCAGTCATGATGCCACATTACTTTATATATATATAATTTATATATAATATATTATATATAATATATATTTATAAATATATATAAATATTTATATATGTGATATATATAAATATATATTTTTTAAAAAAGCTTTTGCTTTTTGGGTCACACCTGGGTTGCTCAGGGGTTACTCCTGGCTCTGCACTCAGGAATTACTCCTGGTGGTGCTCAGGGGACCATGTGGGATGCTGGGAATTGAACCCAGGTCAGCCGGATGCAAGGCAAACGCCCTACCCACTGTGCTATCGCTCCAGCACCCCCCCAAATATTTTTTGAAGATATTTGAAGCACTCTGGCAATGCTCTGAGGCTACTCCTTTTAAAATTTTATTTTATTTATTTATTTTAGGGGCAGGCTTCATATCTGGGCAATACTTGGGACCTATCCTGGCTCTGCACTTAGGAATCACTCCTGGCTGGGCTCAGGAGGACCAAATGGGATGCCGAGAATTGAACCCAGGTTGGCTGTGTGCATGGCAAGCACCCTCCACGCTGTCCTACCGCTCTGATCCTGGGGAGTTACTCTTGATGCGGTACTCAGGGGCTGCAGTGCTGGGGCTCGAACCCAGAGCTCCCACCTGGAATATATGCATCCTAGCCCTTTGAGCCATTTCCCAGGATCCAGTTTTGTCTCAATCAATATTTTGAACACCCACAATGTATGTTGTTCTTGGTGCTGGAGAAGGAAGCAGAAGCATCCTTTCCTGGCGCTTATGTCTGGGGGAGAGAGACCGTCATCAACCAGTGTGTCAGTCCTTCTGTAGGCAAAGGCAGTGGGGAAAGGAACTGGAGCTGGGCTGCCCTGGAAGCACAAAGGGCCGGGGAGGCCTGTGCATGAGGAGGTAGGAGAGCAGGAACCTGTGGGAGGTGAGAGTCTCCTAGCAGGTGGGAGAGCACTGCAGGCAGGGAGCCGAGCACGTGCAAAGGCCCTGAGGCAGGAAGTGCCAGGTGAGTCTGAGGCACAATGATGGGGTGAGGGCGTGCTAGAGCTTTATGGCCTGCAGACTCAGGGGAAGTTGAAAGAATTCTGGTGCCTTGAGTCTTGGTGAACCAGGTGGGCGATGTGACAATGGACGGGTGGGAACTGGCAAATTCTTAGCCTGCTTTGAGAGAGGGGCCCTCGAGGCAGGTGGCCTGGTAGCAGAGCATCTGCTGCCTTCGTGAGGCTCTGCGTTTGAGGGATACCCACAGGGCTGGACCCGAGTGCAATAAGCATGTGTGGATATAGCAAAGCGACTTCTGAATATTTTGAGGTGGGGGTTCTCTCTGCATGCCATCCTCTGGGAGGATGGAGGCCAGGGAGCAATAAACCCCTGGTTTGGGGGGTTTGTTTGTGTTTGTTTGGGGGGCCACACCCAGTGGTGCTCAGGGCTTACTCCTGACTCTGCACTCAGGAATTATTTCTGGAGGGCTCAGGGGACCACGTGGGATGCTGCAGATTGAAGCTGGGTCAGCCGTGTGCAAGGCAAACACCCTACCCGCTATACCATCTCTCCGGCCCCTGCTTGTTTGTTTGTTTGTTTGTTTATTTATTTATTTATTTGTGGGTCATACCCGGCATTGCACAGGGGTTACTCCTGGCTCACGCACTCAGGAATTACTCCTGGCAGTGCTCAGGGGACCATGTGGTATGCTGGGAATTGAACCCGGGTCGTCCGAGTGCAAGGCAAACGTGCTACCCACTCTGCTATTGTTCCATTGTCAATTTATTTATTTTTTAAGTGAAGGATTTGGAAAAGGTAGTCGAGTCTCAGTATTAAAAACAACAAGAATGGGGGCTGGAGTGATAGCACAGCAGGTAGGGCGTTTGCCTTGCACGCGGCCGACCTGGGTTCGATTCCCAGCATCCCATATGGTCCCCTGAGCACCGCCAGGGGTGATTCCTGAGTGCAGAGCCAGGAGGAACCCCTGTGCATCCCCAGGTGTGAACCAAAAAGAAAAAGAAAAAAGCAAACAAACAAGAACGGGGGCTGGAGCAATAGCACAGCAGGCAGGGCGTTTACCTTGCACGCAGCCGACCCAGGTTCAATTCCCAGCATCCCGTATGGTCTCCCGAGCACTGCCAGGAGTAATTCCTGAGTGCAGAGACAGGAGTGACCCCTGAGCATTGCGGGGTGAGACCCAAAAATAAGCAAAAAATAAAAACCCCTTTTTTATTTGACCCCTCCCCCAGCAGCTAAAATAAAAACAAGAACAACAGCAATTTGTCAGGTACCGGTGTACCTTACCCTGCCTGTCAGCCTCGAGTTGTACTCCCCAGAAGTAAATGCCTTTTGTTTCCTGTGTCTCCTGCCAGAGATTTGCTGTGAGCACACGTGCACATAGATTTCTGAGGTTTGTTTCTGTTTTTCACACAAACTATCTCAGATTCTTCTACTTTTGTCCTTGTTGTTTTGGGCCACACCTGCCCGTGCTTAGGGCTTACTCCTGACGGTGCTCTCCTGGTTTGGGAGACCATGTAGGGTGCCAGCGATTGAACCTGCGTCTGCCATGTGCATGGCGAGTGTCTGCCTGCTGGACTATCTTTCTGGCCCAATGACACTCCCCCAGCACATAATTCACCCATTCAAAACACAATGCAGCAGTTTTAGCTTCTTTGGAGCTGTGTAACCATTGCCATGATTTTAGTTCATTTAAATTGCCTTTCCCCCCAAATAACTCCATACCCACTGGCAGTCACCCCCATCTTCTCGACCCCTCCCCCAGCAGCTAATCTACTTTTTTTTTTTTTTTTTGCGTTTTTGGATCACACCTGGCGATGCACAGGGGTTACTCCTGGCTCTGCACTCAGGAATTACTCCTGGTGGTGCTCAGGGGACCGTATGGGATGCTGGGAATCGAACCCAGGTCGGCCGAGTGCAAGGCAAACGCCCTACCCACTGTGCTATCGCTCTAGCCCCTAAACTTCTTTGTAGTGTTCCTTTCCTGGACTTTAGTTAGAGGTGAGATCTTTCACTCTGTGGTCTCTTATGCCTGATTCCTTAACTCCTTTCACCTAGTATAACATTTTCAAGATTTGCCTGTGGAAGCATATACTTCCTGCCTTTGTATTACTGAATAAATAGTCCACCTGATGGATGCACCACGTTTTGTTTATTTGTTCAATAGTAGATAGAGACGTTTGATTTGTTTTCACCTTTTGACTACTATGAGTCATGCTGTGTACAATCATTTATTTATTTTATTTTTTTATTTGGTTTTTGGGCCACACCTGGCAGTGCTCAGGGCTTACTCCTGGCTCCGAGGCCAGGGCTTATATTCCTGGTGGGACTCAAGGGACTATTTGTGGTGCTGGAGGTTGAACCCCGGTCAGTCATGTGTAAGACAAGCGTCCTAGCCACTGTGCTATCTCTCTGGCCCCTCTCCCGCTTTATTTTCCTTTTCAGTGGGAGCCATCCCATGGGGTTTGGATTTGCGTTTCCCTGGTGACGGTGATGTTGTCCATCTCCCACTTGCTGCTTGTATTCTTCTTGAAAAGAATGATGGTTCAGAACCTTTGCCTATTTTTATTTTGGACTGTTTTGGGCTGTGTCGGAGCAAGCCACAGGCTTTTTATGTGCCAGCCACACACTTGCTTCTTTGAAAAATTGTGTTACTTGGGGCTGGAGCGATAGCACAGCGGGTAGCGTGTTTACCTTGCATGCAGCCGACCTGGGTACGATTCCCAGCATCCCATAAGGTCCCCTGAGCACGCCAGGAGTTAATTCCTGAGTGCATGAGCCAGGAGTAACCCCTGTGCATCGCCAGGTGTGACCCAAAAAGACAAAAAAAATTGTGTTACTTGTTGCGTTAATACTGAATTATAAGAATTTTTACTGGGAGGGGATGGGGATGGAGAGATAGTAGAGAGAGTAAGGTGCTTGCCTTGCACAGGGTTAAACCGAGTTCAGTCCCCAGCATCCCGTGTGATCCCCTGAGCCCTGCCATGAGTGATCCCTGGGCACAAAGCACAGTGCCAGGAATCAGCCCTGGACACCACTAGGTGTGGCCCCAAATCTAAGGAGGGATAAAAAGAATTACCACCATGCAGGCTAGAGTGACTGGGCCAAAAGCTAGGCGCTTGCCTTGTATGCAGCTGACCTGGGTCCCGTGCCTGGCACTGCATATGGCCTCCCAACCCCTGCCCAGAGTGATCCTTGAGCACAGAGCCCTGAGCACCAGCAAGAGTGGCCCAAAAACAAACGAACTAAAATAATTTCTCACTATATTTTATGTCCAAATTCCTTACAGATGCAGGCTATGAAAAAAGGGGGGCCATTAAGTTACCTTTTTACTTTATTTTGGGGGTAGAAGCCTCTGCTTGCTGTTTAGGGGGCCCAGGAGGCCCCGCCTGCATTTATGGGACAGCCAGGCCAACAGTTAAGTTCTGAGGCTGGAGGGTGTGGTGCTGCCCAGAGCCCGCAGTGTTGGGGTACCTGGGCCACACCCAGCCATGCTCAGGGGACCATGTGTTGCAATGAGTCAAATCTGAGTCGGGTGCGTGCTAGGCTCGGATGCACCCTCACTGCTGAACTCTCTCCCGGCCCCATCGATTAACTTTTATTTATGTTTTGGGGCCAGACCTGGTAGGTAGTGACCGGGGATTACTCCTGGCGGTGTTTAGGGAGCCATACGGGATGTCAGGGTTCAAACCTGGGTCGGCCACATGCAAGGCAAACTCCCTACCTGCTGTACTGTCAGCCTCTATTTACTTTTTTTTTTACTGTTGTTTGCTTTATTTTTCATTTCTATTTAGTTTTTAATTGAATCCCAGTGAGATACACAGTTACAAAGTTGTTTATGATTGGATTTCAGTCATATAATATTCCAACACCTGTCCTTCACCAGTGTACATTTCCCACCACCAGTGTCCCCAGTTTCCCTGCCCCGCCCCTCATCAATGGCAGGTACTTTCCTCCTCCTCCTTCTCCTCCTCCTCCTCCTCTTCATCCTCTTTCTCCTCCTTCTCTTCTCTCTCTCTCTCTCTCTATCTCTCTCTCTCTCTCTCTCTCTCCTTATGGGCATTGTTATTTGCAATACAGATACTGAAAGGTTATCATGTATACCCCTTTACCTACTTTCAACATTCAGTTCTTGTCCAGAGTGATCACCTATCTACTTTCTTAATGATGTTCTTCAAAGCACAAGTGATTTTAATTCTGACAATCCCACGACGTCTTCCTTTCATTGCTCATACTTTTGATGTTATGTGTAAGAAAACTTTTCCTAGTCCAAGATTACTAGCTCTTACACCTTTCGGCGGCTTTTACCATCAAACATTAAACCTATGTGTTGTCAAGTGCCTAAGCATGTTGGAGTGTACAGAGCTTTCTTTTCCTTTTTATAGCAGTATAGTATTCCACTTTGGGGTTATACCACAGTCCATTTGCTTCATCCTCCAGGGAAGTTGTTTTCTAATATTTGGTTGTTTTCCAATATCTGCTCTCACAAGAAGACATGGGTGAAGAGCCTTGAATACCAATGGCCATCTTATACTCATGTGAGTTTATACTAAGAAGTGGCATTTTTGGCATCCAGGGCATGTGCTTTTGGTCTATATGGATGATGCCAGATTTTACCCTACAACCCACATGTCTGGAACAAGCCACTGATTGAGCACTGAGCACTTACTATGGACAGATGCCAGTAGTCCTTCTCAATGACCCTAAAGGTCAGCATGACTTAAGGGCCCAGGGTCGTGTCCATTTGAGTCCATGGTCAGTCTGGGCCCTGCTCACTTTCCATCCTTCTAGAAGCCCCTATGCCTTCAAAGTGCTTCAGTTCCAGAACTTACAGTGCAGACCTTGGGTCCTGTAAACTCTCTCCGCTCACACATGCTTGGTCACTGCTGTACACGGGGAGGTGAGAAGTGACTTCTCCTGCCAAGAGCATCTGTTGTCTCCTGCTGGGAGCTGGGGGTGCCAGGGCGGGTGAAAAGTGGCCACAGCTCTTGAGGTAGAGTCGGACTTGGGAGGACGCTGGGCTCAGGGCCTTGGAGGACCAGCTTGGGCCGGGCAAGTCCTGAGTCCCTCCCCTATTCCTCTGGGCAACTCTTCTGGCCTCATTTGTCTCTTATTTTCTCACCTGTAAAAAAGCAGGTGAAGGGCTGGAGCGATAGCACAGCGGGCAGGGCGTTTGCCTTGCACGTGGCTGACCCGGGTTCAATTCCCAGAATCCCATATGGTCCCCTGAGCACCACCAGGAGTGGTTCCTGAGTGCAGAGCCAGGAGTAACCCCTGTGCATCGCTGGGTGTGACCCAAAAAGCAAAAAAAAAAAAAAAAAGCAGGCGAACAGTGTCTACTAGCCTATGATGTGTTTGCTGAGATATGGGGTCTTTGGTTAACAGTATCTCTTGGTCTATTGAGACATGATAACTTAGTGATTCTTTGTTTGAGTTTTTTTTTTTTTTTTTTTGCCTTTTGGGTCACTCTGGACAATGCTTAGGGTGCTGCACTCAGGAATCACTTCTGGCGGTGACGGGATGGCGGAGATCAGAC